>NC_136865.1:29331812-29641812 GCF_951799975.1 Gobius niger | reverse complement strand
GAAATCTATGGTTTTTGGTAATGATCTCAACACATCTTTATCTCTATCTTCACTTTGTTGGTAAGAAAATGCAATATTGATCTAAAACAGCTGAAACTAAACATCCAGTATTTTCACTTCTTTCCCTCCCTCCGCACCCTCCCCTCGCTCCCCACCAACATGCCGCTGTTTCAGTATAGAGCAGGGGTAGGCAAGTTTTCCTAACGGAGGGGCCATTTTTTTTCATTGTAAAAAGACCGAGGGCGGAAGCCGCCAGTTTTAGGCCAAAGTAAAGCACTACACTGGAATTTAAGATGGTATTTTACCATCTTAAATGAGATAAATAACTTAAAATTGCTTGAATAAAGATTGTTTATGTTGAATTTGAGCCTGTTTGGACTAATCTAAGATAAAGATACAAATGCTAATGCCAATGGAACGAGAATAAAATCCACTTTGAAATCAGACAAATGAACTTTTACTCATAAAAAGATTTGTTTTTCACTTGAAATTATACAATATAATCTGAGTTAAGAGAATAATGACTTGTAGATTGAATCTCTTAATTCAAGTAGGTTTCTTTCATTTCTTCTATAATTTTTTGCACTTTCTACAAATGCCAGAGTTGTACATGATATGACCTAATTGGGTGTATTGACAGTATTTCTCCCATTTAACCTTAAAAATGTTGAAGTACTTTCTGATTTGTGTCATCATGTTTCTCAAAATCATCTTGAGGGCCAGAGGTTCTGTGCTGGAGGGCCGGATTTGGCCCCGGGCCTGACGTTGCCTACCCCTGATATAGAGAATGGACAAACAAAGACCGTGCTGTGGCTGCCCCACCTGAACCAAGCTTATTTTATCCAGTTTGGCTTTACTCAAATCTAAAAGCTTCTTGAAAAAAACATCAAAAATAGCGAGGAAAACGCAAATGAAAAGTGATGGAAAAGCCACAAAACAGCCACAAGAGTAAGCTCCGGTCGAGAAGCTTTTAGATTTGGGTAAAGCTGAACTGGAGAAAATGCAGTCTGTTAGAGTGGGGGGTAAGAGGTTAAAGTGAGACAAAAAAGTCAAAGGCAAGAAAATTCATTCTTGTTCTATTGGAGTTGGCAAGTTCTCCCCGTGTCTGTATAGATTTCCTCCGGTTTCCCCTACCACTAAAAACATGTACAATAGGCCAGGATCAAACAGTGACATTTTTTGTTTCTAGCTTTCACAGTCCCTCCTGTGTATTCAAATTGTTCAAAGAATGTAATTATATGCACATTTCACAGCCGTATACAGCTTTGAGTGGTGACAAAGTGAATCACAAGATAAATTTGAGATCAGACTTCTATCATCCACAATAAAACTGTAGGTTAAGACAATACAACAAGGTCTGTGATTTGCTGTGTTTACAACATACTCTGGTGGCAAAAATAAATGTATTCTACAACACCAAAAAAAAAATCAGGTACCCCAGCTTTAACATGCATTGTCCCTACCGAATAAACCAAATAAACCAATAAAACATTGTCCCAAACCTAAAACGTTCCCTTGGCTGAACTCTCGTGGTATTTGTGAGTTTACAACCACACGAGAATCCATCTTGCACCGCTCCCACCTTCACCGCTCGGTACCAAACCAAATATTGGTTTGGCACAAATAGATACTGATTGGTTTCGGGCCTGAGGCTCCAGATTCCAGCACTTCATATTCAGTGTGGAATAAGTCGTGCAATCGGCGTTACACTGGCCAATAGGCAGTGAGCTCCAGTCGAGGAGGTTTAAAGCCGTACTAAGTAATTCTTGCCCCTAGAGGCTATAAGCGCAACTGCAGGTGGCTTCGCAAGTTGCAATTTTTTAACTTATTAATTGCCCGTGAGAGTAAATACTACACTGACAGAAAAGACAAAGGGACAGAGGGATATTGCTCATCCAGTTACACAATGGAAATAATTTTCTTCATTCAAACTTGGCTGTAAATACTGTTTAACGTGACGCTAGCCCGCAGTTAGCTTTGCCCGTTAGCCTGCTAGCTTCTTCTTTGTGATTCCATTAGTGTGTATTGGTGACTCCGGTCCGGTTGCAAACATTGTTTTCTGGCCAGAGACACCAGGGGGAGATGAAAGACCCTCCAGTCATCCCATAAACACTTGTATTACCCCCACAGGGACCACGAAAAGGATTTATTAAGGTAAACACGTTTCTTGACACTGCTTTAAGATTTGGGTAAAGCTGAACTGGAGAAAAATGCGCTCAGTTAAGGCTAAGAAGTTAAGTTCAAATACCTGTATGTCATTCTAACTTTCTCCATTCCACAAAGATGCACAAAACACCAGAAAAACATCCTCTAAAACACACGGACGCTGGAAAAGGTCAAGAAAATAAGACCTTAAATCAGCAGAGGAGCCATGTTTCTGTTACCAAGAGGAGAAAAAAGAGCAATAGCAATTTCAGTGTTATTCTGGTGACTTATTCAGCCCTAGTTTTGCTTCTGCTGTGTCTGTTTCTATCAAAATTGTTTCCAAGGAAAGAGCACCTGCAACAACTCGCCGTTACATCACCCGTTTTGGCAATAGCTTCTCCATTTGTCAGATCCTGTGCACACAGACTTTATTATTTCTGCCCTGAACGGGGAAAACAACAATAAAACCGGTCATACAAAATAACAATGGCGGCTCTATTATTCCGCCTGAAAGAAAGCGTCTTCTGAAAATGATCTCCAAAATCCCGCTTTTCATTTGGTTTTCAGACGCTTTTGTTGAAGCCGCTGCGTTTGAGCGAGTCGGTCCCAGAAGAACCGCTGAAGAGCAGACGTATAATTAAAATGTAAAAGTGAAAACGTATTGAATCAGCCTCCAACGAAGCAGTGATTAAAGACACTTCCCTGATGAGCGCTTCCCCCGCTCGTTTAAATCACTCTGTAAAATATCTTGTTTACCTCGAAATGTTGAAACAAATCCAACTCAAAACAATATAGTGTTATATATCACTGCTGAAGGTGGAAAAGGAGGAGTGATTTTATGGACCTAGCGGCACAGATCGAGCCAGGTTTAAATTAAATAAAGTTAAGTTAAATTATACTTTATTAATCTTAAAATTAGTTGCAATTAGTAACTATTTTTTAGAGGGGATTTTGGATCTTGTTTAGTTTTGAAAAAGCTAATTACGGGGACCCATGTCCAGATGTGGAGCCAGGCTAATGGTCAGAAACACCTGGCCTGGCTGCAATTAGGAAAGATAGGAAAGGCCACATTTGCATATTGACTCTCTGAAACTCCACCACTATCCTTAGGGTCAGGTATAAGGTTTGTCTCGATTAGTTTAAGAAGTGACGTCATGGTTGGAGCTCCACTCATCTTTAGCTGCTAATGTCGGCGACTGGCGACTCAGGGAGCGACTGGCCTCTCCTGTCCTGGAAGAATGAAAATGTGGCCTGGCTGGAGGATTAACCAGGTGCGGACTTTAGACTGTTAAAAATAATAGACTCGCTCACTCCTCCCCGTTAATAATGACCACGTTCGAAAGGGAAATCATGGCAGATCTTCACTGTAGACTCAGCCCTTACGCGGCGTGTAGGCTAACCATGCCCGCACCACTAAAAGTCCGGCCCTCGTGAGAGGAGATTTCTAAAATGTTCCTTACGAAAACCAGCCTTGTTTCTTTAATTGTAGCTAACCCATAGTTATCACAGGAGCAACATCTAGCTGCAGGGGCGGACTGGGACTGAAAAACAGCCCTGGACTCTGACCAGCCTGGCCCAAATTAGCGTAAATGTGCACTTCCACAAATAGTACATATTTTAACCTCTTAACCACCCAGTTCGGCTTTTCATTATTATTTTTTTTATTGGTATCATCAGCAAAAAGAACTGGAAAGGTGGTCGTAGAAACAGAAGCAAAATCATTATTATAAATAATAAATAATAACGGTCCCAAAATTGAACCTTGTGGCACACCATACTCCATGGAATTCCTTTTAGATTAATTTGTTTTTTTATACTGGGCTTTACCCAAATCTAAAAGCTTCTCGACTGGAGAGCAACAATGCAACGCCTCATTTGAAAGCTAAGACCTACAAAAGTGATGGAAACTTTTCGTCACGTCGCCACATTTTTGTCATGTTTTTGTTGACTTTTCATCCTCTTTTTCTCGCTATTTTGATGCTTTTCTTTTTAGCTTTTAGATTTGGGTAAAGCTCGGTTGAGGTGGGACTGGTGGCCCTAGAGCCAGTGGCCCTTCTGTGCTCTTCCAGAATGGACATATGGCCAGTCCGCCCCTGTCTAGCTGTAGAAAGTTTTTATAAATTAGAAACCGGCTTTACAGTTGTTTAGAACAGGGGTTCCCAAACTTTTCTGGCAGGGACCCCAACAATTGACACGTTAACAACTCGAGACTCCCATTGTATAAAGTTATTGCCTCTTATGTTACTTTAGGGCAGAAAAGCATTTGGAACTCAACTGAATATGTATTGAAACAGTTTATCTGAAATATCGGAATGGATTCCACTAATTATCGGCTGTTTCACACTCAAAACACACAAAAAAACAGAAGCCTTTTTCTTTTGATTTAATCTTGAGACCATCTGTGGACCCCCACGCTATGTCTCGCAACCCCCCGAGAGGTCCCGACCCCCACTTTGGGAACCACTGGCTTAGAACGTGTTAAGTGCAATGCTTGCTAATGGAAAACTAGCTTGTTTTGCTGGCTATATGGAGGCACCACAGCAATGCCGGCCCCGAGCATCGCAGTCATAAAGCTGAGCAACCAGCGGCCATTGGTGCGTTCCCATGTTCCCTGGGTGCCATTTTTTTCCCTTAGTTGATTTGGTACATGAACCAATCACAAGTCATGAGAGTGAAACGTCATATGTCAATCACTGTCAATCATTCTGGTGAGAGGGTCCGTCAGCAGCGAAAATCTTCCAAACAATTGATTTTGGAGCGTTGTCGAGCCCTGTGAAGGAAAGTAAAGGCGCCAGGCTGACCACTCACACAGCCGCTGGGTCACTACAAGGTCAAATACGCACACATATCTACTTTTGTCCACTTAAATGCACCTTTAAGTGTTCAAAGTTGAAAGTACAAATCAAAATCATGAACATTTTACTTAAATTCCCCTCTGGACAAACCTTCTTCCTTGTTGTGAGTCAGTGGCATTGACTGTACATCTATCTGCACAGCGCCTCCTACTGTTCAGGAGGGTGGCTTTTAAAATGATATTTTAAAGAGGGGGTGTTATGCTTTTTTCAGTCACACAGCACCAGTCTATATCACACTACAATGATGACCAAACCTTCTGTTGGTCTGTAAATGCAGTAAGTTAGAATAACTGCCTTGTATAAAATTGCTCTCTCAAAATGGCTGTAGTGAATGTCTTGAAATAGGCCTCTGTCTCTTTAAGAACCGCTGACCCTTTCCGACACGCCCCCTCCACACGCTGTCTGTGGCATCAGTGGGGAGGGGAGGAGCAGTGGTTGGTTACTCGGCTGGTGACGAAAGCTCAGAGGCGTCTCCAGGAGGTGGGGGCGTTCCTAGGAGGACTCAGGCAAACCTATCCCTAAAATGGCCGCCATCAGAGTCTTTACAGATGACTCAAAAATACGTGAATGTGCCAAGGCAACACTTCAGGCATGTTTTTAATGAGGGAAATGACATAATAACATGATGTAAAGCTTGAAAAAACTCTGGAGCCTCTATAGAAGTGAAATGGTGGTTGAAACGTGTATATTTATTCTTCAGACACTCTGCCTAAGTACACTGCTTAAAGTTTTAGAGGCAAAGTGTATACAGTAGGAAATGTGCCCACAGATGTACACAAATCAAATCCGTCCACACACACAGCGATCGTTTACTGTGGACTCTGGGAGGATTAAAGCAGCAAAAGTGTGTACATTGTTTGGCTGCAGATGTGCCGGCAGCTGTGTTCCTCTCGGTCCATATCATTAGCGTCGCCTCTTCATCCTCACCTGGAAATGAGGCGCGTTTGCTCGGACAATGTTTGACATCCACGCGATTCAAGACGCTCGGTAAATAATCCCGTGTTTTTTTCCCCCGCCGAAACGTGCTCGGGGAGCGGCTCGGACGATTTAAGCGTTTCCTTGTCGGCCATATTTTTGCATAATCTGTGAATCTGGCGGCGGATCGACGCGCAGATGTCTCCGGAGTCAACAAACGGCGCGCGGGTTTCTTTGTAAATGCGATTAAAATGGCCGGGGTTTGTTGTTAATGGAGGCGCGGGGGGAGGGGGTGTTAAAGCAGGATGTATGGGGGGTTGATGGGAGAAGAAGGCGCACCCCGGGGGCCAATAAAGGCTCTTAATTACAGCAGGCCTTGTTAATTCAGGCTCTGGTGATGTATACGGAGGAGAGCGCCAAGAACGGGCCAAGAGCATCTGTGAACGGAGGAACTCTGCGGGAAAACTGCTTTAAATGAAGTTTGAAGGAATTGTCATGAAAAAAAATTATAAATAATGTGAGTAATAGAAGGTGATGAGCTTTGAGGATGAGTTCAGGGGAGTTCAAACCTTTTTCTTTGAGGGCGACATCCTGAAGTGCACGCCGCTGCATGGAAGCCTGTGGACTTAGGACACCCATCAAATCAAATCAAATCAATTTTATTTGTATAGCGCTTTTCATACATGTCATGTAACACAAAGTGCTTTACAGATTTAAAAACATTATCTCACACCCACCTCCTTCCAAAAATACAGACACACAGAGGCAGAGGGCTCCTCCAGAGGAAACTGGAAGAGCATAAAAATTGTTAAAAGAAATAAAAGTGGAATAAGACCGAGAGGTAAAATACATACATACAAAATAAATATTAATAACTATTAAATGTCAATTTAGTTAATTATAAGGTGCTGATAAATAATAATAAATAGGCCTAGCAAAAATAAATATCAGTTAAAGGCTAAGCTAAAAAGGTGGGTCTTGAGCCTGCTCTTAAAAACTTGAACGTTCTCTGCAGCCCGTGTTCACCTTTAGTTCATGTACATCACTGCATTTGGCATTTGCTTTTAATCCATTGGCTTTACCCAAATCTACAAGCTTCTCGACTGCAACTGGCAGCTTATATTCCAGTTTAACGCCTCATAGGAAAGCCAAGACCAACAAAACCAGGTATTTCCTTGTCTGGTTCATCTGTACTCAGACTCAGCACTACGTCCATTATCTCATCGTGTGTGTGTGTTTGAGTTTTTAACCAACAGAGTGAGGACATTTTTGGAAAGTGAGGACATTTTGGTGGTCCTCACTTATTTGAAGGACTGTTTGAGGGTCAAGATGTGGTTTTAGGATTAAGGTCTGGGTAATACTATGAGTGTCCTCACTAAGATAGAAGTACAAGATTGTGTGTGTGTGCGTGTGGCTCTGGGGAGGAGGTGAGCAGTGTTATTGTCTGTTTCTCTTTGGCAGAGTGGGGAATTGGGAACTGCTTTTAATCTGTAAAGCACTTTGCATCACAACTTTGTATGAAAAGCGCTTTATAAATAAAGTTTTGATTGATTGAAAACTGATCTTAAACTGTAGCTTTTTCTGTTGCGTTGTCGCTGCGCTTTTGTCACATGTTTGTTGTGTTTTTATCTCTTTTTTGTCTTGTTTTTGTAGTTTTTTTGTTGCTTTCTTCATCGCTGTTTTCCTTGTTTTTTATCCTTTTTCCGTCGTGTTTCGTCACTTTTTAGTCGCGCTTTTGTTGCTCTTTTCTGGCTTTGTTGTGATTATTGCTTTAGTTTTTTCATCACTTTTCAATCCTGTTTTTGTCGCTCTTCTGTTGTATTTTTCATTGTCACGTTGTTTTTTTTCTTCCAAGAAGCTTTTAGATTTGAGTAAAGCAAAACCGGAGAAAATGTGCTGAGTTTGGGTCGGGCTTAAGAGGTGAAACATTCCTATGGCTCATTTGAAAGCTTAGTTAAGAAGCGAAGTCTCTGGGCCTTTCTGTGGAGTTTACATGTTCTCTCCGTGTCTGCGTAAGTTTCTTCTGGGACTCCGGTTTCCCCGACCACTAAAAACATGTACAAAAGGTAAATCCTGACCATCAGCCTGGCTCCTCGATCTGCAGATGGGCTCCGGTGCGGTGTGGGTTAAAGGCAAAGGACTCATTTCCCATTAGAGATCAGTAAAGTTCACCTTCACCTCTTGCACATCTCCAACAGAACTCACTGCATCCTCGTCTTTCTCTTCTCTGTTTCTGTAAACTTCAAAAGCCGTTCTTTACAGCATTTCTCGCTCCTTTCTGAATTTTCGGTGGTGAAAAGAGCGATCTGGGCCTTCAGACAGCATGAAAGTCTGTTTTGTTAAGAGTAGCAGCAGGTTAGCGCGTACGCAGGGCGCTGCCATCGAGTTTCCCCTGCTGTTATTTAGAGCAAATACGATCAGAGTGGACGTGGGTTGCCATGTCTGCAGAGGGACCGGGTCACAGGGACCGTCTGTGCGGTCACTCGATCACTTCTTTTAAAGGGCTCAGATCTTTATTTCCTGGATAAAAATGATGGAGTTTTGTTTTTGCTCAGGGTAATTCCCTCAAAAAGCTGTGCAAAAGTTCTTTTTTTATGTCAAATTTAAGTAACGCCAGCCAGACAACTCACAATATTTAAGATCGATAAAAGGCACTTCTTTATTTAAAGGAACAGAAAAAAGAGATTGTCATTTTCTACTCACTACTGCCACCTCAGGTCTTTTGCATAACTGCAGCTTCTATATTAAGCTCGTGCATGACGGCACTTCGAACCCACATGTCGATTTTCTAAGTGGATAAAAAGGGGACCTATATTGTAAGGCGTAATAATGCTTCGACGTCTGCGCAGTAATATTTTCCCCCCTAAAGAATTCTGAAGATCCACTTAAAGCATCGACATGTTTAATTTTGTGTAACTAGACTAGAGGCTAAATGCTAACAACATCTTTGGTCTGTTTGCATGACTGAGCGCACGTGTAAAGACCAGGCAGGAACGCATCAACTCGTCTAAGCTCAGAACATTTCTTAATCTAAAATTACAAAGGGACTGATATTTAAACTTTGTAAGGCGTGTTTGTGAAAACAATCTTGCGCTCTCTGACATTTTTAGTGCATTTACCTTTGACTCTGGTGCAAAAACCTTTCACTCGTGTCCTTGGCTCCATTGTTGTGACTGTTCAGGGGAGTTCTGGGTAAAATGGACTGAAAAAAGATCCGGCTCTTTTCACAATTGAGATCCGGCTCGAACCTTTTCCACGTACGGGCATCATTTTTAGTTTTTGCAGAGGGAAATATCAAGGCTAAGGTGCTTCTACGCGACAATGGTCTATCCACTTTAAAGGGGCTGGATGCAAGTTGGCCATTTTATACTCACTACTGCCACCTCAGGCCATATGCATAACTGCAGCTTCTATATTAAGCTCATGCATGACGGCACTTCGGACCCGAATTAACACGTTTCTGAGTGACAGTGCAGGATTTACAGGCAGTTGTGGTGAACAGGTCTGAGCTCATTCTACACATTAGGACATGGCTGGAACATGTAGGTGGAGGAAAATACATAATTTTAACATTTTTAAACTCTGTTTAGTGCCTTTAAAGGCATAGGCCACCGTTTTTACATACTGAGATATGTTCTTACCTTAGCTTTGACGAGTTCTTTAGGACCTGTCTGGTCTTCACCCGTGCCTTCAGTCACGTAAACACATCGCAGACGGCGTTAGCATTTAGCCTCTCCCTCTCTCCTCTATAGCTCCACATTGTTTAATTTTGTGTAATTATACTTTGTAGTGTAACACTTCACGTAACCATATTTTAATAGGGAAAACGTGGAAGAGCTTGGTAGCTTCTATCTTGACCTGTTTTGGGGCTATAGAGGAGAGAGGGAGAGGCTAAATGCTAACGCCGTCTGCGCTGTGTTTACGTGATTGAAGGCACGGGGGAAAACCAGACAGGTCCTAAAGAACTCGTCAAAGCTAAGGTAAGAACATATCTCAGTATGTAAAAACGGTGGCCTAATCCTTTAAGACAGACAGCAGGAGTTTTATGGATAAGATGGTTATTTGATAGTTACTTGTACCCTTATCTTCATGTTTATTTTTGTTTCATGTACTATGATGTAAAGGTGCTGAAACTGTCCCTAAAACAGCATTAATTTGGGTCAAGCGCTTTCAAACATCCAACCTTCTCATCCAGCTGACCGCCCTCCCTGTTCGATAACTTTAAAAACACTACGGACGACTTTTGGAAGAACAATATCGCAAGAGAAGTTCGCAAACTTCAGGGACCCACAACTTGGAAATAACAGTCCCCGTGTTTGAATAACTTCCCAGTTCTTTTAATGCATGGCCCGCGCGGACCATCCATTGGCTTTATCTGCAATAAGACCCCGCGTTCCCGCCGCCGCACCGCCATTTTGATCTCTAGCGCCGGCACTATTTTTTATTTAAGCGCGGCGCTCCTTCAACAATACGGCCTCTACCTCCCCCTCCCTCTTCTTTAGCTTAAACAAACAACTCACTTTAATGTGGCTCTTTCCGGGGCGGGCGGTCGGGTAAATCACGCCGGATAATCACATGGCGCCGCGTAATGTCCCGTGGGCGGCTTGTTTCTATTCATGAATTTATTTTTCGCTGCGCCGTGCGTTATTGAATATTGACCGAGCGGGTGAGCACGCCGGACACTCGCGGCCCGTCGTCTATCATCACCTATCGACAGAGAGAGCGGGAGGGGAGATGTTTATTCCCAGCCTTCATACAAATGCCCTGAGTTTACTACATTAAATCAATAAGCGCTGGCCGGTGTGTTCCAGCCACCTCCTCTGTTTACTTCACTTCAGTGTGCGCTTTGTTTTATTTTGTGAAGAGAAACACACACAGAGAGAGAGGGAGTTCTTCTTCCCGGACGGCGCCGGCGAATTACTGGACGACAGCGCCAGGATTCATGGGGCGCACATTGTTTTTGTATCTCAGTGGATCTTTCCTGGATAAATAAATGTCAAAAGAAGATAAATACTTCAGAATCAGAATCAGCATTATTGTCATTGCATTACTATACAACGAGATTCTGGTGTAAGACTCGGATGGGAGGGGTCTGTCATAATGGTTTTTGCTCTACTCAGGTAAAGTAATGAGGCCAGTTCTTCCAGCGAGATAAAGACTTATGGGGCAATGTGAGGTCTTCTGGCTCCAGACTTTGAGTCCAGCATTGAGTTGGCTGGACAAACACCCATGGCCAATGGCGAACTATGGAAAACAACCTCTTTCACCCAGACTCTTTCCGCAGTGGTGGGGGTGGCGGCTGAGTGCAGACATAGACATAGACCCACGCCACACCAGTACCGGCTGTATATAGTATATAGGGATATAGTCACAGTACATTTTCAGTTTGACCTGATAAAGTTCATAAAAGCCATCCATCCATTTTTTTCACAGCAGTCTCAGAAGAGACTATATAGATAGTCTACCCAGTCCTCTCTGCACCGACCCCTACGGATCCCTCTGCGGGTGGTGGGTCCACATAAGGGCGGGCCAATGTCGTCCTTTTCGGGCTGTCCCCAGGCCTGGCTCCAGGGTGGGGCCCCGGTTGCGCCATATGGGCGACGTCGCGGCCCTTGATTGTCGTACGTCCTGCTTATAAAAGCCTATAAAGCCAAAGGAAGAACATCAGGCAGTCTGATGTAAACAAGGAACTAATGTGAGGCTGATTATAATAAACCAGTCGACGCCTCTTTTAAAATTAGCAACGCCCTCCAGTGGCGCAGGCCCACAGCGCAACAGCTGCGCACAGGTAAGAAGAAGAAGAAGAAGATCTTTATTTATATAGCGCCTTTCACAGACATATAGTCACAAAGCGCTTTACATGAGACAATTGTACATTCACTCCATACTCGGTGGTGGTAAACTACGTTTGTAGCTTCAATTTCCCCTGGGGGAGACTGTCAGAAGCGCTTTCGCGACTACACACGTCTGCGCCAACGGACCCTCTGATCACCACCAGGATGTATAGGCCATACATCCTGGCCTATTGTGCAAGATGTGTAAGATGATCGTCGTGTTTGGAGCAATGCTGTCCTTGCAGCCAGGCGAAAGATCACAAATGGTTTCAGTGCAGGTGACAAATACAAAGAGAGCTTTACTATTTAAATCAGTAGTTTTTATCAAATATAACCACTGATCAATAAAATCAAATAGGAAAACAATATACACTCAGAAAAGTAAAAAGGACATATAGTATTTCGCACCTTTAGCTTTGATGATGCACACATTTGCGTGTTGTTTTCTTTGATGAAGAAACATTTTTATCTCCATATCGACATTTCTTTGGAAGGTATTTCACGTTTGGCTCATATTGAGATTCCTGCAGAGGCATATTGTCTGAATGGCATTATCTGGAGATATTGGCAAATCAGCTGTTTCTGCTTCTGAATCCAAACGTGGAGCGTTCCAACTCCGTCTGCGTGTGGCCAAGTTACAGAGTGACATTTATCCGATGCCCAAATGAAAACTTTACCGCACACTGGACGGGTCATCTGCGGACTCTTTGGAACCAAAGCTTCATTTGGGTACAGACGCCTCGCGCATGTGTGGACTATACAAACTTTAGGGCTGGTTTTCTTCAAATGAGTTTTTTATTCCACTCTTACCATCTGAAAAACATTCAATTAAATTCAATTCATCTTTTTTTATTTGAGCATCTGAGTTCCACAAAGTTCTTCATAGGAACAGAGTTCAGCACAGTAATCAAGCAAAAGAAAGCTACATGCGTAGGTGAATAGCCAAATAGATAAATAAATAACGTGGATATGATGCTCAAAAGGAGTAGGCAGAAGCTTCAGCTTGTAAGCGCCTACTACTACTACTACTACTAATACTACTACTACGACGCCTTTTGTACTTAAGAAATAGATACATTCATTTACTATGCATAAAGAAGATATGACATAGAGTAATTTTATCATATTCCAGTGACTGATATTTACGTTACAACACCCCGCTGATCCCAAGACAGGGAAAGAAAACTCAATAATTACAAATACCCATCACTGCCAATAACAACGAGTCACCAATCTTTTAAGTTGAACATTTGTTCCTTGTTGTTTTTTGTTTTTAGTTAAGTACTTTTAATGGACACAATATTATTGATTATGTTATTTACGACCACATTATATGATTTATTAATAAATATAATTTATTTCATATTTTGTGCTATTATATCATTATTGATTAATTTATTATACTATTATTTTATTATTATTGTTGCTATTAATTCATAATCAGTCACTTCATTGTCCTCTTGCCAAGATCAGAGGTCATAGTGTTGAACTTAGAGAGAGTAAGGCCCTGTCCCAATTCAAACCCGAGCCCTGGATTTGTGGTCTTCCCCTCATTGAGCAAGTGAGAGGAATGGGACTGGGCCAGATCCGTTTGTCTCCAGCAGGTTAGATTCTGCTGTTAGAGCTGCAGAACCAGGAAATACGATCATATTAGTCCAGTGCTCAGGTCTCTGCACTGGCTCATGTCGCTCAGAGAATAGGCTTTAACACAGCTCTGCTTCTTGCAAGTCTCTTCATTGTTTTAGATGTTCGAGCCACATGAACCATCTCAGGGAGGGGTCTTCTGGTGGTTCCCAGAGTCAGGACTAAACACAGTGAGGCTAAAGTTAAAATCTGGATGAGGATGTGAGACTGGCCTCAGCTATGGCAATGTTCAAATCCAGGCTGAAAACATTTAATTTACTCGTGCATTTGACACTGAAAGTATTTCATCTGCACTCTTGCTTTTTACTGTCATTCATTATTTTTTTATGTTGATGTTTTATGGATTGATTTGATCTGCTTTCTTATCATTTTATGCAACTGTGAAGCTCCTTGAGTATGAATTGTGCTCTACAACAGCTTCACTTTAGTAGCTCCTACAGACTCAAAACCTTTACAGTCTAGAAGGTGTTTTTTTTTCTTCTAACATCTAATTCTGTCCTGATTTATTGACCAAAATAAAACCATGAACTCAAACAGAATATATTGGCATGAATGAGGAGAATGAAGCATCCGAGGCACAACTGGATGAGGTAAAATAATACGACGCGTTTCGACCTTCGGGTCTTTGTCAAGGCAATGTCCCACAGCTGTACCTGATGAGGGTTTAAATGGTTCATATTATTTTACCTCATCCAGTTGTGCCTCGGACACTTCATTCTCCTCATTCATCTTAATCTACCTGTTCCTTCCGAAAAGCCTCCAGCCTCCTCCTCATTCAAGAGTACCGTAAATGCTCTAATATAGGCCGGGGCCTTTATTTACTCAAGGGCATCTAGGACCAGGCCTTTATTGGAACCAGGCCACAATTAGAGACAGGCCTTTATTTCTATTTGAGCAAAACGGACGACCAGGAAAATGAAGAAAAACGAGATTTGTGTCCATTTGCAGCTAAAATATTAGGTTCATTTATTAATGAACATTTCAAACCCTCTCCCAGCGGCTGGAACATTGACGCCTTTATTTTGTCGGGACAACAGGAAGTGTTTCGTTGCTGTTAGCGGAACTTTGACATCAATGTCACTGCAGGTTTCTGTTTCGTTTTTACCGCGGACCGGATTATTTGTTGTTATCTTGTGTAAAAGGCGAGTTTAGACGGAGCGTTTGTGTTTGTGATCGATCATGAGACTGACCCGAGAGAAGACGAGACGCTCGCGCTGATCGGAGGAGGTATTTTGATGGTGATGGTGACTTTATTAAAACCCTGGAGGGTCACACAACATTTGTTGCTTGTCCTGTTTCCAAATATCGTCACAGGAGGTTTGAAAAGTGGCTAAATCTGTGTCAAAGTTACGCTCGGATCAGCTCCTCCGCAGCGTTTCCCATTGGCCCGGGTTCCCTTTTGTTACTTCCTGCATGTGAGTTTTCATTTACACCAGTATGAGACAAATTCCTAACATGGGGAATATTTCTACCCCTATAGTTTCTAATAAAAGCCCCGGCCTGTTTTAGAGACCGGCTTTAATTTGCCTCCGCCAGCCGCGAACCCGGCCACTGTTAGAGACCCGGCCGTTTATGGAATACAGGCCAGTATTAGAGAATTTACGGTATATTGGCAATTTTGACCGTTTCTACATCTTCTACATTCTATGGGCCCGATCTTGTGCATCAAAACGGAGACAATAGCGTGACATTTTGCGCTCAGTCGGAGCGCACTTTGTGATCTTGCCACTCCAGACTTAGCGCATTTAAGTGGGTGGAGACACACATTTTCCTCCAACCAGATCGACTCCGCGTCCAGGAGAGTGGTTGTGTGGTTGTGTGGGGTGAACATGTGCTTTTGTTTTGCTTCGCGGGCCGATCCGCGCCACAGCGGACGCTGTAGCTCTTTTTCTTTCGAGACGTGAACATGGTTTAGCTCACGATGGGGTAAATAAAGTTTTTAGTTTGACCTGTGAGAGCCTAAGGCTTAAGAAAGAACGCAAGACAGCGCAATGTAAACGAGGAAGTGAATTTCAGCCGTGTTTCCATCAGTGCAGTCGCCTCCTCTTGTGACGCCCCCTCACAGGTGGCGGAGGCGAATGGCGCATATAGCGCCGCCACTCGGAAAATAATTCGCCAAGAGCCTGCGCCGCCCCTTGCACCGCCACATGATCTGGCCCTATATCTTTTTTTTCATTTCCTATACAGTATATGTACTGTAAAACTATCCATACATTCCATTCCTTTTCACCTGCAGTGACTTGACTTAAACATTACATTCTGAGCAATCTTGAACAATATATTGGACTGTCCCTGTTTTAGTCAGACCTACAGCATAAATCCTCCGGTGTAAAGATGTCTGTGAGAGCTGATAACTGCAGTGATTAGAGCTTCCTCCTCGTCCTTTCTCATCGATCCTCCTGCGCCGGATAATGGCTCGTCTTAAATAAGATACATGTAGTCGGAGGAACGTCCTCCTGCGTAGATTCATGTCGTCGCGTCCGTTTCCCGTTTGACCTACGCCGGGATTGGAGTAGGAGCAGTAAATATTTTATGCCGCAGCTGCGTTTCCCCCTCTGGCTCCGAGCGGCCGCATAAACCACGCGCCGCACTAAACGTGTTATGTTTCCCGAAAATATGGAGCAACAAAGCATAAAACACGGCAGCGTCCTGTGGGGAGCGGCGCTGGTTTACGGCGGCCATGTCACCTTCAGCACAAAGCTCCGCAGCGTGTCTATTAAACACTACAGTGCACTGGAGAATGTGTCCAACGCAATTATTGTGATATTTGAACCACTTCTGCCCCCGTAAAACATCCATAATCGAGCGAAGAGTGATTTACAGTCACAGGATCAACTCCCGGAGAACAGTGTGTGCCGTAAAACTATCTGTTTTATATAAAAGCTGACAAAATGTTGGTTACTATGAGATGCAAAGCTATTTACTGTAAAAGTGAAAAAATCTGCTAAAATCCACATTTCTTAGCCTCGGTTTTATGGCTCAAAGATCATTTAAGGGCCGGTCTCACCAGCCTGGAGACTCGAGTCACTGCTGGTCCGAGCTCCAAGACGTCCCATAGCAATAAGGTGAGTCTCGGTGAAAACGAACAGGTTCTGGAGCGTCTGCATGGTCCCTGAGAAGTCTTCCCCGTCTCAAGCAGGTGTGTCGCGACTCGCAATTGTTGTCCTCAACCTGTGAGACGTTTCTGTGACGTCCCTGCAGTGTCTCCGAGACCTGTTGGATACCAAGGAAAGTACAACGGGACTCCAAATGACTCTTTGAGATCTCCTTGGTGTCCATCAGGGCTCGAAGACTTTGCAGGGACGTCGCAGAAACGTCTCACAGGTTGAGGACAACAAATGGAGTTCGTAATGTTGCCACAGCAGCTGGAGACCAGGTCGACCTCTCAGAGACCATGCAGAGCCTCCGCTGAAAACAAACCTGTTCATTGAGATATGCCCTTTGTTTGAGTGCAATCAGTCTGTTGTGGAGACTTTGCGGAGACTGCCAGTCACGGCAAAACTCTCTCCGGTGAGACAGGCCCTTAACCTCTTAACTCCCGCCTGAACCGAGAGCATTTTCTTCAGTTCAGCTTTACCCAAATCCTGTAGGCCAGTGTAACACCTCATTTGAAAGCTAAGATCTACAAAGCTCATCTAAATGGATCTTTTTCCTCACGTCATCAGATCTATTTCCATCTTCTTCTTTTTTTGGGGGGAGAGGGGGTGGTATTCATCTCATTTTGTAACTTTTTTTTCATTTTTTTAAAATACATTTTTTGTCAGTTTTTTGTCTTTTCTTTGTAATTTTTTTGTCAATTTTTTGTCAATTTTTTGTCTTTTCTTTGGTCATTTTTGTCATTTTTTCGTCACTAAAGTTTTCTCACTTTTTTGTCACATGTTCATCATTGTTTTAATCTCAGTTCTGTCGCTATTTTCACACCTTTTTTCCAGAAGCTTTTGGACTGGGGTAAAGCCAAACTGGAGAAAATGTGCTCGGTTCAGGTGGGATTTAAGGGGTTTAATCAGGATCATTTTTGTAGCTTTTTTGTAATTTTTTCTCACATTTTTGTCTTTTTTTTTTTTTTTTCATTTTTCTTGTGAAATTTTTGTAATTATTTTGTCAAATTTTAATCACATTTTTGTCATTTTTTGTCACATTTTTGTCATTTTTTTGTCACATTTTTATCACATTTTTGTCACATTTTTGTATTTTTTTTGTCATATTTTGTCACAATTTTGTCATTTTTTTGTCATTTTTCCATCCATTTTTTGGCCATTTCTTGTCACATTTCCATCATTGTTTTCGTCTCAGTTCTGTCGCTATTTTCACAGCTTTTTTCCAGAAGCTTTTGGACTGGGGTAAAGCCAAACTGGAGAAAATGTGCTCGGTTCAGGTGGGATTCACGGGGTTTAATCAGGATCATTTTTGAAGCTTTTTTGTCATTTTTTCTCACATTTTTGTCATTTTTTGTCATTTTTTTTCTTTTTTTTGTTACATTTTTGTAATTATTTTGTCAAATTTTAATGTCATTTTTGTCATTTTTTGGTCACATTTTTGTCATTTTTTTGTCACATTTTTATCACATTTTTGTCACAATTTTGTCATTTTTTTGTCATTTTTTCGTCCATTTTTTGTCCATTTCTTGTCACATTTCCATCATTGTTTTCGTCTCAGTTTTGTTGCTATTTTCACAGCTTTTTTCCAGAAGCTTTTGGACTGGGGTAAAGCCAAACTGGAGAAAATGTGCTCGGTTCAGGTGGGAGTTCAGGGGTTAATCATAGTTTTACTCCAGCACAGTTGATTCTACAAAGAAAAGGGACAGTTCCATAAACTCTGACTCACTCATTCCAACAATGAAGCAGTTCCTGAGTCCCGTCCGCCTCTTCACTCATCCACTCATCATGAGGCGTTTCCAAGTGGCACAGGGACCGCTGGGGTCACGAACGCCCACGCGTGCTCTTGGAGACACGCAGGCCTTCTCGGATCAGATTCTCACGTCTGCTAAGTGTGATGGAGCTCATTATTTATGTGTCCAAGGCCACCTCTGCTGCACGAGCCTTGTCTCCTCCGTCATTATCAGAAGAACACAGTCTGAAGCTGATTATCGCGTCTCACCTCTGCCCCGAATCTCAGAGCTCAGTCTTAGCTCTCAGAGGCTTCTCTCACGCTCCCACAGTATACAGGCTCTTTCTTCATACGCTACATGTGTACTGTAGACCTTCCTTATAAGCACAATGGACGAGTCTCTTAACTTGCATTTGAGATGACAATCTTTTGACTTTCTTTCACTCGACTTTGCCATTTTCTCTCCCACTGTTTTCTTCCTTGTTTTTAACCTTTTAACTGTAAGTCCTGGTTTAGTCCTGGCTCAGACCGCTCAGATCTCTGATAATGACTAAAGTAAATTATAGCTTTGCTTCGCTTTAAGAAAACATCTGTGTTTGTGCTGAAGCTGCTCATGAGTTCAGGCTTTTTTAGACTCACTGTGGATCATTTATTGAGAGAAAAAGTGTCCCCGCCAGGACACGCTGGTGGGACTATGTCTCCGAGCTGGCCTGGTGTCGCCTTGGCCCCCCCCCCCCCCCCAGAACAGCTGGAGGAGGTGTGTGTGGATCGGGAAGTCTGGGCATCTCTGCTGCCCCCGCGACCCGACCCCGGATAAAGCGGAAGAAAATGGATGGATGGATGGATGGATGGATATATATGGATGGATATATATGGATGGATATATATGGATGGATGGATATATATGGATGGATATATATGCATGGATATATATGCATGGATGGATATATATGGATGGATGGATATATATGGATGGATGGATGGATGGATGGATGGATGGATGGATGGATGGATGGATATATATGGATGGATGGATGGATGGATGGATGGATGGATGGATGGATGATATTTATGGATGGATGGATATATATGGATGGATGGATGGATGGATGGATGGATGGATGGATGGATGGATGGATGGATGGATGGATGGATGATATTTATGGATGGATGGATGGATATATATGGATGGATATATATGCATGGATATATATGCATGGATGGATATATATGGATGGATGGATATATATGGATGGATGGATGGATGGATGGATGGATGGATGGATGGATGGATGGATATATATGGATGGATGGATGGATGGATGGATGGATGGATGGATGATATTTATGGATGGATGGATATATATGGATGGATGGATGGATGGATGGATGGATGGATGGATATATATGGATGAATGGATGGATGAATATATATATGGATGGATGGATGGATGGATCGATATATATGGATGGATGGATGGATCGATATATATGGATGGATGGATGGATGGATATATATGGATGGATGGATATATATATGGATGGATGGATGGATATATATATGGATGGATGGATGGATGGATGGATGGATGGATATATATGGATGGATGGATGGATGGATGGATGGATGGAGAGAAAAAGTACTGAAAATTAGCACCGAAAAAGTTTACAGTTTTTTTCAATACCGCCCCCTACTGGAGCTTAACGGCCGGTACCAAGTAGGTACCATAGGTCGCCATAGCCAATACCCAGAGTTTTTCCAGTAACAGCTCCCATATCATCAGGTCGGTGAGTCCCTAATATCGATAATCGCTCCTCCTCCACACTGTTCTATACTTCAATATGCGTCCCTCGATGAAAAACAGTCTGGACACCCCTGCTCTAAACACTCCACACCTTTAAACAACAGCCTTCCCTCAGAGTGAAAGAAGCAGACGAGTGTTTCTGTTTGTCCAAAGGATCAGCCGTCGCCCCAGGGTTCTTCACATACAGACGGCAGAAGGACCGGTCACTCTGACGTCCACACCGGGGTCACTGAGTCCGAACGCTGAGTATATCACTGAGTAATTGTTTCCTGTCTTGTAAACTGTGTCTTTTTCCTCGCTTACGCAGATTCCTATCAATCAAAGCCTCCCCTCTCAGCGTGGCCTGTTGATAATCAGCTCGAGTGCTCTGAACCACACGCCCTCAACCAGACAATTACTACACGTCGCTCGGGGATAAAGAACATTTGACTTCTGCTCTGAATGTTAAAAAGATCAGATTCAGGTCACCGTGAGTCAGGTTTTTATGTGTGACGTGGATGTGGCTCGTGGATCGCTGACAGTCTTGTTTTTGTCGGAACCATATGCCACTTTTTATTGGACACGGATCCAACCGAGGATTATCTGGATTATCCCAAACCGAGGGCTCCAATCCCGCGCCGGATTCCGGGCTTAAAACCTCAACTTTTTCCTCTTGATGACACTCGAAGAAACGCCTTTCTCTCACTGTAAAGGGAGGAAACAGTGGCACCAAATAAATACTGAAATTATGGATGTTGCTGGATGGGTTAGAGACACAAAACATTTTCCTTTCATGGACGTTTTAAGGAATTTTCTCTCTTCAAATGATAGACAATTGTAATTTAAATTCTTAATAGCCTTGTCAGCCGTCCTCATTTGACATCACTGGAGCCCATGGAGATGCTGAACTTGTTTTGTGCCCAAATCAAACCTTCTGGCTGGACGTAAACTGACACAACATAGGCCTAAGCATATGTATAGTGCACAATTGCAAACAAAGCAATTCAAAGTGCGTCACGGTTGCATAAAATTCATTGAACATAAATATATGAATCAATTGAGGGGGGGATTATGCAAAATCAGCTTTTTGCCGTTTTGTTCTCTCATCAAACACAGACCGAGATGTGTTTGAAGCCACTCACACCTCTTTGAGTATTCCTCGGATCTTCTCCAGTGGCTCTTCTTCCATAAAGTTCCTCCTGAGGTCCTACATATCCAGGAAATGCTTTGATTCACAAAGTAAAAACACTCACCGAAGCTTCACTACAGCCACAAACAATACTTTTTCTTCCTTTTTTTTAGCCTCAAACAGCTGCGCAGCAAAGAGGAGCAAGAGGGGGGGGGTGGGAGAGCCTTATTGGAAGCAACTGGATATTTAGTTTCAGTTGTTTTTATTTCTTAACCAACAAAGTGTAAAACAGTCATAAAGATGTGTAAAGTTTTCAGCCTGGATTTGAACATGGTCAGAGTTGAGGCCTGTCTCACATTGTACCAGCATAAAAAACTGAAACGCATTCGCACCATGTTTAGTCCTGACTCTGGGGGCAGCGGGAGACCCCTCCCTGAGGATTTCAGAGCCTTGGAGTTTAACCTGCCGTCCCCCCGTAACGCAAGTTGTGTTTCACTCACACAGATCTCACACGTATTTTTAGAAACTAGAAGGTCTTTCAAATTTGCTATCACACTGGCAAATAACTGTCAACGCTAAACCTAAGGTGGCAATTAACCTGAACCGAGCACATTTTCTTCTGCTTGGCTTTACCCAAATCTTAAAGCTTCTTGGTAAAAATGGTCAAAATAGCAACAAAAATGAGACGAGAACGAGGATGAAAACGCAACAAAAGAACGACAAAACGTTATTTATTAAAATGCAAACCAAAAAAAACAACCAAAGAATAACAGAAAAGTGCCTCAAAAGAGCAACAGAGATGTGACCAAAAAGCGATGAAAAAGGCACAGATATGCAACAAAAACATCACAAAAGAGCAACAAAATAAAGAAGTGATGAGTTTTGTAGGTCTTAGCTTTCAAACGACGTGTTGCATTGGTCTATTGGCTGTAAACCTTTAGATTTGGGTAAAGCTGAACTGGAGAAAATGCACTCTGTTAAAGGAACAGGCCACCGTTTTTCCACACTGAGATCTGTTCTTGCCTGAGCGTAGACAAGTTGATGTGTACCTGTCTGGTCTTTGTGCCCGTGGAAGAGCGTGGTAGATTCCAACTTCACGCCCGTTTGGAGCCATAGGAATACATTGGGAGAGGCTAAATGCTAGCAACAAAGACCAGACAGGTACGGATCAACTCGTCTAAGCTCAGGTAAGAACATATTTCAGTCTGGAAAAACGGTGGCCTGGTCCTTTAAGGCGAGGGTTAAGAGGTTAATTATGAGGAGTTCTGAAGACTGTATGTCTGGTCATAGATTGTTATGAATTTGTGTCCCTCTCGCTCACATTCTCCATAATCTGTTATATTTATAAACCGTACAAAAGCTCCAACTAAATGATTACTTCTCCATGCGATGATGTAATCCGAAACCCATGAATAGAAAGCAGGCAGCTTTTATTCTCAGCTCCCTTGTCTCTCCTGTAAACAGCATTAGCATCATGTATGTGCCGTTTGTGCCTAAAGTCATGCGTGTGGAGCTGCATACATATGTAACAGAGCGCATTAGGCGGCGCACCCGGCCGGAACCAATCTCCTCATACTTCCACTAATCATTATGCATTAGCACATTAGCGACAGCATATCTGCGCGCCGGCCGCCGGAGCCGCGCGGCGTTGCCCGTCCACATTAGCCCGTCATACAGGGAGGATAATTAAACCAACGGCCGAAAAGGCAGTCATTAAAATGCCATATCTGTGCGCACACGTCGAAACCGGGGCGTCTTTTTTTCTTTCCAGCAGGAAGTAATGACGAAAGCATGAAAATCTGACCATTTCCATTAACGTTAATGAATGAAGCCACTTTCTCCTGCCACATAGTGTTTCTTTAAAGGGACACATTATGAGAATCGGCTTTTGGAGCATTTAACATTCTCTTTTTGCAAAATACCTGGAGAATTCTGCCTCGTGATGCTTTGAATGATCCTCTTTACGTTGTCAGGGTGGTGGCTTGCTTTACAGCTGGAAGGTCCCGGGTTCAATCCCCAGGCCTTTCAGTGTAGACTTTACCTGTTCTACCTGTGTCTGTATGGGTTTTCCCCAGCTTCCTGGATCAATAAAAACATGTACAATAGATCAGAAGGCACACTTTTTTCGATACCTTTACTAAAATATTTGTCATCTAGAACTAGAAAACAGAACAACCTCAGATATGATGTACAAAAACGTTTATTGAGAACGGGTATTGACGTTTTGGGGCATCGGTGAGGGAAGCTCACGGGCTCTCGTCCCCCTACCTGTTGGAAAAGCAGAAGAATATTAGTAAAAGGGAGGGAGGGTGGGGCCGGGAACTCCAAACGAGAGGACGAGGTTAGTAGACGGGGGGCTTAAATAGGCCGGCGGCCGGAAGAGGCGTATAGGAGGTGTGGTCCTGTTCTCGATCCTCAGATAAATATAACTACTGTTATGGTAAATATTGAGACCATATTAAATAAAAACCGGAGAGAAGTTGTCATGAATCAAGCGTGCCGATTTATTTGACATATGCATATGGAGACACATCAAGTACCTGGATACAAGATGCTCTGAAGAACAGTTCACAACTCACAGTATTTATACACAAAGACAGCACAATGATCATATGATTATGGAATGCCCCAATGGTGGGTCAGATTGATCTAAGACATTCAGAGACCCTGACGGAATGTATAAGTCAAACGTCGTCACAGCAAGGACACAGACACCCTGTCTCCAATTCGAGATAAGACGTCCTGCCCCGGCCAAGCAGGTCTCCGCGTAGGTGTCCCTTAGCTGTAAACAGGTTACAATGCGTACTTGTCAGTCGCTCATAAAACATAAGTAATGTGATTACAATAAAACATATAATAATATACAGTTGGATTTCCATAATTTCCATAACACTACTTATCTCCATTAATAATTCCATGAAAGACACTGGGCCCGATTTGGTGTTTTGTTTAACAGCCTTTTTCCTCCAACCAGACTCCGCTGCTGGGAAGGGGCGGGGGGGTGAGGGGGGAGTGAACATGTACTTTTGGTTTTGTTTGCGATTACGGCCGAGCGAGCGCCGATCCGCGCCACAGCGGGACCAGCATAGGCTACACTGTTTCTCACGATCTCTCTTGCTCACCATGGGTTAATAAAGTTTTAAGTTTGACCTTGAGAGCTTATGAAGCTTAAAGGAACAGGCCACCACTTTTCCATACTGAGATATCAAATCAGATCAAACTTTATTTCTGAAGCGTTTTTCAGACAAAGTGCTTTACAGACATTTAAACAATACGCCTGGCACACCCTCAATTATTAATTATATCTAAAAATAAACATTACACAAGGATCACTGGACTTTTCTACTAATTATACTTGAATATAACAGGCTAGTAGGCTACATTAACTCACAGCATAAAGTGCTCTGGTCATTACATCTTGTGCATTACAAATACAATATCACTTATTGCATTTCTCTCCAGCAGTGGCTATTTCATTTAATTAGGTCATATTTCTTTCCCAGCTTTGATTAGTTGCATTGGCGGTGTTTTGCGTGGCAATCACAAATATGTTTGTAGAGGTTAAACTAACTCAGAGTTTGAATTCTCCTGCACTCTGCCTTAGAGGAGGAACTAAGAGTTGATGAAATCTCCTCGAAGTCTCCTTTTTTACACAAAGGCGAAGCTGCAGATCTTGAATCCCAGCCAGAGTCTGGTTTACTCACAGACCTTTCCTCACGCTTCACCCGACTCCTTTTGGGCATTGTCTGTTTTTGTGTTGTTTACCAGCCGCTGAACATGGTGAAACTCGGCTGCTCAAATAAAAGATGAATGAGTGTGTGAGAGGGAAAGTCTGTCCTCGTGTGGAGCGCGTTGTGCCTGATCCGCTGCATTAATATTTGGTTTTCAGGGACACAGGTTAGCACCCGCTGTGTAAATCTCTCACTCGGGCAGTATGTCACGACCGGCGTGCTATCGGCGAACGCGAGGCTGATCTACGCTAGCTTTTAGTTTGACGGGGTATCTGCAGAGTTGGACCAGTCAAATTTAAGACCTTTTTAAGACCTTTTTAAGACCTCAAAATCTCAAAAAGAAGACCTGTTTTTAAACGCGCAATATATTAATGGACTGTCACAAAAATCCAAGTGTCAAACTGTTGTTTTTTATTTCACAGTGGGATGTACAAATGTAAGAACTTAATGTTTCACTAGGCATTTTAACAACCATTCAAGTTTTAACAACCTTATCCCATAATAAGAATATTGAGATTGAATAATTACTCACAATTATCGACTGAATGAAAGAAAACAGATATTTAGTTTGTGTATTTAAAATGCTTTGTAATACTTGAGCTGGTAAAACATTCACTGTTTCTAAAAATAAAAGCAGCTTTTCCACTTGTTTGCAAAGAACAACACAAAACACTGTCAACTTTACAAGTAATTAATGATCATAATTATTTTAATGATATTATTATTAGGCCAGAATCTAGTCTAGGTTTTATGTTTTCTAAACTTGTTCGTCAGATGTTTTGATGAACAAACTAAGAAACGTGTTTCGTGTAATTGGTGTGTATGCAAGAGCGTGCAATCTAATGCTTTGAATGAATGAAGTGTGTGTTGATTTTAATGCTGTTTTTGGGGAAATGTATTATTCTGTATTAGTATTTTTATGACTTTGTTGACATCAGTCTGCCCAGGGAATACAGGTGGAAATTAGCACAAGTGCTATAACCTGGTACAGCATCTCTCCCTTTGAGGTTAATGTATATTGTACACTGTCCCTGTTCAAATAAATAAAAAAACTAAAAAACTAAACTAAACTAAAGTAACAGGACTTTCTCTTTCCTTCTGTCCCTGAGCAGAGGAGCGTTCGCTTTGTGTTTCCCAACATTTGCACAAACTTTATTGTGAATTATGCCGTTCATTACCTTGAGTTGGATATTTACAGTGAAGGATTATCTCCACGTTGTTTCATGTTGGACGTATCTTTCCATCGACAGCAGCATTACGGATCCATCAGCGTCACCTCGGTCATGTTTTGGATTCCTAAACTCTGCTGACTGCAGTCGTTTTTTGGGGGCGGATAAAGCTCTGAAGGAGAGTCCTTCTGCCTCGCTCGACTATCGCTGAGTTTACGTTGTTTGTGGCGGCGGCCAGTGCGTCAGCGTCACTTCGCCCTCTCGGACCATGAGCGACACTGGGCGGATCCTCATCGCTGCTTCTGTGACTTTATTTGTCTACTTTTTAAACTAAATTGTGCACAAATAATGGGGTCGTTGAACGTTAATTTTTAAGACCAGCTTACCGTGGATTTAAGTCCAAATAGGCCGAATTTTAGACTTTTTAAAGCCTTAAATTTGGATTCTTGAATTTGATACTTTTTAAGACTTTTTAAGACCCCGCGGATACCCTGGTTTGAGAACACAAGCACAAGCAGTTAATACGTCGGGAAACATTGACTCTTTCTGGGCTTTTACACTGTCCATAGAAACAGGGGTTTGCACCACGAGGACAGAGCTACCTTACCCTCACCTCGCCGTAGTGAGACCCAGATCTGCTCGGAGGATGCAGATCATAATCCAGTCAGTGACACCAGCGCAGTATGAGAAAGTTGCAGGAGTCTACAGGGCGACAGGGCCGTAAACAAATCACAGCATTAAAGCGATGGATTACACCTACGGAGGTCACATCACAAAACTAATGTCTTCTTTGTCTGACCCACTGACCCAGAAAACACAGACGAAGGCCAGATCTGACAGGAGGAACCGGGGGAAACAGAGAGGGAGAGGTTTGCATAAGCAGCACGGCACAATGCTGTTGACTCGGAGACCTGGGAAAAATCCATTTACAGTGAAAGATAACTGTTATGTCCACTCGTTCATCGCTTTTGGTCAGATAAATAAGTTGTTGAATGTGGGCTTCAGTATCCCAGCCTGCCCAATCGTGATGTCCCCAATACCTCGCCATATGGGCTTTGTGCACGCAAGCATCACGTGACTTCCACCAAAACAAATTAGCACCGGGATGAGTGAGAAATACAACACAGTGAGGAAGTGAGGCTGTTTTCTAAGAGAGAGAGAGACATAAAAGTTCCAAAACTCACGCATTTGAAGTTCTTTCTTGCCTCTTTCCTGCAGCTCTCGTCTCTTTCCTCAACGTGTACAGCGATCCCTGTGACAGTACTGATAGACTGTGATCTGCAGAAAAGACCCGGGCTGCTGCGTCTGTAGTTTTTTTTTAGACTGAGATGCAGTGAGGAGAGTCGCCGTGCTCCCACATGTGCTCTGGTGCTCTCAGACAATAAGTGCTGGTCTTTAATTGAGACAGTTTCTGCAGCTGATGCAGGACTAGGATCATTTTCAGGATCATTACAACTTGTGTCTGGGCTACATCCGGGATCTGGGACAAAAGCCTTTAATTACAGTAGTAGGAAGTAGAGGCTTTATAGCATATAACAAAAAAAAGGTCTTCAGGCTGACACTGGTTGGGAACAGACTCACATAGTATATAGTATAATACACCCGGGTTAGTGTTTGTCGCCCCAAAGCCGGTGTAGTTCATTATGTTGTCTTGTCATTGGGGGGAGGGTTTAGACTAAAGGCTAAATGTTTGTGTGTGCGGTGCTGAGCTGAAGGCAGGCAGCTGTCAGTCACTGTCAGAGCAGAGAGCGACCGCACTAATCACATTGATGTCGCCTCCATCAGAGTCCATTTCCTAGATACAGCAAATGAACCATGACAGTGTGTTACATCCAGCATAGTGGTTAACGTGGAGCACTGAAAGGTCCTACACATGTTGCAGAAAAGTGTGTATGGGAAACGAAAGGTTTCGAAACGCTGGCTGGAGACTTAACTTGGGTGCAGACAGGGGGCGCTCTGTGACATCTTCACCTCCAGACCTGATGCAGTAAATGGGCTGGACATGGGCTGGACAATGAGGATGTTATGCACAACAGTGGTCCCTCCCCAAGCTCATCCTTCCAGACTTGCAGATTGTCCACGGTCCAGGGCTGGCAGTGGGTCTGGGGGGATGTGCTGGTGTTTTGATCACATTTCTGGTCCCGCGCTCTTCAATACCAGCACCAGCGCAGGACCATCGGTATATTCTCTCACTCTCAGGACTTGGGCAGTGTTTAACTCACAGTGGGATAAGTAAAGTTTATAATTTGACCAGTGTGTGTGTTAAGATGCTGAATGAAGCACATCGGAAAGAAGTTCAGGTACTACCAGAATGAAAAAAATATTAAAAGTATCAAAAGCAGGTAAAGATCTTGAGCCTGGCGCAAGGACAGCACTGCTCTGAAGGCGATGGTTATCTTCCATGGGCGCAGCTGCTACACTCTGTGCCTGCACCACTGACGAGAGGACGTGCTTATAAAAAGAGAAGAGGCCTGGTTTATTACAAGCAGCACTGAGCGCTGGTCTCTGATGGCAGCCTCACATTTTCCTCGTATATATCACGCCGCCTTGTGTTCTTCCTTTGGCATTTTAGGCATTCATGGGTCAAACTTAAAACTTTATTCAGCCCATCGTGAGTTAGGGTAAACAATGTCCATGTCCCGAGAGAAAGAGATGTGAACCCCCGACTCACAGAGTGCTTCTACTAATCGCAGAAAGTTACGCTATTGTTTGGATTTAGAAACACAAGATCGGGCCAAAAACCTTTAGAGACCAAGTTTTGATGCCTGTTGGTCCAGGGACAGCTTTAAAGGCATTTCACTTATTTATCACACTTATAAGTATTTTCAGCTTCACTTTCCTCAAGATCTGGCTTTCTCAAAGTTTGAGGGTGTATAGCGTCAAATATCAGTGCTGAAGTCTCCAAAAGCAGGTTTGAAAGCCACTATTAAGAATAAAATGTCCGCTTTACTTTCTTTTCTGCCGCTGCTGCTCGAAAAGGCCGCTCCACCTCCTGAGTCATTGTCCGTTGATAAAATCAGCTCCTTCCAAAATGACATGCTGTGAAGAGTGGTGGCCCTGCGAGTCCCTACAGCAGAGGAAGACATTAAAGATAGAGCCGGCGCAAAGATCTATCTGCAGTCGGCTCCTCAGACCAGAGCCGGATCACGGCGGAGCAGCGAGGGGTAGATTAACCATCAGGAGATAAGACGTGATGGATATCGTCACCTGGAACCCCTGATCCCAGAACAAACCAGTGCAGCAGGAGCAAGAGGGGGAGGCTCTGAACGTGGGGTTGACTCGATGTATGTGGGAGGAAAAAGCTGCAAACTTAGACTTAATCAGCCAGAGGTGCTGCTTCGGACACCTCTAACAGAATGAACTTGCTTCCATTTTTCCACCATTTAGCAAACCCTGAATTATAAATAAATGTTTCTACTTAATAAAAGTACAAAGACACTCTGGGGAGCAAAGTGGTTCAACAGCCCATAAATACTTAAAGTGGACATGACATGCATATGGAGCCAAAAATAGACTTAAAAGCCTTATTTTGGGTGCCTCAGCTTTGAAACATTAGGTTTATTCATTTGTCTCTGTAAGAATGAAATGGTAGCAATGAAATGCAGGCGATCGAGTGAAAATCTTTACTGAGGCTCCTCCAGAGAGTCCATAATGGTCCTGAAGAAAGCAGCTAAAGATCAAAAAGGTCTTCTTCTGAAACACTGAAGAGGCACCAAGAGCCTCCACACCTGCAGCACAGTGGAGGCATCACAAGAGGAGCTACAGGAAACAAGGAAGGGACAAATGAGAAGATGGTGAAAGCCTGTTGTGGAGCGGAGGGAGCTGCGCAGGAGCAAGAGGAAGGAGGAGTGGGAGGAACTGACTAGTGCAGGACACCACGCTCTGAAACAGGGACACTGACAGCAAGCTGCCAGCAGTGTTAATTTCGTCGACTCTTAATTTTAGTCAAAGTGATATTTTTGACGACTAAAATTGGACTAAAACTAAATTAAAAGTTTCTCATGAGACTAAAACTGTGACTAAAATGTCCAGATATTTTAGTCGACTAAAATAAGACTAAATGAAAATGAAAAAGAGGGACTAAAATCATCCAAACATCTATTGACAGACTGAAAGAGCCTCATATCATTTAAGTTCACTGCCAAATGAACAGGTTTGAGCTTTATTCATGTGGAAGCAGCTCCATGAAGCAGAGGACCTTGATTAAATATGATTATAATGAATATTATAAATGCAAAGTCGACTAAATTAGTCTTCAATTTAGTCGACTAAATTGACATGCAATTTTCGTCGACTAAAACTAGACTAAAATTGAAAAAATCATTTTATACAAAAACTCGACTAAAATTAAATTACATTTCAGTCAAAAGACTAAAACTAAAATAAAACATGTTGTCAAAATTAACACTGGCTGCCAGGTTTCCTTCTAGTTCCTCGGGACTAACACCTGAACACAGTTTTGTTGTACAGTCACAAATAAAGAACTTACTTACTACTGCTGGCAGCTATAGGAATCATTGTCTTGAAAGGTTTAGGTACTGAAAGCGGGATTCAAACTGCCAACCCTCTGGTCACAAGACGACTCTCTGCGGCACCGCCACGATCCAATAGTAATCATGGAGTACAGAACGAGGCACTGACACTGTAGAAGAAGAAACAGCTAAATTTAACAGCTTTGTCCAAGGATTAACTCAAAACTGCGTGAATGTTGTGAACTACTCCTCCAGGTCTGACCTTGACAAGGGAACAATGTAAAAACATGATTTAAAACGCAAGAAAGTCAATTTTGCATGACATATCCACTTGCTACACAATGCTAACAAGCAAGCTAGCAAAGATAATGTTAGCTTCATGCTACGTTGGTTAATTAACAAGTGCCGTTTTTCTACTTTACTGCAAAGAAACATCCACATGGACCCGATTTTGGCTTGACGTTATGTGTGATAAATATGTTTATAGTCTCCCAGAAATCGGCTAAAAAGATTGAATAATTGTGACTCCAATGAGGGGTTTTCTTCCCCCTCGGCTAGGCCACGCCCCCTCGTGTGATGCGTTGCCGTCTGCATCTATATTGAAAGAGGACAAAATAAATGAATGGGAATCACATGTGTTTCAGACCTTGTTTGTAAAGCTCTAAACGAGGATAGAAGTTTCTGTACAGCCATGGTTCTTCAGCTTTTCCTCTTAAATATTTGACACCACCAGGCTTAGATCGAAGCAGGAAATGTGCCAAAAAACAGTCTCAAATTGATCTAAATTGGACTAAATTGCGCCTAAACTGGGAGTAAAGCAAGTCCAGACCAAGAAAACACCAAACTTCCAAACAAAGACAGTACCACAGCACATGACGATAAGCGTAAGCAGTGGGTGTTTAACTACTGAAGATTAGATTAAAATCTTTTGTGTGAGTTTTTTTTTCTCTTTGCAAATGTGGAATGGAAATTTTGACTCTTCAGTGTCAAACTCATTAGCGGTCTGCGGATTCCGAGCAGGTTTGTGTGGGAAGACGAGGCGCCAAGACAAATGTGAAAAACAAAAATATAATAATGGATTTCACGGATAAACAAACACGGGAACCATATGGGAACACATTTTAAAATTCACCAACACTTAAAACGGACTTAAATATGTAAAGACAAGAATTCAGTTTGACAGTGGCTGATGCTGTCGCCTTATGGAGAAGGTTTTAGGCTCAATTCCCCCAGACAATGCAGTGCAGAGTTCGCTGATGTTCTGTGTGATGTGTCGTTTACCCGCTGAGGTTCACGGATGTTCCAGGTGTGGCAGGTCTCGCATGGGATTCACTTCTTCAGAAACCATATTTGGAGTTTCATATTTGGAGATGTGTGGCATCAAAAAATATACACAGATTTTTTTAATACGTTTTACGGTTTGTTTGCGGCAAATATTTTAAGACCATCATTAGTTGACCATAATTCCTCTCGCTTTTTGTTTGAAATGGTAAATGGTCTCAACTTATGCGTTTCCAATGACATCACACATAGTTCCGGCCGCCATTTTGAATACCGAAGTAGCATTATGCAGTACTACAACAGCAACATCTCCACTCAGGATAAAAATGAAAGACAACTGATTGATAGGGGCATTTTATGTACTCGTCATTGTTCAAGAAGATAACAGTAAAAACAAATAAGCAGCAAATGTGGCACAGACGCTGCAGCTCTGTCTGTCGAGCTACAGCAGGATTTACTATAGATCTGCTTCACTCTGAAGACTAAATAAACATATCAAAGAGGAAAACAGAAAAACCTTTCTTTGTGATTTTTACAGTTTGTCATGTCAACAGAGTCTCAGTCTGAATCAGTGTTTAAGCGGCTCAAGACGTTAGCATGTTCACATGTGTCTCACATCTATTAACAGTGAGGAAATACTACAGTAACAGCTCTGACCTCTGTCACATGTTGTATACAAGGCTAGATGTTTGTGGTTCAGGGCTTTTTCTAGGAAAGGTCAGAGCTGAGCTGTTGAAGCTAAATGCTAACCGGTAGCATGCTAGCATCTTGAGCAGCTTAAACACTGACTCACTGGTTTCTTCACATGAACGTGCGTCTCTGGGGTCGTGTTTTTACTGTTATCTATTCGTTCACTCCATACTCGGTGGTGGTAAGCTACTATTGTAGCCACAGCTGCCCTGGGGTAGACTGACAGAAGCGAGGCAACCAGTCTGCGCCATCGGCCCCTCCGACCACCACCACACTCACTCACTACATTCGCTAGGCTTCCTGGTGTTACCAAATGGTCTCCCATCCAAGTACCGACCAGGCCCTTCCCTGCTTAGCTTCCAAGGTCTGACAGGATTGGGCAGAGCAAAGGCGGTATGACCGCATTAAAATGTAATATATTATAATATTACAATATTATACTATTATACAGGCATATGGGCAGCACGGTAGCACAGCGGTTAGTGCTCTCGCTTCACAGCTAGAAGGTCTCAGTTCGATTCCCACCAAGGACGGGGAGTTTGCATGTTCTCCCCGTGTCTGCGTTGGTTTCCTCCGGGTGCTCCGGTTTCCCCTACCACTAAAAACATGTACAATAGGCCAGGATGTATGAGAGTGTGTTTGAGAGTGCGCATGGGGGACGACGGATGAAAATTAGCATAAGGCTACAATCTGGTGTGGCTTGTTCATTAACTTGCACTGTCCCTACCAAATAAATAAATATTTAATATTCAGAGATTAAATGGAATCTTGTTTACTAGACACAGAGATCCTGATAAAACATTTGTTGTCATGACTATTGCCACTACGATATTTTTATGTACAAGTGTTGGTTGTTTTATTTTTATTTTATTTTTACTTTATTTTTTATTTTTTGCCCTATATAGTGTGGTGCATTAAAAAGCCAGGGTGTGGAGTGGGCCAGTTAGGAGAGGGCAGCAGCCCCAACCAACAAGCCCTCCCCCAGCTGCCCTAACTAGTGGACTGTGTTGTTGAGGTGTTGTATCCAAAGCTGTGAGATGCTTTAAAAGACGAGGTTTTATGAGACTGCTGGGCAGGGAGGGGCCTCTCAGACCAGCAGAATCACATCTCGCCTATCCTGGTTAACTTCTAATTATATTGAGCAGCAAAATCAATGACAACATTAGCAAGAAAATTCAGTTTTCAACCATCAGCGTAAATCTTAAAGATACTTGCTTTAAGTTCTCTTTCAAAAAGGTCCTTTCTGTCCTCACTTTCTGGACACACACATTATTTGAAGTTATCCCAGAAAAATCCCAAAGCTAAAAAAGTCTTTCTGAAGGCAGAATAAAGATAATGCTGCAGCCTGAACACTTCACACGTTTCCGCAGATATACAGCCGAGCGCATTACTCACTTTGGGCTTTGCTCCGAGTCGTCTTTTTAAAATGCATCATCTCCTATCGCGGCGTGTATCAAAAACATTATCTGCTCCTGCGGGCGCTGCATCACTGTCAGAGCCGCTCACACGTTCCCGCTAAACGGCTTGTGTTTAAGCGGCGCGTGTGGCCCTCTCCTCGGGGACTGACACCCGGCGTTTGTCATCCGTCAGCGGGGAGGAGGCGCAGCTGTCAGGGCCTGTCCACTCCGTTATCCGTCCGCGCTCGCTCTCCCCCCCGCCGTCCGGCTCGTCTCGGCGTGACCCAAATATGCGGCGCGGCGTGTTTACGATCGGCTGGGGCGGGTCGGGACGGGGTCAAGGTGGCGGCGGTAAAGCTCACGAAACTCACACAGCTCCACAGAAGTAAAATGTCAGATGATTCACGTCCAATAACGTTCAGGTTTAAGTCACACCGGGCGTTTGCGGACGGGGTTGTTTGGGGTAAAGTCTGAGTTTAGTTCTCAAAGTGCGGTACTGGTCATCTGCCATTTTGGATTTTTTTAATTTGTGCTTTAGTAATGCATTTAAAGCAAGACGCTGCAGGTGAATCGGGAAAACATAGATGTCAATTTGAAACTTTTGCTGTACATTACTGGAAAAATAAGCCCTTCTTTTTTTCTGGCCACGCCCTAAAACCACGCCCTAAACCACAGGTGGTCCAACATGGCAAATGTGATTTCTTTGAGACTTTCCTCAGCCGTGATGCTGTATTTCGGTGTATAACGATCGAATCAGATTCTTATGCAGCAGTTCACGTCTGTAAAATACTATCCTTCATTTGTGTTAATTGCCTTTAAAGTGATAGTCTATAAGTGTGCAAAGTGAGGAGCGTAGGAGTGAAATTTGATAGTAAAAGTTTAAATCCTACTCCTTGCACCAGAAAGCTACAACTACAGTAGTTTGTAAAATGCTTCCTTTCCTTTAATGAAGTGTACCTGCTGCTATTGTGTCTGCAGTGAACTGATTTTATAATGAACTGATTTTATTATGTGCATTGCTGGGCAAATGTATTCGAATGTATGAGCAAGCCAAAGGCACATTTCTGCCATCATTGTGCATGGTAGACAATACAGTTTTTTCTATTCTATTCTATACTAAAAGTGAACGATCCAGCTTCCTGCCCCTTCACTCCTGATTGGACCTGACATCGTCTCATTGATTGAAGTGATCGCCCAGGGATTCTGATTAGTGTCTGAAGTCAGCAACGGGAAGGAAAAAATAGATTTATTTGAATATTACTTATATTACGTCAAATTTCTGACTCAGATGGTCAGTTATACACAGTCCAATACATTTTTTGAACACTTAAATTTACAGACTATCACTTTAATTCCTATAAATTACCGTTAATCCCCATGGAAAATTTCCAACGCCACGAAGACAACACGCTTATGTTTTCTTATGTTTCTTTGTAAGCCTGAAGCGGCTCAGTAAATGTGAGCGTCCACGTGGGTCGACTCAGGTCTGTGAAAACAATTCATCCTCCAGGCCTGTGTGAGGCGCTGTGACGCTGACACAGATAATAGAAGAAGATGTAGAGGCGCATGTGCAGTAAACTTATGTGGAATGTAACAGTGAAAATGAAACTGATTGAAGGATTTAGGATCTACAGAAGAGACGAGGAGGAGAGTTTTTTCTTCAGACGTAAAAACTTGTCAGTGACTTTTACCGTCAGTTCAAAAACACAGACTGACTCGTGTTTTTCTACTTGTCAACTGTGGCTTGTGGACTGCAGTGGAGCAAAGAGGGGCGGAGTCAAACCATCATAGATCCATGAGGAAAACTCATCATAAGGTCAGTAGATTATGGATTACAGACACCACTCTGGAGCTGCAATGTCATCGAGACGTCGAAACAACGGAGCCACGTAAACAGCGTTTTCAGATCTTTCCTCTGGGACCTAGTCTGGAAAATGTTCGTTTACAGACGCCCAATACACCGGGCTCGAATGGATGATAGACTGGACTGATAAAACATCTTTGTGTTTGGTCCTCAGCTTGACTTCGTATGGACAGGGCCTAAATTCCCCGAATTTTGCAACTGTGGTCTCACCAGATACTGACTTGTTTTCTGACCCCCACCAGACCCCTCCATTAACCCAAACGTAATTTCAACATACGACAAATAAAGCACTTTCTTAATCCGTATCCTGATATTTAGATTCAGAAAACTTTATTCATCCTCAAGGGGCCAATTCATTTGTAGCTTCTCAGCCACACATCCATCTATCTCATAAATGCAATATGTAAAAAATACAAACCTGGAGCCATAATCGATCTAACGATGACACATCAGAGATTAGAAATGAGATCCTCCTGACAAAGACGAAGTGCTCACTAACAGATTTGTGAACAATATTTGAGAGAAATTGGTCTTTTGTGTTTATAGAAAAAGTTTTATGTCTTTAAGTTCATCTCAAGAAAAATAGGAGCAACAATGAAGGTTCTGCGTTTCTATTTTTGTGTAAATGCAAAGGGTTTAGTGATAGACGCTCTCCCTGCAGGTCCGTGCGGCTGGTTTGTATCCGAGTGGATTTAAAAAGGCAGATGGAGCGTCAGATTGTTGTGTAACATCTCCATCTATAGTGTACACACGCGTCTTTATCTGTAATGTGTCTGTGTGAGTCTCACAGTCAGGCATCGCTGTGAACCGTCACATCGGGGTCAGATGGAGCTAATCTTTTCCCTCTGCACAGACCGAATTACGGAGGGAATACTGACAAATGTATCACGTTTTCACACGAGGATCTCAACATCTGCGCCACCTCTAATAATACTGTGTGTTCTATTTGGTAATTAATAATGTGGCTCACAACATTCGACGTGCAGTTCATATATAGCTTAATCTTCAAATACACACTGGTAACACTAATCGGCAGAACACAGGGAACACAATTATAACATGATGGCACAGTAATAGTTTAAACTGTTAAATGTTATTATATTTTTACATTTTATTCTAATGGGATGAGGTTCTTATAAGATTTTTTACTTTTGTCTTTATTTTCGCTTCTTTCAGACAAGTAACAAGCTAAAACTTTGGAACTGGAAATAATGAGGGCGTCATGTTCAGGTGCTTCGATGGTTTTTTTGTTGTTGTGCTTCTGTTGTAGCAGAAACAAAAACACAAATGTCTGCTGTTTGGGTAATACTGTTCTCGACGTGTTAATTCATCTGCTACAAAGCAGATGCAAAGAGGAAGCATCCGAACGTAAACTGTAAGTTTGTGAAACAATTCTTAACAATTCTGGTCTAATTATGCAAACACACCATCTTCTGCAGAACTGACTCAGATTTTTCCATTTTCTTAAGGGCCATCATGGTTCATTGTCTTCAACAACATAAAAAACCGCTGTGGGGAACAGGAACCGCCTGGATGACCCTGTTGGACGTGCAGGACAACACATTGAAAAAGAGATGGTCCATGTCAATGGGGCTTCCCTTGAAATAAATCAAACTGAGGCAACAGGGAACTGATGATGACCATCCATCTGGAGGTCCTGTGAGGATTCCTTTTGAGAAGGTTATGATGCTGCTTTGGTACCATCATGCAAACCAAAACTCTTTCCATGTGCTTTATTTATGTGTGATCTCAGTCAAGGAGTTTAACTGAGAAGAGCATCTAAGACGCCCGGTTCAGAAGGTCCTGTGGACTGAATGGAATCATCGATGGGTTTCACTCTTGCATTCGACCAGCTGTGTGCTGCTGCAGGGTGTTGGAGATGACCTTGACAGATTCACAGACATATTTGCACTTCTGCTTCAAAAACAATTGTTGTGGAATTCCTAAGGTTAAATATAGTCTAAATATTTTTTTGCGTAAATAAAGAGAGTCTGAATCACATGAGCACATAGAGAACACAGAGCACGGCAAGTCTGCAGCAAAGTTCTTAAAAACATTATCAAGGTCTAAGTATTTATACCAAACCACACAAAGGAGGAGAAATGCATGGTCACATAAGGTGATCTACAGGTCAGACTAACCGTTATGTATATCTTAAAATACAGCGACAAGAAAGACTACAGCAGGGGTCGGCAAGTTTGCTCGGTGGAGGGACGGTTTTCTTCATCGTCAAAAGACCAAGGGCTGGACCCTCCAATTGAAGCAATTGACTTTCTACATATGCCAGTGTTGTACATCATATACACTGGGAAATGTCCATCTTAAATTAGATACATTTCTTAAAATTGCTTGAAGAAATTTGAGTCGGTTTGAACTGATCTAAGATGAGATAAAAACGCTAATACCAAATAGAAATCCCACTGGAAATCAGACAAATGAACTTTTACTGTGAAAATTATTTATTTTTCACTTGAAATTATACAAAATAATCTGAATTAACAAAAAGACTTCAAAACGTGCTTGTTCCATTGGCAAGAACAGGTTAAACAGATTTAAGTCATTTCTTCCTTGATGATTATTCTTTTAGCATCATGGCCTAAAAGGGTGCTCTGTTAAGACATTTTAAGGAATTGACAGTATTTGATCTCCGATTTGGATCATAATATTTCCCAAAGTCATCTTGAGGGCCAGAGTTTGATGAAAGAGGGCCGGTTTTGGCCCCCGGGCCTCACGTTGCCAACCCCTGGACTACACTGGCACTCCGTCAGCTCAGAGAACAGTCCTCGGATGGCATCGAGCAGCGCAAAACAGTGTACAAATATGTGCCCATCAGCTCCACAGAGGCAAGGCAAGGCAAGGCAAGGCAAGTTTATTTGTAGAGCACAATTCATACACAAGGCAATTCAAAGTGCTTCACAGTTGAAAACAAATAGAATCAATAAAAACATCAACACAAAATTAATCAATTACAGTAAAAGGCGAGAGTGCAGATAAAATACTTTCAGTCATATGCATTGGTAAAAAGAACTGTTTTCAGCCTGGATTTGAACATTGTCAGAGTTGAGGCCTGTCTCACATCCTCGTGAAGACTGTTCCAGATTTTAGCTGCATGAAACTGAAACGCAGCCTCACCGTGTTTATTATTGACTCTGGGAACCACCAGGAGGCTCCTCCTTGAAGTTCTCAGGGCCCGAGATGGTTCATACGGCTCTAACATGTCAGAGATGTACTTTGGTGCTAAACCATGAAAAGACTTGTACACGAGCAGAGCTGTTTTAAAGTCTATTCTCTGAGTGACAGGAAGCCAGTGCAGAGACCGGAGCACTGGACTAATATGGTCGTATTTCCTGGTTCTTGTCAGGACTCGAGCAGCAGCGTTCTGGATGTACTGTAGCTGTCTGATAGCTCGTTTAGAGAGGCCAGTGAGTAGGCCGTTACAGTAGTCTAATCTGCTGGAGACAAATGCATGGATAAGTCTCTCTAAGTCTGGTTTTGACACTATTCCTCTGATCTTAGAGTGACTCAAAGGCTGACAATAGAGTAACTTAAATATTGACATTGCAATACAGCTTTAATGAGATGTATTTAGAATACATGAAAAGTAATTGCTACGAGTACAATGCTTTATCCTGTGAATGGCTTTAGCTGCTGATATTTTGACCTGTCCCCCAGCTCTGACTCTCTCCTCCCTCCTCCTCCTCGTCAGGCCATTTTAAATGAGAGTCCATTAGTGACAGAGGAGCAGAGAGGGATCAGCGGGGGGGCGTTAAATCGCCTTGTTAGAGCAGCTTTATTACAGCTCAGCCCGTTCACCGTCAGAGGAACGCGGGGAACACATCCGTACGCGTCACAACGGGACCGGAATATCTTTGACTGTTTCATTTTCACCACAAGACACGGAGCGTCATTTTAAAGTCTTTCCAAAAACCAACAGGAGTGAATCTCGCCTCCCGCTGAAGGTGCGTAACCATCTGTGCAGAGCGGAGCTGGAGTTACGGCCTCACCGACTGAGGCTGGAGGGGTTTCAGGGACTAAGACAAAGTCAAGAGCAAAGAAAGTGAACTCTCATCGCAGCAAACCTTCTCCATCATCAGAACTTCCCGTGGTCCTGTCAGTGCAGGACTGAGACAGGCAGATCAAACACTGGGTTACCACTACTGTTGTTTATTCATAATCGTGACACAACATGAACATCGTGAAAAAGCCTTGTCTTCTTTCCTTCATGTGTGTTGTGTCTCGATGTCGATATGTCTGATATATTGGACAATATCAGCTTTGGCCGATATTTGGCCGGATATTTGGCCGATATCTCCAAAACCGAAAGCGATTGACTTAAGGGCCTTAATATAAAGCCTCCCACAACTTCCTAGGCCTCAGGAGCTTTTTTTAAATTTAATGTTATATATAGATAAAGGCAACACTTGGAGTTACATTGTGTTGTTGAGCTAAAATTTGTATTTTCAATCTTTTTTCTTTCTTTCTTTTTTTGTCTTTCCTTTGAAATCTGCAAATTCACTGTCACTTGCAGGATATTTTTGTACATTTTTTTTTACAGCCAATTAAATAAATATCTTATTAATCTCAGACAAAAGTTTACCAGTTTAGCCAAAAGCCTAAATAAAATACAGTATCTGCTGCTGCGGGTCCTAACTCTGACAGCTGCTGCAGCTGTTAGCTTTATGTTAGCCTTTCGTTAGCTTTATATTTACTTTGCGTTAGCTCTATGTTCGCTTTATGTTAATTCTGCATTAGCTTTATGATAACTTTATGTTAGCTTTACGTTTCCTTTATGTTAGCTTTATGCTAGCTTTCTGTTAGCTTTCTGTTAGCTTTGCGCTAGCTTTATGTTAGCTTTACTTAAGCTTTCTGTTAGCTTTACATTAGCTTTATGTTAACATTACGGTAACTTTATGTTAGCTTTATGTTAGCTTTATGTTAACTTTACGTTAGCTTTACGTTTGCTTTATGTTAGCTTTACGCTAGCTTTCTGTTAGCTTTCTGTTAGCTTTGCGCTAGCTTTCTGTTAGCTTTACATTAGCTTTATGTTAACTTTACGTTAACTTTACATTAGCTTTATGTTAACTTTACGTTAACTTTACGTTAGCTTTACGTTAGCTTTATGTTAACTTTACGTTAGCTTTATGTTAGCTCTGCTACAAACTGTTCTCTGACCGGGAGGAAATCAGAATGAAATCAGGTAGGATTGCAAAACCTTTCCTGTTCCTGCTCTTGCTCCCTCCTCCTGTTCCTCCTCCATGTTCCTCCTCCTGTTCCTGTCTCCTCCTCCATGTTCCTCCTCCTGTTCCTCCTCCATGTTCCTCCTCCTGTTCCTGTCTCCTCCTGTCTCCTCCTCCTGTCTCCTCCTCCTGTTCCTCCTCCTGTCTCCTCCTGTTCCTCCTCCATGTTCCTCCTCCTGTTCCTGTCTCCTCCTCCTCCTGTCTCCTCCTCCTGTCTCCTCCTCCATGTTCCTCCTCCTGTCTCCTCCTCCTGTTCCTCCTCCTCTTCCTCCTCCTGCCTCCTGCTTTCGGCCTCTCGCTCCTCTCATGCACGTGGCTTCTCTTTCTGGTTCTGCACCATCACCATATTTCATGTCCTGTTGTGGTTTAGACTTTGTTCCATTTCCCTCTAGAGCCAAACACAGACTCCTGTTTCTCGCCTACTATATAAATATCTATTATGTTTCACATTTGCAGGGGCTACGACTACTTTTCAGTCTTTGTTCGTTTGTGTAGAGACTATATTCTGCGAGCTCTGGCTTAATCCATCTTCTTTCTCCCCTCCACATGACCATATCTTTCTTGTACCCTGTTCTGAGACGTGTGACCTTGTCCTGGAGGAGGAACAGGAGGAGGAGACAGGAGGAGGAACAGGAGGAGGACCAGGAGGAGGGACAGGAGGAGGGACAGGAGGAGGGACAGGAGGAGGGACAGGAGGAGGGACAGGAGGAGGAGGAGACAGGAAGAGGAACAGGAGGAGGAGACAGGAAGAGGGACAGGAGGAGGGACAGGAGGAGGGACAGGAGGAGGAGGAGACAGGAAGAGGAACAGGAGGAGGAGACAGGAAGAGGAACAGGAGGAGGAGACAGGAAGAGGAACAGGAGGAGGAGACAGGAGGAGGAACAGGAGGAGGAGACAAGAGGAGGAACAGGAGGAGGAGACAAGAGGAGGCACAGGAGGAGGAGACAGGAGGAGGAACAGGAGGAGGAGTAAGAGGAGGAACAGGAGGAGGAGACAGGAACAGGAGGAGGAGACAGGCGGAGGAGACAGGAGGAGGAGACAGGAGGAGGAACAGGAGGAGGAGACAGGAAGAGGAACAGGAGGAGGAGACAGGAGGAGGAGACAGGAAGAGGAACAGGAGGAGGAGACAGGAAGAGGAACAGGAGGAGGAGACAGGAGGAGGAACAGGAGGAGGAGACAAGAGGAGGAACAGGAGGAGGAGACAAGAGGAGGCACAGGAGGAGGAGACAGGAGGAGGAACAGGAGGAGGAGACAGGAGGAGGAACAGGAGGAGGAGACAGGAAGAGGAACAGGAGGAGGAGACAGGAGGAGGAGACAGGAAGAGGAACAGGAGGAGGAGACAGGAGGAGGAACAGGAGGAGGAGACAGGAGGAGGAACAGGAGGAGGAGACAGGAGGAGGAGTAGGAGGAGGAACAGGAGGAGGAGACAGGAACAGGAGGAGGAGACAGGAGCAGGAACAGGAGGAGGAGACAGGAGGAGGAGACAGGAACAGGAGGAGACCTCATGTCTCCTGCTTTCGGCCTCTCCTGCACGTGGCTTCTGTTTCTGGTTCTGCAGTCACCATATTTCGTGTCCTGTTGTGGTTTAACTTGGTTCCATTTCCCTCTAGAGCCAAACACAGACTCCTGTTTCTTGCCTACTATATAAATATCTATTTTGTTACACATTTGTAGGGGCTACGACTACTTTTCAGTCTTTCATTTGTGTAGAGACCATATTCTGGGAGATCTGGCTTAATCCATCTTCTTTCTCCCCTCCACACGACCATATCTTTCTTGTACCCCGTTCTGAGACGTGTGACCTTGTGTCCCCCTTTGTAAACTCCATTATTTCACTTTGTTTCTGAATCCTGGCCCCATCACGGCCCGGCTCGGCCCGGCTCTCCGCGGCTCCGCACCCCGGACCCCTCTCTCCCGGCGCTGCGCCATTAATCACACTTTCCCGTCCGGCCGTCGCCGCGCTCCGGGCTTGACCGCGACGCGCCGAAGATTGAGCCATTTGTTACCGCGGCTTATCCCTTTCACCGGGACGCCTGCTTTGTGGCATTCCTCACGCCGCTTTCGCTGTTATTTTTGTTTTCTTTTTTGGGGGAAGGTCACGACGCAGGAGAGGAGGAGGCGGCCGAGGGCGAGACGGCTGACACGCTGATACTCAGATAAACATTGGCGTGTCGGCGCGGGCTGCTAACGCTGACCTCTCGGGCTTGTTCGTTTTCGAATGTGGCCGAGGCGTTATCTCCGCGGTGCAGAGAGGGGCCCAGATAGCGTCGGGGGGATATTAGCCTGCGTGGTGTTAGCGGAGGTGAAGCTTTGTTCCCGACGGGGCAGCGGATATATGGGTATTCAAACACAGGCTTCACACGCGGGGGCGGCAGGAGCCCGAGCGACGGGGCGATCCGGACAGCAGACGTTCAGATGTGGGTTTGTAAATGTAGGGTCAGCAGTAATGAACCGTCTGTCGGGACCCAATCGAATCTTAAAGGGATATTTCAGGATTTTTGACATAGGGCTTCATTTCCTAGTTATCCAGAGTGTTGTTGATTCTGGAGATATCTATTGTTTTTTTTATTCATGCAGTCTTATATTTGAAGAGTTTAGTGGTGCTAGACTAGTGCTAGGCTAGTGCATGTCTATGGTAACTAGTAGCCTGCATTTACCACCTCGGTAACACTTTACATTACGGGCCGGTAAGTCCATGGTACTTAGTATAGTGTTAATTACTAGTAATGACAGTGGTACTTATTGTGGTACTTACAGTGGTAATTACAGTGGTACTTTTTGGTACTTATTGTGGTACTTACAGTGGTAATTACAGTGGTACTTTTTGGTACTTATTGTGGTACTTACAGTGGTACTTACAGTGGTAATTCTAGGTACTTATTGTGGTACTAAAAGTGGTAATTACCAATAATTAGGGTTAGGGGTTAGGATTAGGGGTTAGGGAGACACAGAGTTACGACTGTATCTCTCATTACTAAGAGATACAGTGGTAACTCTTAGTAATGAAGGTTGTACTTTTATTTACTTTGGTACTTTGAGTGATAGGGTCTAGTACTTACAGTGATACATCTATGGTACTTGTTGGTAATTCAAGGATACTACAGCAGCAATTCATAGGTAGTAAATGTGGTACTTCTACATACAGAAGTAATTTCTAGGATTGTATGACTGTAAAACAATATAAAGCAGCATTAGGGAAAACAAGAAGTACAACCTTCATTACTAAGAGTTACCACTGTATCTAGAAGTATCGCAGTACATACCTTGTAATTATCACTATAGCATCCTTTAAGTACCACAATAAGTGCCGAGAATGACCACTGTAATTACCACCATACGTACCACTGTAATTACCATTGTATTTACCACTGTAAGTACAACTGTAATTACCACTGTAAGTACCCCAACAACTACCTAGAATTACCTCTATAATTGCCATGCAAGTACCACCATACATACCACTGTAAGTACCACAATAAGTATCTAGAATTTCCACTGTAAGTACCATGCACTTACCGCTACGTAATGTTAAGTGTTACCAAAACCTCTTCAAAATCATGGGCTTGTCGTCCAAACGTTGCCATATCTGATTTGCAGAAAGCTCCTTTGTGAATTCCACGTGTAGTAATGCCCTATTTGGGATTTGCTATATTTTACCCAGTTTTAGACAGATGGAACTGAACAAATGAGAACCAGCAGAAATACTTCATTCAGGATAAAGTCTTAAGCAAAGCAGCTGTGGCCTGTTTTCTTTCAATTCGTTTCATATTAATTAAAGTTATTAAAATTTTATACATATTTGAAATTGTAACAAACGGCCCTCAGTGGTAGCAAAGCTTCGTCTTCTAAATTCAATTATCATAAAAATGTGAAAAAAAATGAGTAACGCATATCTTTGAATAGGTTTTGGATCTTTTTGGAGTTTTAATGGAATTCGAGGCCTTAATCAAAAGTGATCATCTATAACTTAAAGGTGCATTATGCAACTTCCATCCATCCATCCATCCATCCATTATCTTCCGTTTTATCCGGGGCCGGGTCGCGGGGGCAGCAGTCTCAGCAGAGATGCCCAAACTTCCCGATCCACACACACCTCCTCCAGCTGTTCTGACCCCGAGGCGACACCAGGCCGGCTCTGGAGGCATCCGGAACAGATGCCCGAGCCACCTCAGCTGGCTCCTTTCAACGTGAAGGAGCAGCGACTCTACTCCGAGCTCCTCCCGGGTAACTGAGCTCCTCACCCGATCTCGAAGGGTGCGCCCAGCCACCCTGCGAAGGAAACTCATTTCGGCTGCTTGTATCCGCGATCTTGTCCTTTCGGTCATGACCCAAATCTCATGACCATAGGTGAGGGCGGGAACGTAGATGGACTCAGCTCCCTCTTCACCACGACAGACCGATACAGCGACCGCATCACTGCTGACGCCGCACCGATCCGTCTGTCCATCTCACGCTCCATCCGTCCCTCACTGAGAACAAGACCCCGAGATACTTGAACTCCTCCACTTGAGGCGAGGACTCCCCACCGACCTGAATAAGGGAAGCACCTTTTCCTGGTGGAGAACCATGGCCTCAGATTTAGAGGTGCTGATCCTCATCTCGGCCGCTTCACACTCGTCTGCAAACCGCCCCAGAGCAGCTGAAGGTCCTGATTTGATGAAGCCAACAGAACATCGTCTACTCCGCTTTCCTGTACAATCCAGAGTATCCCGACCGATTAAACAAATATAACGTAATAATGTAATAGCCTATTATCTCAGCAGCTTATCAGAATCCCTGCCATTACTTCTTTGTGAACCGCCCGGTCCATCAGCGAGTGTTGAAAGGGAGCATTTTTCAGTCTTAAATGACTTTTTCAACGCCCTGTGGAAAGCTTGTAATGACACACTGTCGGCGCAGAACAGAAGCCTAGTGATGGTTTATTTAAAATGGGGATGAGATGCAACAAAATCCAGGAAATACTGCACTTCAGCAGCAGAAAAAGAAAAGACTAAAACAATTTGACTTGGAAACATTATATAAAGCTATGTCTCCTTCACGTGGAGCCTAAACACACTCACGTCTTTCTAAAGTCTGTGTGTGGACCCTGTTTAATCCCCTCAGAGGAAGTCTCCAGTTTGCCGTGGGAGTCGGGCGCGTGCTTCCCTTCTCCCCAGACGCTTCGCCGCCGGGGGTTGCTCCAGCTAAAATACACCATTGAAGTCCGTCATTATTTATTCATTCCCTTCCACCTACCTCCGCCGCGGCACTTACTTCCCCGCGGGCGGCTGCAATTAGATCTGGCCAAATGAAGACGCACTTAAGACGCGGTGAAACTCAGAGGAAGGAAAACCAGGCCGAGAGGGCGGGTGAGCGGCTCGCGAGGAGGGTGATGTCCTGACCGGAGCGGGTTCAGGGACCTCGTGGACCTGACGCCGCCTCTGCTGCCGTTGGGTCTGCTATTGACAACAGAGGTATAAATAACGAAACAGAAAATATTTTGGGCAGTTGTTCTTTTTGTGAGACAAAATTTGGATAACTGTTGCCAGTGGGACCTTGAGCTTCAGAAAATCCCAATAGCTCCCATTAGGAACGGATAAAGTAGAGTCACTACATGCAAGTCCGAGTCCATTGGTCATCGGGTCAAGTCGAGTCAAGTCTTTCTTTAGCCGACAAGTCATCTCAAGTCAAAAACGTTATAGCGTTAAGCCTAATTCTTCTTTTCGGAATGTGTTTAACCTCTTAACTCCCACCTGAACTGAGCACTTTTTGCTTTTTTGAGAAAAGCATCAACATAGCAAAAAATGCAAGGGTGAAAATACAACAAAAATGTGATAAAAAAAAAAAAAAGTAAAAAAGAAGCAATAAAATGTACAAAAACATGCCAGAAAAGCAACAAGTGACTAAAAAACTACTCAACTAAATTATTTAAAAATGTGACAAAAATGCGGCATCAACATAGCAAAAAAGTTAGGATCAGTTGTGCAGGTCTTAGCTTTCAAATGAGGCTTTTCCAGTGGCCTGTGAGCTCCAGTCGAGAAGCTTGTAGATTCAGGTAAAGCTGAACTGGAGGAAATGCACTCGGTTAAGGCGGGAGTTAAGAGGTTAATCTACTTAAAAATATAAAGTGTTTTCTCAAGATTCAGCATTTTGAAAATTTTGAAACTTTTTAAAATCTAATAGATTTGGATTTAAAGTTTAATCAACATTTAAATTGCCACAACAGTCTATGTACAAAATAACTGGGACAGCAGTTAAAGGAAGTGAGGGTCAGGGGCCTACTTAAAAAAAATGGAAACAGAGTCTTTTAAACATGAGTTGCTTTTCCTGCAGTCTGAAAGATAAATATAAAATAATATTTTTATTTTTGTTAGTTTCTGGCAGTTTTTCTGTCAGTGGTTCCCCTGTGAGGCCCCAGCCCCTGTATACGCGGATTCGCCCCTGCTCTAAGTAGATTCAGAGCCTTCAGTCCCGCTGTCACTGGGCTCTGTGTGGCTGCGGGAAATAACCTCTAAATGCTATAGCTTTCGAGATCGAGCCTGTTTATGTCTATGAATCTTAACCTCTCACTGTAGAAAACTTTGAATGCATCCAAAAAAACACGCATTTGATCTTTCAACACTTTTACTCAAATAAATAATCACTATAAAGTCCCCGGTCAAGTGTTTTTAACCTCTTAACTCCCGCCTGAACCGAGCGGATCTTTTTCCTCACGTCATCAGATTTTTTTTCCATCATTTTTTTGTTGGGTATTCAACTCATTTTTTATCACATTTTTGTCATTTTTTATCACATTTTTGAAATATTTTTGTCATTTTTTGTCAATTTTTTCTTCATTTTTTTAATACATTTTTTGTCATTTTTTATCACATTTTTGTAATATGTTTGTCATTTTTTTTGTCAATTTTTTCTTCATTTTTTAAATAATTTTTTGGTCATTTTTTGGTCACATTTTTGTCATTTTTTTGTCAAATTTTCATCATATTTTTGTCAATGTTTTCTCACTTTTTTGTCACATTTCCATCCTTGTTTTCGTCTCACTTTTGATGCTATTTTCACAGCTTTTTCCCAGAAGCTTTTGGATTGGGGTAAAGCCAAACTGGAGAAAACGTGCTCAGTTCAGGTGGGAGTTAAGGGGTTAAAAGCTTTGATCAAGAAAGTCTCATGTCCTGAAAATTGCGAGTCGAGTTTGAGTCTCCCACCACTGGGATAAAGTAACTGTGCCGCAGCGGTAACACTGGTGCTTCTCAGCAATCGAGGTCTCAGGTTCAATTCCTACCCGGATGAGGCCTTTCCTGTACGAGGTGGAGTTTGCATGATCATGAGACGACCAACTGTGCCACTGTCGCCCCCTTAACCTGCACTGTGACTGTGCCTACTAAATAAACCAATAATTAACATTTATCCAAAGTTTTATTCTGTCCATGGGGCAAGTGAAGTTAGTCACTTAGGTAAAATTCCAATATTGCAGGGAAATTTAAATTATTTCCATAGGGTTTTATGCATTATTTTTTTCATGCAGTCCTAAATTGTAGATAAACAACACTTGACGACAAACTTCCATGCTTCTTCTTGCCATTTCTGTGCAAATTGCTTCTTCAGAGTTTGTTCTTTTGCAGTGAGATCCCAGTTTCCCTGTTCGACTTCTAATGTATGAATAACCTCCACGTGTTTCTTTACCGCGTGACGACCGAGCTCTCAGGGCGCAAATGGAACTCAGATGAGGAGGATGTAGCTCGCGAGACAACGGGAATGGAAGGCTTAGCGTGCGCTCAGATGGTTCTCATGCGAAGAGTCTTTATGGAGGTCGTGCCGTGCGGAGCTGCAGTCACATATTCACCATATTCTCCCCTTTAGATGTGTTGAGTCTGCAGCTAACACATACATGCACTCGAGTTTACAGATTTTTAACGTGGATTTGAAGTATCCTGGTTTCAATTTTCTGGACAAACCAAAAACCAGGTTGTCAGAAAGCGGGTTAATCTCACTGAGCTCTCGAGTATCCCGGTTATCAGCCATATTCCGGTAATGGCAGTTTTGTGGATACGGTGTTTGTTTACATGTAACTGAGAAATCGGGAATTTCAAATCCCCTGTTTACATGATCAAATAAAGGATCCCGGCTTCTCGTATTGAAGCTTTATCTGCGCGGGGCTAAATGTATTATCATCCACTCAGGGGAAGGTTAAAGTCGGGACTGGAGGGAGAGAGCAGAGCTGATGGAGTTCACCGAGACCCTCTTGGTTTTGCTTTTTCAAGATTTTTTCCATCGTGAAGGAGGAAAACCAGTCGCCTTCAAAGAACAGTTTGACATCTATCCGTATTACGATGCTTCTTTCCATCGAAAATATCCACTACTTTTATTTCTTTCATGAAACTGAACAGTCAATCTCCTCTTGACTCCAATCATAGACGCTCCAGGAAACCCAGTTACTGTTGGAGAATCCCAGCCGGAGAATCCAGGTTTCTCATTACCAGGAAACTGCTATTTTCAGGTTTCCATAATCAGGAAACTTGTGTTTATTTGACCATCTTATTAATCCCTTAACTCCCACCTAAACCGAGCACATTTTCTTTACTATTCTTTCTTTCTTTACTATTCTTCTTCTTACTTTCTTTACAGCTTTACCCAATCCAAAAGCTTCTTGAAAAAAGCTGTGAAAATAGCAACAAAACTGAGACGAAAACAATGATGGAAATGTGACAAAAGTGAGAAAAAATGGACGAAAAAGTGACAAAAAATGTACAAAAAAATGTACAAAAAATATGATAAAATTTGACAAAAAATTGACGAAAAAGTGACAAAAAATGGACAAAAAAGTGATAAGAATTTGACAAAAAAATGCGAATAATTTGACGAAAAAGTGACAAAAAATGGACAAAAAAGTGATAAGAATTTGACAAAAAAATGCGAATAATTTGACGAAAAAGTGACAAAAAATGGACAAAAAAATGGACAAAAAAATGACAAAATTTGACAATAAAGTGAGAAAAAATTGCCGAAAAATGTACAAAAAAATGACGAAAAAGTGACACAAAAATGTACAAAAAAATGTACAAAAAATATGATAAAATTTGACAAAAAATAGAAAAAATTGACGAAAAAGTGACAAAAAATGGACAAAAAAGTGATAAGAATTTGACAAAAAATGCGAATAATTTAACGAAAAAGGGACAAAAAATGGACCAAAAAAATGACAAAATTTGACAAAAAAATGACAAAATTTGACAATAAAGTGAGAAAAATTTGCCGAAAAAGTGACAAAAAAATGACGAAAAAGTGACACAAAATGGACAAAAAAGTGATAAGAATTGGACAAAAAAATGCAAATAATTTGACGAAAAAGTGACGAAAAAGTGACAAAAAAATGGACAAAAAAAAACGAAAAATTTGACGAAAAAGTGACAAAATTTGAAAAAAATGAGATGACTGCCCAACAAAAAAAGTGAAAAAAAAAAATCTGATGATGTGAGGAAAAAGATCAATTTAGTTTTGTAGGTCTTAGCCCTTAAATGAGGTGTTACACTGGCCTACAGGATTTGGGTAAAGCTGAACTGGAGAAAATGCTCTCGGTTCAGGCGGGAGTTAAGAGGTTAACTGGATAGTCCGGTGCATGTTTCCTCGACTCTGTGCCATATAAACGCAGTCTCCTGGTTTCTCATAAACGTCCCTGCAGCGATTGTATCTGATTCCTGGGCTTTTAAAACTTTGTATCTTGCAACAATAAAACAAAGCAGTATATCTTACAAAGCAGGCCGTTTTTGGCTCCGCGGTATAGCTCCAGCGGCTGTCAGCGCCGCTCTCCAACTAAACTGTCACTTTGGGCCTTTGCACTGAATGTTTTTCCACTTCTTTCACGTCTTTCGCTGAAGCTGACAGACCTGCAGTCTTCAGGGCTTCCTTGTCTTTGTGTTTCGGATACATGTTCAAAAAAGCCGTTGAGCAACTTTGCTAAAGTGTTTAGTAGAGATCGATTTAAATGACTATTAATAATGTCTCTTATTGATCTGGATCTTTATGGATTCTTTATCGAATAAATACAAATATCGCTTTGAGGCAATTTCAAAAAGCTATTGTTAAATGGCTATTAAATTGACATGATTAAAAGCTGAAATGTTTATTTATGTTTTTATAAAATGCTAGTTTGACTAATTCAACTTTTGACTGCCAGGGTTGACAGTGACCTTCCTTTCATGCATTTTTAATTTCCTTTCGTTCATTTTTTTGAACAAGGGTCGAAGGATATCCTTGTCGGCTCCTCCCTGCGTGGCAGCTGCACATTTGTAAGTGTTTGTAGAGGACAGATTCAGACGGACTCCTTACGATGAGACCGATCCGAGAACAACACAGACTTTATTTTGTGATGAAGGTCTTTACTGTAATATCTTTCTTTAATAAAAGAGGCTGCGGTGCAAAACAGCATCAATGACCCCCAGATTCGACAAAAAGTTCCCTGAATGAGCAAAAGAACCTCAATCAGGTTGTGTGATTGCTTTTGTGGTAACAAACTCCTACAGAGGAAAACAATGAGGTTATTGTGTTAAAATAGTGACATTTCCTGGATGTTGTTGCCGTTCTCTTTCCTGTCTGGTGAGATCTGATGTGGAGCTTGATCTGGGGCTGACAGAGGTGAAAATAGAGTTCATCCGCACTTTTGTCGGGGGGGGGGGGAGTCTGGCCGGTGATGGAGGACCATGTGGAATGTGTCTTCACAATTAAAATACCAACACATTTGCTGTGGAGGCCGGATGGAATGGGGCGAGCACGGGGAATGTGGAATCTGGCGGTAAGAGGACTATTTAATGAAGCAGACATACGTTTCCGAGCTCTACAGTACTAGTGATCAGCCTCTTACCGTAGCCGTCATTAGCCCTGCCCCTTGTAAAGCCTGAATATCCAGGATCATGTGAACAGGTTTCCCTCACACATCAAAACATCACGTCCAGAACACTGTCATAACCGGCCATAGCTTCGGTTCATGATTGATTATTTGAGTCAAAGTCGGTTCAATTGTTATTTTTACCACATGCAGAGTAAGAGAATTTGAATCAAGTGACTCTCAATCCCTTGATGCCAGTAGATTAGAGCAAGATCTAAAAATCAATAGGCAATATACACACAATTAGGGGCGAGTCTGGAGTGGAAAACACTGACTGTAGGCAGAAGGGAGAGACTTCTGCTGGATGAAGCTGTTCTTCAGTCGGCTGGACCTGGCTCATGGACTCCGCAGTCTCCTCCCCGAAGAGACTGCGTGATGGTGGCGGGTCAGGCAGGATGAAAGAGTCGTTATCTAAATGAAGTGCAATGAGATATTTAGATGGTCATTCACCAAACGTTTGCTCCTGTGCAAAACGAGTGCCACAGTGTTTAATCACGCAGCATTATTGATATATCGGGGCCCTAAATCTGTAATACGGGCCATTTCGAATGGTCAATTAGGTGCATCATGCCCATAAATAGATACAGTATGATATCTTCCAACTTCCACTTGCTATTTAGCACCTGTCATAAACCTACATAAGTGCAACAATCAATGGGCTAGGAGGGCTAAGTCCGTCCTGCCCTTTTATTGAAAAAGAAGAAATTTTATTTGTCATTTTTTATAGTTTATCATAACTAATTGTCTGATGTCATTAATGTGTATAATCACTGTTGTTTCATACATATGATCGCGCATCCCAGCCCCAGTACATACACTCACATTAGGACCAGGGCCGGACTGGGACTTAAAAAACGGCCCTGGACTCTGCCCAGCCGGGCCCAAATTAGCGTAAATGCACTCCCACAAAGACATATGTCAACCTCTTACCACCTGCCTGTTTTTGTCACATTTTTGTTGCTTTTCTGGCCCCTTATTGTCCCATTTTCATCCTCGTTTTCTTTGCTATTTTGATGCTTTTCTTTTGAGGTTTTAGATTTGGGTAAAGCTCAGTTAAGGCTTGAGGAGGTTAAGGAGAAAATTGCGAGGCCAAACCCTTGGCCCTTCTGTGCTCTTCCAGAATGGACATATGGCCAGTCCACCCCCTGACTGGGACTGAGTCCTGGAGCAGGCTGAAGTCACGCAGAGGCTCCTCCTTGGTCACATTCACTCGCACGCGGCTTCTCAGAACACTGGAGAGACTACAGTAGCTAACAACCAGAGGAACATGTGGATATTATTTGGATTTCTGGCGACTCCTTGCAACTATACTTTTTGCTGGTGACAGAAGATGAAGCGTGGAAGCTTTTGTGGAGTTTCAAAGAGGCTAAACAGATACTACAGCTGTGAGTCCATTGGTTTTATGTCAACTCCATGTTTCACATCTTTCTGTTGTTAACTTTTAGCAGGACATAAATGACTAGTTTATGCTCTCGTATCATTGTGCTTTAAGTGAATGCATTTAAATGACGTTGTGCAGCAGTTTGATCGCAGTTTATAGTGAAAACCTTTGCCTTGTTGTGTCTGTAACCACATGTCTGATGCTCAACGTCTGTACTGTAAGTTCTGTGGGTCTTTGCTGATATGTGTTTTAATGCTTTGGTGATGTTTTGGTCAATATTTCATGATTTAAGAAATGCTAAGTGATTAATAAAAACATTATATACTTCACGTTTCCTTTCTGTCATTGTTGCAGCTCTAGTGAAGTGGCAGGAAGCAGACGGCCTGAAGAGAAAGACCTGCTTTATGCCAATTCAACGTTTAACCTCCAAATTTGAACCAGGCACTTTTGTTTTTTAATCCTGGTTTTGCTTTTCTCTCCGTGCTTGGCCCATGTGATCAGGGTGAAGCTCGTTTAAACCCGGCCTCACCTTGGACATTGGCATTACCTTTTGTGTGTTACCTTTCCAATTTATCCACGGCGCCCCCTGCCAACCGGAGGAGCTGTGCCAACCGAGTGCATCATAAGCCAATATCCCCACCCACACGCACACATTTGAGTCCCCCCCACTGCCATCTAATCTACAAGCACTGCAGCTGCCAACCCCCCGGGGAGAGGGGCGGGCGCCAGGTGGGGGCGAGACTGGCAACAACGAGCGTTTACTTCGAAAGTAAGTGGAACAGCCACACAGATACACGTCAGACGGGGGGGTTTGGACAGCGTCATTGTTGCTTAAATTGGCTTGTTGCACGGTGTGGCTATGCTAGTTCCTCTGACTTGAAGGTGTGAGCGCCTGGACTTCCTCTGTGTTCTTTTCCTGGAATAATAATCATATTTTCTAAAGATTATGTTGTGGGCGGTGAGTTCCCGGTAGACGATCATTTACTGTGTGTTCAAATCATGAAGTTCAGATCAGAGACGCCTGTGATCATGAAGGATTGATAGTTTGTCTTGAAGCTAAAGGCTAACATGCTATAAAAATATATATAAAGGCACTATTTCAAGTTGTGTAATGCATTAACCCCTTAACTCCCATCTGAGCACATTTTCTCGACGAAAACAATGATGGAAATGTGGCAAAAATGTCACAAGAAATTGACCAAAAAATGACCCAAAAATTACAAAAATGTGACAAAAAAATAAAAAAAAATGTGATAAAATGTGACAAGAAATTGACCAAAAAATGACAAAAAAAATGACAAAAATGTGACAAAAAATTACAAAAAAATTACAAAAATGTGACAAAAAAATGACAAAAAAATGACAAAAATGTGACAAAAATGTGACAAAAATGTGATAAAAAATGGACAAAAATGTGATAAAAATGTGACAAAAATGTGATAAAAAATTGACGAAAAAAAAAAAAAAATGTGACCAAAAAATGACAAAAAAGTGACAAAAATGATGGAAAAAAAATGTGACGTGAGGAAAAAGATCCTCTCGGTTCAGGCGGGAGCTAAGAGGTTAAATTAGCCTTTAGCTTCAAGACAAACTCACTGATCCTCACAAACATAAACGTCTCCTCTATGGAAATATTTCTACCAGGAACTCACTGGTCTGAGCTCATCTTAATGGAAATGAACACAAACAGGAAGTACTAGCGCCCACAGCTTCAGCTCAGAGGAACTAGCGTAGCCACATTGTGCAACAAGCCAATTCCACTTTCCGTGTCCTTCTCAAGAGCTCAGAACACTCACCCCCACCTGATGATGTCACAAGGTGGCTCTTGTCTCTGTCTCCAAAGTCCTGACAGCTTTATTGAGGTCGTTTAACCGTCTTTGGATTTATTTCACCTCTGTTTGAATGAATGTGTTTTTTTTGTGCTGTAAAAATAGAGTCTGATTATGTTGCTAATGAGTTAATGATGCAAAGGTTCGTCATGCGAGCGACAGATTGGACTTGGCCTGATTTCTCCATCGTGGACATGTGGAACAGGCAGCGCTCTGACGTCTTTGCGTGTCTCAGCCGTGATCTGTGCGTGCTGTATGTTCGCCGTGTCACATGCGTGTGACTGTGGAGGGTCTGAGTCAGGAGCAGATGAACAAATGGAGGTCAGTGATTAGACATAGAGGAACATACCGTGTAGTGAGAGTGGGAAGAGCTCTATTCTGCTCATCTTTTTATGGATGCATTTATTTATTTTTCCCTCCGAACCCAAACATGTCTGAGCCGGGTCTGAGGAGAGTTGTAAAACCAAAGGGCCAACGTCTCCACAACTCGGATTGATTGCGTGCAAACAAAGGGCCTATTTCTGGAGACTAGTTGGAGACTCGTGTTGCCACTGGTCACAACGATGTGTTCGAGACGTCCCCTGGATAGAAGGCATCTCAAGTCTCCAAATACTCTCCAGGCCGGAAAGACAGGCCCTTAACCCGCTCACTGTTAACATCAGGGGCGGACTGGCCATAGGTCCATTCTGGAGGAGCACAGAAGGGCTGCTGGCTTGAGGGCCATCAGTCTGTAAGGGGGTGCTGCTACCCGGCCTTACAATTGCACAGCAAAGCAGCAAAAAAAATAAAAAAAATATTTGTACTATTTGTTTAGCAGCTCTGTTGTTCATTGGTGACAATTGCGCAATAAAAATTAGGCCTATTATAATTGATGTCAAAATATGTCTTTGTGGACGCGTGTGATTACACTAACTTGGGCCGGGCTGGTCAGAGTCCAGGGCCGTTTTTTCGTCCCAGTCCGCCCCTGGTGAACATGCATGTTTTTTATGGTATTTTTCAACAACAAAAACCCTGTAAAGACTTTAAAGGAGCTATATCATGCAAAATCGACTTTTTGGAGCTTTTAGTCATGTTGTAAGCTATTTCCGTCTCAAAACACCCCCCGAGTGCTTTTTGGGGAGTGCCTGAGGCGTCAGCGCTGCCCCTGCAGGGAAAACAAACGCACCCCCGAGCGTCTGAACGGAAGTCATGTCTGCACTGAAAGGAGCTCTTTCTAACCTACTCTGGACACGCCTGTTCTTTTTTCTTACCTCACGATAATGTCGCGGAGAAAAGCGCGTTTGGCTACGAGGACTTTATTCAACCTTCCTAAAGAAGAGGCCACTCGCCAGAAGTTGGAATTTATTTCCGGGATCCGGCAACTGTTTTTCTGTGACTGTCTCTTGACAGATGTTTGGTGAACCTTCACCAGAATCAAAGTGGATTAACTTTTATAACCATATGTAAACATAGTAATAATGTCAACACCTGATGGAGCAGCCAGGACAGAGCAGTGAGTCAAGCTAAACGCGTGTTAGCTTGTGTTTTAGCGTGTGTGTTAGCTTGTGTGTTAGCTTGTGTGTTAGCGTGTGTGTTAGCATGTGTGTTAGCGCGTGTGTGTTAGCGCGTGTGTGTTAGTGCGCGCGTGCCATTTATGAAGCTGTGTTCCAGATTTCAACTTCTTATAACTGCATCGTGAAGTAACTTCTTATTGCTGTGATATTTATATTTCTTTTACTGCTAATAATGCATGGGCGGATTAGCTTGGAGAGAGTTGGCGGTGTTAACTGAATCGAAGCGTCTTGTCCTCCGGGTTTGAAAAATACCCCCAGAAAATACTATACTATATTTCTCACCAAAAATGGTACCTATACTTTACTTTGGGATTCAGATGATTCAGATTCAGATTCATTTATTGGCCATTTGCAGTTTGAAAAAAACACATTGGAAAAAAATGTGCAAAGAGCTCAAAGTGCGATATGTAAAACACGTAAAAAGACACAATATAAAAACAGAACAAACCAACAATGCCACATTAAAAGCTTAAGGGCAAAATATTGTACAATAAAAGTCCACACAGATAAATATAATAGAAGTGCCTTGTTTAAAGTGCCTTGTTTAAAGTGATCACAGCTTGAGGAAAGAAACTGTTAATACGTCGATCAGTAGAACATATGATGGAGCGATATCTTCTCCCTGAAGGAAACATCTCAAAAAAGGCCTGAGCCGGGTGGTCTGAGGCGTCATTTGCAAGTTGTAAAGCTCGATTCAGTAGTCGAGCTTTATATGTGGCCTCCAGGAGCGGCAAAGTGCAGCCAGTGGTCCTGAGGCTGAGCGAACCACTTTGTTCAAAGCTTTCTTCTCTTTCAGAGTGAGATTACCAAACCACACTGTAATACAACTGGAGGGGAGGCTAAAATAGCATGATACAGATCCTTTAAGAATGTGACTTTAACCTGGGCTTTCCCTCAGTGTGGATGGGTCAATCAGGCAGATTCCTAATACTATTATAAAAGATACATTATATCTATGCTACAAAATACCCACACACACAATTACACTCATTGCGTTTTCCCAGGTACGTCGGCTTTGACAGATTACAGTCCCGCTTTCTCGTCCAATCACTCTCCGTGTGACGCTCCCTCCCCCTGGACCCAGGACTGCTCCGTAATCGCATCAGGGGCGTGTGACGAATGGCGTTACAAGTCTGGACAGTCGGAAGTGTTTGCGTGTGGTGTTTGCAGGCGACGGCGCCCGGTCGGACCGCGGGGAGGGGAGTAATGTGATGGAGAGAGCGGCTCAGGGCGGGGCGGAGGCGGCTGCGTTTGGAAATGTGGCCGCGGCGTTTCCCAGAGGGGATGAAAATGATGTTACCCGTGACATGACGCAGCGGCTGGAGCGATTGAAAACACGGCGTTGATCAGATTTCACACATGCGAGGTCAGGAGGGTCGTGAGGGGTATTGCAGGAGGAATCTGATCGTATTCAAATATAGAAAAGGTGGTACGGCATGAACTCACAGCAAGTGGCGTCGTTCTCCCTGTGTTTGGGTTAGAACTTTTACAAGGGGCCACATGAGGAACCTGAATATAGCTTTAGTTTTGACCAAGGACTCACTTCATGGTCTTTGTAAATATTGAAAAGAAGAAGAAAAAAAAGAGACAAAAAAACTGACTGATGTTATTTTTGTTGTTATATTTCAATGTCTCCTTTGTATGAAATAAATAGATCAAATGAAAAATATAGAGGCATGGTCAGGCGTCTCTGATACATGAACATACAGAAATAATTATATACATTATGGAAAGAGAATCGAGAGCCGGACAAGGAAGGAAAAAGGAAAGAAGGAAGGAAGACGGAAAGGAATGAAGAAGGAAAGAAAGAGAAAGGAAGAAAGAAAGAAAGATAGAAAGGAAGAAGGAAAGAAAGGAAGAAGGAAAGAATGGAGGAAAGGAAGAAAGAAAAAGAATGGAAGGAAGAAGGAAAGAAAGGAAGAAGTAAAGAAAGAAAGACAGAAAGAAAGACAGAAAGAAAGACAGGAAGAAAGAAAAAGGAAGAAAGAAAAAGGAAGAAAGAAAGACAGGGAGGGAGGAAGGAAGAAGGAAAGAAAGAAAGAAAGAAAGGAAGGAAGGAAAGAAAGAGAGGAAGAAAGAAAAAGGGAGGGAGGAAGGAGGAAGGAAGGAAAGAAGGAAAGAAAGAGAGGAAGGAAGGACGGAAGGAAGGAAGGAAGGAAGGAAGGAAGGAAGGAAGGAAGAAAGAAAAAGGAAGAAAGAAAAACAGGGAGGGAGGAAGGAAGAAGGAAAGAAAGAAAGTGAGGAAGGAAAGAAGGAAAGAAAGAGGAAGAAAGAAAGAAAGAATGGGAGGAAGGGAAGAAGGAAGGAAAGAAAGAGAGGAAGGAAGGACGGAAGGAAGGAAGGAAGGAAGGAAGGAAGGAAGGAAGAAAGAAAAAGGAAGAAAGAAAGACAGGGAGGGAGGAAGGAAGAAGGAAAGAAAGAAAGTGAGGAAGGAAAGAAGGAAAGAAAGAGGAAGAAAGAAAGAAAGAATGGGAGGAAGGGAAGAAGGAAGGAAAGAAAGAGAGGAAGGAAGGAAGGAAGGAAGGAAGGAAGGAAGGAAGGAAGGAAAAAGAAGAAGGAAAAAAAGAGGTTATTTTTTGCACATTTCCGTATTGTTTTCACCTCATCTGGTTTTGTTCAGTCCAGATGACTTCTTTCCTTAAACCGTTTCACCTCAAAAACTCTTGTACAACTGAAAACTTAAACATAAGCACAAGTTAGAAAAGTCCAGAGTCTGTGTTGTTCTTTGTTTATAAATGAACTTTAATCAGACTTTCGATGCGTTAATGCAAATACTGTTTACAAAGTGGCTCGGCTCAGATGGAGGTGTCAGTCATTCATCAGGGAAACCAGGGATGATGCTCCATAATTACTTTGGCAAATATGTTTCTTTTTGTTCTTGTAGTGATACTTTTCCGTCAGAAACATAAGGTAAGGCGTAGGTTGACTTCACTGACAGTGTGACATTCTTCAGGTTTGTCCAGATCTGTGTCCAGACTCAGGTTAGGCCTCGGAAACGTCCCGCCCTCTCATGTGTTTCTTTTACAGCCGCTCTCCTCATAATTAACCTCTTACCACCCGCCCTTTGTCACCAGTTCTGTTCATTACTTTTATGGACAGAATTTCTAGGCGCAGCCAGGGGTCGGAGGGTGTCCGGTTTGGGAGCCTCAGGATCTCATCTCTGCTGTTTGCGGATGATGTTGTTCTGTCTGACCTTCAGCTGCTCTGGGGCGGTTTGCAGCCGAGTGTGTAGCGGCCGGGATGAGAATCAGCACCTCCAAATCTGAGGCCATGGTTCTCCTTCCCCTCTACAGGTCGGTGGGGAGTCCTTACCTCAAGTGGAGGAGTTCAAGTATCTCGGGGTCTTGTTCTCGAGTGAGGGACGGATGGAGCGTGAGATCGACAGACGGATCGGTGCGGCGTCAGCAGTGATGCGGTCGCTGTATCGGTCTGTCGTGGTGAAGAGGGAGCTGAGTCGGATTTACCGATCGATCTACGTTCCCACCCTCACCTATGGTCATGAGATTTGGGTAATGACCGAAAGGACAAGATCGTGAATACAGGCGGCCGAAATGAGCTTCCTTCGCAGGGTGGCTGGGCGCACCCTTCAAGATCGGGTGAGGAGCTCAGTTACCCGGGAGGAGCTCGGAGTAGAGTCGCTGCTCCTTCACGTCGAAAGGAGCCAGCTGAGGTGGCTCGGGCATCTGTTCCGGATGCCTCCTGGTCGCCTCCCGCGGGAGGTGTTCCAGGCATGTCCTAGTGGGACAAGGCCTCGTTGAAGGCCCAGGACATGGTGGTGGGACTATGTCCTAGAGCTGGCCTGGTGTCGCCTCGGGGTCAGAACAGCTGGAGGAGGTGTGTGTGGATCGGGAAGTTTGGGCATCTCTGCTGAGACTGCTGCCCCGCGACCCGGCCCCGGATAAAGCGGAAGAAAATGGATGGACTCAAATGCTTATTTTGAAAGTGTCATTTTGATTAGATTATATGAAATCTGTTGTTCTCCTAATTTGAGTGTACATATAAATGAAAGTGTGTGTTGCTGAGCCCGACCTGGACATGATCTGGATTGGACCTGGTTTTAAGAACCCTATATAGACCTGGTCTGGTGAAGATAATGTCCTATAGTTTTTTTTTGAAAAAAAAAAAAAAAATAGACAAAAAGTACCTAAAATAAAATTAAAACAATTATGGATGAACTTGTAGCTAATGAAAATGGTGCCGTCAATGGACCAGCAACACACACAGTTTCCTGTGCCACGAACTTTGTTTCTTTGCTGACTGCAGTGATGTTTACTGTGGGAGCCTGAGTACTGTACTGTAGGTAAAAGCCCTTTTTGTGTGAATGAGTGTGAATGAGTGAGAATGAGTGTAAATGGGGGTGGAGGGAGGGAGGGAGGGAGGGAGGGTTTTTTGGGTTGGTGCACTATCTGTAAGTGTATCTTGTGCTTTTATGTTGAATGAATAAAAAAAAAAAAAAAAAAAAAAAAAAAATAACAATTCAAAAAAAAAAAAAGAAAAAAAAAAAGAAAAAAGAAAATGGATGGATGGACCACCCGCCTAAACCAAATGCCTTCTGTCCTCTTTGGCTATAGGCCTGTGTAACACCTCATTTGAAAGCTAAGACCCACAAAACTGATCTTTTTCCTCACGTTGTTGCTGTGTTGTGTCACCTTTTTGATGTTTTTTTTTAGTTTTTTGTCATTTTTTTGTTGAGTTTTTGTCACATTTTTGTTGAGTTTTTGTCACATTTTTGTTGAATTTTTGTCACTTTTTGTTGAATTTTTGTCACTTTTTGGTTGAGGTTTTGTCACATTTTTGTTGAATTTTTGTCACTTTTTAAAAAATTTTTTGTTACTTTTTGGTTGAGTTTTTGTCACACTTTTGTTGAATTTTTGTCACATTTTTTTTTTATTTTTGTTACTTTTTGGTTGAGGTTTTGTCACATTTTTGTTGAATTTTTGTCACTTTTTGGTTGAGTTTTTGTCACACTTTTGTTGAATTTTTGTCACATTTTTTTTAAATTTTTGTTACATTTTGGTTGTGTTTTTGTCACACTTTTGTTGAATTTTTGTCACATTTTTTTTTTTAATTTTTGTTACATTTTGGTTGAGTTTTTGTCACACTTTTGATGAATTTTTGTCACATTTTTGTTGAATTTTTGTGACTTTTTGTTGAATTTTGTCACGTTTTTGTTGAGTTTTTGTCACTTTTTTGTTGCGTTTACATCCTTGTTTTTTCTTCTCATTTTCTTGTGGCTGTTTTGGTGCTTTTTCCCCCAAGAAGCTTTTTGATTGGGGTAAAGCCAAACTGGAGAAAATGGGATCCGTTCAGGTGGGAGTTAAGAGGTTAAACACATTTACCACTCGCTTCAGTTTCGCACTCCCCTAATCTCCCCCGTCCCCGTTTCTTCGAGAGAAAAACACAATGCCCGTAATTTAAGTGCGACTGTCTCCGGCCCTAAATGAAGCTAATCAAGTCTAAATGTGTGTTTATTGATGCTCCCATTAGCCGCGCGCTTTTTAGGGCCTGATTACCGGGATTTTTTATGTCCTCGGTGAAGGATAGCAGCCTTCGCGGAGCCATCGCGCGGCTCGGGAAAGGGGGCTTCTGTGGGCAATTTACCTAATGACAATGGGACCCGGCGGCGGCGGCGGCACTGCGGCGCCAGACGAGAACGGCATCGGCGAAAATTAAAACGCAATCTTTCTGTGTTTGCTCTATCCACATTACGGGACACACCTGGGCTAATGCGCCTGTTGTTCAGGGCCTTTGTTCCCTTTGGAGCTGAGCAAATCGTCTGCCACCATCTGCATCCTCTCCTCTGCACTGACTCCACGTCCTCTTTCACTAAGTCATGAATGTTTTCTGTGGTTTTCCTTCGGTTTGATTCAAATAACCACAACACAGCAGCGCAGAACATCACCTTTTTATTCAAGAGCGGTTCAAAAGACTGGTTCATTTTTTAATAGATTTGTCAATGAGGCCCGAAAACAAATGTTTATCTAATGCCTGATTGCCAACCTTTAACCAAATGATCCAAAATGATTAGACTGACTTTGACCCTTTGAAGAAAAAACAAACAAATCATTTTTAGTGTAAAAAGCTCTCACTTGTGCTGCCTGCTCTGCTGCTGGGCTGATCATGCAGGGGAAACATGTAAAACTGAAGAATGAAGATCTGGTTTAAACTGTTCACCTTAAAGAGATGTTAAAGAGTCAACCAGGACATCTATAAGTGACCATTAACCAATATAATAATAAGTGTATTAACCAATCAGAGAAAAGCGAGGTCTGATGCCAGAAGAGTGGAGACAAATGTGAACCACTTTGCCACAAAACCTTAAAGAGCAACAAAAGGCCAAAGCAACTTTTAATCAATATATTTCATACTTAAATAGGCTTAAACTGTCTAAAATGTTGCCCAGTGTTGGTTTTCCCCAGATTCTCTCCAGTCCCTAAATGCACCAGGTCACATGGCATGTCACGTGATCCCACTCCCCTCAGCTGTGGGAGAGGAGCCCAGGTCTGCAGCAGCAGAGCAGTCTCCAAACAAATGAAATATATGCTTTAACAACTTTAAAACCAGATGTATCTTTTGCTGAGGACCGGGTTCTGTGTGAGCTTTGTCTCCTGAAATGGTGAGTTTGGCATTTGAAGTGGAGCTAATGCTAACATGAGGTTTTGTTTATTCCTCAATGTTCACTGATTTGTTTTTTAATGTCACTTTAGAAATGCTAATATGCTAACATGCTAAATACTAACATCGGTTCAAATGACCTAGAATTCATTGTAATGGATTTTGTATCCATTTTAAAGTAATTTGCCACCTGCTAATGTTAGCTTAGCATTAGCTTCCTTTTTTAATATTTTAGTTTTACCTAAAACCGAACATTGTTGGTCCATGCAGGCCAGGTGCCATGTTTTGGCTCCAACTCTGGATGGTGAGCTACATAGGGCCAGGAGCCTCAGGACGTGCCCTTTGTGTCAGCTTCCCGTGGTCAGGTAGGAAGTTTCTGTCCCTTTTTCCTCTCACCTCAACCTGAGCGTTCCCATACCTCACCTCGAACAATACGGACACTTCCCCCTGCTTCCATGAGCCCATAAGGACACTCTGCGCTCACGTGTTGTTGCCCACGAACCATTGGTTGGACGAACCATCGGGTTTTTCTTTTGGGTTTTTCTTAGTATTTTCATTTTTTACTTCCTTTATATTATTCAATATATTTTCACTTTAAAATATGTATCATTGTTTCCTTGTCTTATTTACTGCCCTGCCCTCCTGTAGCCGATCCCCGTTTCTTCTGATATTTGCCCACTAGTCTCTATAATATCATTTCCATACCCTGGTGTTAGTGAAATACTTGCTCCATCAGCTGCTCGGCTGTGTGGCATTACGGTGCACGGTGGTTTCTCGTGGCACTGGCCGCTCTCACTCCCCCTGTTCATGTGGCATCTCCATTCTGAATGGCTCTTACTGTTTGTACTTGTCATGGGCAGCTTCTATGGTGGTATAATTACTGTTTTTTTTTATTTTTTTATGGCTAATATCAGTGTCTCTGGGCTACTTCACTAGACAACTGTCACCAAGTTAAACATCTTCTCTGTCAAGGCAAATGAATTAAGATCCAATCAAAATCCTTTTTCATGTTTGCATCATTTCCTCTGGAGCAGTACGACGTATGAGCATTAGTTTGTCTGTGGCAGGGGTAGGCAAGTTTTCTTGGCGGAGGCCGATTTTCTTCATTGTAAACAGACCGAGGGCCGAAGCCGCTGATTATCAGCCCAAAGTAAAGCACAACACTGGAAAAATGACCATCTTAAATGAGATAAATGCCATAAAATTGCTTGAATTAATGTTATTCTATGTTGAATTTGAGTCTGTTTGAACTAATCCAAGATACAAATGTTAGCGCCAATGGAACAACAATAAAACCCATTTGAAATCAGACAAATTATTGTTTTTGACTTGAAATGACACAAAATTATCTGAATTAAGAGAATAACTCGTACTAGAGGTTTTATCTAATTTAAAACCAGAACAAATTTACCCAAACCTTAGATTGAATAATTTCTTAATTCAAGTAGATTTATGTCATTTCTTCCTTAAAGCGATTACTCTTTTTCCAGTGCACTTCCTTCCAATGCCAGTGTTGTACATCATATATGACCTCATTGGGTGTATTGACAATATTTCTACCTTTTTTTCCTCCCATTTAACTCTAATAGTGTTAAAAATACTCTCTGATGTGTGTGATAATGTTTCTCAAAATCATCTTGAGGGCTAGAGGTGCTGTGCTGAAGGGCCGGATTTGGCCCTCGGGCCTGACGTTGCCTACCCCTGGTCTATGGGTTGAAGAGTAAACACCCACGGAAAAACAAAACTGAAATCCAGACGTGTTTGGTGAATCCTGTGGACAGTTTTGAATGAGTTTTCTTCTTGAAATATTGATTTACTTGCTAGAGATATTGTGGACTCTCATAGGTTTTCACAGAAGCAGGAAAGACGATGGCACTGAATCGAGAACAGGGAAAATGGCTTATTGACCAAAATGGCTTATTGTCCAAAATGGCAGCTTTGTGAACCCATTTACTTCCTATTAATGATCAGGTTTCACATTTGTCGTGACCAGAACCTTTTCTCTCAGCGTCAGACGGTCTTGGTGCTGACTTCACCTTTGCTCAGACTCAGTTGGTGCAGTTTTTCGGGGTCCTAAATGTTTCGTTTTGACCCTCGTGGCGCTGCTGCCCCCTCTCTGCGCTCACGTATCGATCTGTATCACAGCGAACCTCAACACGCCGCCCGCCTCCCCCTTTTCTGTCCCCGCCTCCCCCCGCCTCTCAGTCCAATAGACCAGCACTTTGATGAACCGCAGGCTCCCGCAACAACAACAGGCTCCTGCCGCATTGATCCCACCGAGGGGCATGAATGCGAACAATGGCCGGGCGCAGCTCGGACGGACGGGCCGCGGAGACTGACATATTCTCCACTGGACTCGTGACAAAAACGGAACAAAGGGGGAAATGGTAATGAGGATATTGACGGAGTGTTTGTTTACTAATGAGTCCGGGATAAAAAGGTCCAGAAATTCATTGCATAATGTCAAAGTTAGTCAAGTCGGTGAGAGTGGAAGTGCTTTTACGGCTCGTTTGTGAGCTCCAGCGTGTTCAGGGTTTATACACAAGTCAAATGAAATGTTTTTTTTTAAAATATATTTTGAATGCTACAGACTAGGGCTTTCACTGCTGCAGATTTAAAAGTGACTTGTCAAAATAGAAGTTAACTAGTCGTGTGATGACGTCATCATATAAATAGCATAGGAATAATAAGTACATTTAAAGGCCTCTTCATACTCCACAAGACGCGAGACTTTGTTCTTGTTCTTGAGGCAACAAAAAGAACGAGAACAAAGTTCGTCTGAGCTCTGACATTTCATACTCCACAAGACGTGTTTCTGCCGAACTGCCACGCCCCCTTTTTCCGCATCCAAAACAAACAAGGAATGGCCGAAATAAAACAAGCTATTTGACTTCAAACTATTATAAAATGTATCAGTCACGATATTGCAAACATGTTGAAGATTGACTTCATGTTTAGCCACATCTCCCGCTGATTTATTATGTTAGAAAACGTTAACGTTAAAGTTGAAAGCTTAAAGCTTGTTTGATGAAAGGGTCTAAGGTTTACAAGCCTGGTATTCCTCCGTCCACAAGCCTGAACCACTTTTTTCTTAATCACTCGCTTCTTTCACGCAGGTAGCGCCAGGCTCTTCTGTCTCCTCTTCATCCTCGCCCAAAACGTCTGCGCGTTTCTCTCCAGGACTTTGTTGCCGTTTGCGTGTCTTTGTAATCCTTCAGCGAACTATCCATGTTGTCTCCGTTTTCCGCACCGGTGTTAGGACGTAAACATTGGATTCTGGAGGGGCGTTCCAAGATGGCCGAGTAAGCGCGCTTACTGCCGAGCTCTGCAGCCATAAACCTAAAAAAACGGTAAAAACAAAAGTGTAAACCCTCATTTAGAGCATTTTGTCGTGCTTGATATAAACGGACTTAACAAATCGAAGCAAGAGACAAAATGTCGCCTCCACGCGACAAGAAAAGATCGCTCGGAAAGCTCAAGCTAGGAGATAGCAATGCTAACAACGTGGTCGCGGTAGGCAACCCTCTGTTTGACAACTGCCATGATTATGCCTCTGGCGCCACTTCGCTGCCCTTGCCGTTGATATGGAAGAATTTCCTCCTCTTCCTGTCAGTCCAACTCAATCGCCTGCGCCCAAGAAACTAATGCACGCTACGTGTGGACCAGAAAATGCTGATATCGTTGCTAGCCTGTCAAAGCTAATAAACGATAGAGCGGATCGTCTCACGCTGCAGATAGAAGGTCTGAAGAAAACGGTCGACTTCGCATGTGAAGAAATCAAGCAAGTGAAAGGGAAAGTGCGCACTTTGGAAGCAAAAGTCACTAAAGGAGAAACCCGAATGGATACATGCCAGAAAAGAATCAACGAACTGGAAAGCCACTCCAGAAGGATGAATCTAAGGCTTTATGGCGTAAAAGAAGCGGACGGAGAAGATGTACGGAAGATTGCCATTAAGATCTGCCAGGTGGTACTGCCAGAACGTCAAAGCCGCCTACTCGACACCATTGACGCTGTTCATCGTGTCGGCCCCAAGATCCCAAGAAGTGACAGACCCAGAGGAGTCATCATGAAGTTTTCCTTGCGCGTACTTAAAGAAGAGGTTTGGAATGCAGCCAAGACCTCCTCATATCTCAAAGAAAACGGCTTCTCCTTCGCACTGGATCTCACCAAAGAAGACAAAGAACGCCGGAGTCAGCTGTGGCCCATCATAAAGAAGGCACGTGAGGAGGGGAAACGCGCATACTACGTTGGAAGCCGTGGATTCGTTGAGGGAGTTGAAGTTTTCCCTACTGCAGCGTGAAAGAAGATTCCCTGATGTGAAACACAAATGGTTAACTTTGAATGTTATCATTGCTTTGGTTCTTATTACTGCAATGTTATTATAATTATAAAAGAGACAAAAAAAAAAAAAAAGACAAAAAAAATGTTACTCAGGTTTACATTTGACTTTATGAAGAGGCCACTTTTGGCTATTTTGTTTAGTTTTTACCTTGCACTTTGACCCAGCATAGCAGAACTCGGTCCCGCGAGACACTTTATTAAACTACCAAACTTTTTTTATTTGTTTTTTGTTGTTCGATTTTTGCACTGTCATTTTCTATTGTTTCCCTTAATGCCAGGGGGTTAAGACAAATATGTAAACGTAAAGCCTTGTTTTTGTTTGCTAAGAAATTTAAAACTGACTTTTGTTTTTTTCAAGAGAGTCATTCTACAGCTGCTGATGTCAACTTCTGGAAGTCCCAATGGGGTAATGATGTCTGGTATTCACATGGTACAGAGAGGTCAGCTGGGGTTACTACATTGAAAGGTACATTTGGAGGTCTTGTTCTACATTCAGACTGTGACTCCTTAGGTCACTATACCTGTCATGTGATAGACCTTAATCACTCTATCATTATAATTTTTAATATATATGGCTATAATACAAAAACAGAAAATGACAAACTGTTAGATACAATTGAAACCAAATTATCTATTTGGCTCTCTAAATATCCAACTTCAACTCTTTTAATTGGGGGGGATTTTAATGTTACTATAAACAATGCAATAGATCGATGGCCCCCAGGAAAAAGCTCAACTCCAAATACAAGATTGAAGGCTTTAATGGACAAATTCAATGTTATTGATATTTGGAGAGAAAAATTTCCTGATAATAAGTCATTTACTTGGAGTAACCGTTCAGGTTCTAGACAATCACGTATTGACTTCTGGTTATTATCAAGAAATGTATCTCAAAATGCTGTTACGGTCAATATCCTTACAACCCCGCTCACTGATCACAGAGCGATTTACATACAAGTGCAACTTTCTAACTCTGAAAATAATCCTTGTAAGTCTTCATATTGGAAACTAAATGGCTCCCTTTTGGAACATTCTATTGTAAAATCTGAAATTAAAAAACTCATTAACCTTTTTTGGGATAAGGCAAAAAAAGAGAAATCCTACTGCTTGAATTGGGAGCTCTTCAAATATGAAGCGGGTAAATTTTTAAGACAACATGGAGCAAAAATTGCTAAAGCCAAAGCCACAGAAGAAGAAACATTAATAACACAAATTACCTCAATATACCGCTATATATAGCGACCAGCGACATCCAGATGAACTCTCGGAACAGGATAAATTACAACTAAGAGAACTTCAAATAAAATTAGATGAATTCTACTCCCAGAAAGCCAAGGGTGCATTTGTCAGATCGAGGAAAAGATGGCTTGAGGAGGGAGAACAAAATTCAGCTTACTTTTTTCGTCTAGAAAAACATCGCTCCAAAACCAACTCAGTCCTTCAGCTTAACATAAATGGTACCATTACTGATGATGCCAGATCGATCTCACAATTTTGCTACAAATTCTACACACATTTATATGACTCTCATTACAATGAAGAGATTGCCAATACGTTCATTAACTCTGTCAAAAACGTTAAAAACATAGAAAATTGCGATGCGCATTATTGTGACAGCCTGCTCACAGAGGAAGAAGTCATTAATTCCATTGCCCTCCTTAAAAATAATAAATCTCCGGGCACCGATGGGCTGATTGCGGAATTTTATAAAGGTTTTTCAGATGATTTGGCACCTTTTTTACTCCAAGTTTTCATAGAAAGCATTAATAAAGGTTATCTTCCACCGACTCTTACCCAAGGCTTAATTACTCTGATTCCTAAACCTAACAAAGACCCACTATTCATTGATAACTGGCGCCCAATATGTTTATTGAATAACGACTACAAAATTATGGCTCTTGTGCTTGCCAGAAGAATTAAAGATGTTTTAGATACAGTCATTGATGAGACACAATCTGGTTTCATGAAGAATCGACATATATCAAATAATATCAGACTTGTGCTGGATATTCTAGACTACTCTGAACTGGTTTTAGATGAATCTCTTATTCTTTTCCTCGACTTCTATAAAGCCTTCGACTCAATCGAACATGAATTCATTTTTCTGTCGCTAAAAAAATGTGGCTTTGGTAATGTGTTCTGTAGTGCCATAAAGGCTCTGTACACAAATGCAAATTGCTCTATAAGAATGAAAAATGGCACAACATCAAGATTCAATCTCAAACGTGGTATCCGTCAGGGATGCCCGATAAGCCCATATCTGTTCTTGCTCTGTACTCAAATCTTAGCTTCTTATATCTATGAAAGTGAAATGAGAGGAATAACCATAGCTGGCAGAGAAATTTTCATAAGCCAACTGGCTGATGATACCACAGTCTTTCTGAAAAATGCCAGTCAGGTACCTACTGCTCTACAAATCATTGATGACTTCTCAAAGGCTTCTGGATTGACTCTAAACTTAAACAAATGCAAATTGCTACCAATAAAAGGTTGTAACGAATTAAGTATCTGTAATATAAGTGTTGTTGAAAAAATTACTTATTTAGGTTTAATCATCTGTAAAGACCCAAAACTTCGAACCTCAACAAATTTTACCCCAATGATCAAGAAAACACAAACTAAACTAAATCAGTGGTTGCAAAGAGATTTAACTCTAAGAGGGAGAGTTTTACTTTCTAAAGCAGAAGGTCTTTCCCGGTTGACTTACGCTGCTCTCTCCCTCCATGTAGACAATAAAACTTGTAAGGATATTGACCAATTGCTTTTTAAATTTCTATGGAAGAACCGAACACACTATATCAGGAAAAATGTTGTAATGAACAGCTATGAAAATGGAGGGCTTAATGTTTTAGACTTCACTACCTTAAACAATACTTTTAAAATTAATTGGGCCAAACATTTTCTTAAAAATCCTGTCTCAATATGGAATTTCATTCCACATCACATTTTTTCTAGGTTTGGTGGCCTCAACTTTGTTTTAGGTTGTAATTATAATGTAGATAAACTCCCAGAAAAACTATCGTTATTCCACAAACAAGTGTTATTAGCATGGACCTTAATATATAAACATAATTTCTCTCCACATAAATATATCATTTGGAACAATGAAAACATTCTGTATAAAAATAAGTCGTTATATTTTAATGATTGGATAGAGAAACAGATTGTCTTGGTAACACAACTCTTTAACAGCAGTGGGCAATTGATGTCTTACTCTGAATTTTTAACCACTTATCAATTTCCAGTCACACCGAAACAATATGCTATACTTTTTGATGCAATCCCTGCTGGAGTTATCACGCTGTATAGAAGTACATATTTGCATTTACAAGCACCTGTTTCTCTCCCCAATGCACTAAATTCTCAGATAGGAAAAATATGTTTTACACATCACAAAAATTGTAATAAGAATATTCATGCTTTATTCCAGAAAGAGCTCGTATCTACTCCCCATGTTGTATCATATTGGACCCAATTTGTAGGTAATATTTCATGGAAAAATATATGGACACTTCCCAACAAATTTCTGATAACAAACAAAGTAAAAGAGGTTTCGTACAAAATCATCCATAAATATTATCCAGTTAATTCTTTTATGACTAAATTCAAAAGGGACATTGATGTGAACTGCTCTTTTTGTGGAGATCATCCAGAGACAATACAACATTTTTTTTGGACATGTTCTTATCCCAAGAAATTCTGGAAAGACTTATGTAGTTTTATAATTGGACATCTATACAAGGACTTTACACTGAAATGGGAAAACATTATTTTTTGTTTCTTCAGAAAGCAAAAGAATGAAGATATCTACTTTATTATTAATTTACTTATCCTTTTATCGAAATTTTATATTCACAAATGTAAATACTCTAAGCAGAAACCCAACTTTGCACATTTTTTTAGTGATACTCTCTCATATATCAAGATCTTGGAAGGTTCTGATAACAAAAAGGCTCTAAAAACTATCAGTATTTGCTCAAAATATAATATATTTGTAACTGAATAATTGTATTGTACAATTCTGTTACCCCCTGGCATACTTTGTATACTCGTATACTTTTCAATAAAAAAAAAAAAAAAAAAAAGTAAACATTGGATTCTCGCTTCCCGCTTCCGCCAAAATAACCCCGCCCACTAAAAATACAGCCAATCACAGCCAGAGTTCTCGCAGCCTTGCCGAACAAAGTTCTGCTGAGCGGATGCGTCAGCCAGACCTGCCGAACAGGAGCTGTGAGAATAAAATGACGTCATTTTGTTCTCGCAGCTCTGGGTGCGAGAACAAAGTTCTCGCGTCTTGTGGAGTATGAATAGGCCTTAAGGCCACATACAAATCATGTAAGTTCTGAAGCTTATTTTCTGAGCTAAATATATAATATAGTGGCTTATTTCCATTTAATTAAATTTTTAGTTTTTTCTAGTTTTATTAGTCATCAATCTTCCCGCTCCCTTTCAGGTGGGATTAGATTGTCATGTTTACATACTGTATATTCCTTTTTGGAATGGGTGGGTGGACAGGTAGGTGGGTGGGTGGATGGGCGGATGAATGAATGAATGAATGAATGAATGAATGAATGAATGAATGAATGAATGGATAGGTGGGTGGATGGATGGATGAGTGGGTGGATGGATGGGTGGGTGGGTGGATGGGTGGACAGGTAGGTGGGTGGGTGGATGGATGGGCGGATGAATGAATGAATGAATGAATGAATGAATGAATGAATGAATGAATGAATGAATGGATAGGTGGGTGGATGGATGGATGGATGGACAGATGGATGGGTGGATGAATGAATGAATGAATGGATAGGTGGGTGGGTGGATGGATGGGCGGATGAATTGGGATGGTGGGTGGGTGGGTGGACGAATAAAACAACTCGGATCCGCGTCCTCTCCTCCTCCGTTGGCCTCGCTCTCCTCCTGGCCTCTTCCATCCTCGTTGTAAATCCAAGATCTGACGCAGACGAGTTTTCGGTCTTGAAGTCAGATCGTAGTTGATTCCATGTAAATGAGTCTGTGTTAGAGAAAAGTTAAAAAACGTGCGTGTGACGGTGGAGAGACTCCCGGCTTCAGCTCGCTCATATCAGCTCAATATGTCCGCAAGTAATTACGCGGGTGAAACAAGCGTTCACTTTTAGTTATCCACATATAATCTGCAAAAACAACTGGTGTAACATTGTTTATTGTCTCACTGAAACACAGTAAAGGGGTTCCGCCTTGATATTCATGTTAAAACTAGGCAGAGAGATTAACACACGACTCGGATAAAATGTCGTGACGAGTTTGTTAATGCCACAAACGCAAAATAAATCCTTTCAGAGAAGTGAAATATTTATATATTCAAAAGCAAATGGACTCTGTAGAAAAACCCGACAGAAATTTCAAACACTTTAAACAAACCATATTTTTTTACTCTTCATTGAAGGTTCTTGAGTCGTCTTCTGTGTTCTGTTGTTGAAGTGTCGAACGTTTCGCCTTTCATCCAATAGGCTTTGTCAGCGCACTAAGGTTCAGCTCAGCCCGCAGCCCAGATAAAGACCACCTTGGCTTAATCCCTCCCGTCTAACAGCTATTCTCACCTGTAGGTAAACATTATCTGTAAAATCTTTTGAGTCAATTCATTGACTCTAATACCTTTTGTAGCTCTAAACGGAGATGACGCTGAAATCCATATATGGTCATTTCCTTTGTGGCTTAAGACGGGAGAAATATACAAATACACAAAATAAACCATCATTTAAACTAGGTTCAATTCATTTTTCCTCTGCCCAGTGTTTGTGTGTCTATAGGCCGAACACTTCATTATGTTCTTGCACATCGGCCAAAGCTTTACGAGTCTTTCTGTGATAATTGTTCCTGTCAGTCAAAACGCTCCTGACACTGCTTTTGTTTCCTCGCGCCAGTCAAAGCTCTTCCTCCATGATCCATATAAACACGAGGACTTTAGCAAACAGCGGCGTCTTGCACAGAGCGCCGTGTACTTTGTCAGTCATTAATGAAGCGCCGCTAATCAATTCTCCCGCCGCGTTTTTGACAGGCTCCTCGGCTCTCGGCTTTATTTACCCTCGGCGAGTTACGCAGACGAGTCAACAGTCTCCTTCCTCCAACACGACCCGGCGCCGACGCTGCTCATTTCAGCGGGAAAACAACGGGACGTATTTACATAATTGATTACGGAGAGAGCAAACCAAACAGGAGAACAAACACCCTGGCATTTACCGTTGTTTGGAGAGGCTAAAAACTATTAACACTTTGAGCTGACTTTCCTTTAACAAGTTTGTCCTCTAAAGCTTATTTGACTTTAATAAATATGGACATAATAATATAAATGTTTGCCTTTATTAAAATATGAAATGTCGTCCTTTTACGCCTCAAGGTTCTTTTAGTTAAACGCTAGCTTTAAGAGGACGGCGCTCTCACAATGTCAGTTTCGAAGATGAGCCAGAAACGACGGCAAGTTTACACCCAAATGAGTGAGCAACCAGGAAGTTCAACTTAATCAGACAAAGGCGAAGACAGAAAAATAATAGCTTTGTCATATGAGCGAGGAAACAGAACCTGTTCAGAAAGCAATAAAGAATAAATCCACACACACAACTGGAACATTATGAATAAATCTGAAAGATGGGACGGGAATTTAGTTAAGTTTAGTAAGTAGTTTATTTGAGCAGTTAAAGGGGGGGTATTATGCAAAAACGACTTTTTCAAGCGTTACATCATATTTTTATGTCATTCCCTCAGGCAGTTATTCTAATTTACTGCATTTACAGACCAACAGAAGGTTTGGTCATCATTGTAGTGTGATATAGACTGGTGCTATGTGATTGAAAAAAAGCATAATACCCCCTCTTTAACATTCTGCTCAAAAGGAGTGGGCCGAGGCAAAAGCTGATGAGCGCCCACCCCAAAATCATTACAACAAAACCTTTTCACATAACAATAGTATAAAGCACATAGTTCAAGGAACATGGGGACACATCATGCACACATACACACAACACACCCGCGTATGATTTACCTTTATCCTACTGTAATTACTTTATCAATCACACAATTGGCAGCATCATATTCTGACTTGCCTCATTGGCAAACGAGGAGCTGTTGCACTTCAAAGGCTGTTTTAACACAGACTAAACTTACAAAGCTTTGTTTGAAATGTTCATATAATTAACAGAAATGAAGCACAACTACCACGGTCTTGCTTCATGTAAGAAGTCTAGTACAAAGCAATTAACAAAAGGCGACCATTAATTTCTTTCAGATGGCTACCGATGCCTTTCATTTCATTTTTTCGATTGTAATTCATGCCACAAATTATACATAGATGAAACGGGGCGAGCTTTTCATACAATGAAAAAAGAAGCATTGATCTGAATGCGAGAAGGAAACAGCAGAAAGACACCATCCATCCATCCATCCATCCATCCATCCATCCATCCATCCATCCATCCATCCATCCATCCATCCATCCATCCATCCATCCATCCATCCATCCATCCACCCACCCCTCCCACTGCTCCCTCTTGACGTGAAGGAGCAGCGACTCTACTCCAAGATTCTCGAGTGCCTGAGCTCCTCACTCTTTCTCTGAGGGCGCACCCAGCCACCCTGGGAAGGAAACACATTTCGGCCACTTGGAACTATGATCTCGTCTTTTCTGTCCTTACCCAGATCTCGTGACCAGAGCTGAGTGACAGAACGACCAGTAATCGAGAGCTTTGTCCCTGACTTTCTTTCCCTTTTTTTTTTTTTTTGTGATCAATTTTTTATTAATTTTCCATTAAAGTGTAGGGGTGAGAATCCACATATTCAGCATGTGTATAGTACAGCGAGAGATGCACACACACACAAAAAAAAAAGCGCAGATACATACTGCAAACTCAAAAGTATGCTACCCCATCCCAACCATTGGGACAACAAATTCAAGTGCTGGATAAAATAAGCCATCAGAATCAAGAAACTGGGCACTGACGCCATCCAGGAGCGTTTATTCTGTCCCACACCTGGGACACCCGTCTCTAGAGACCACTCCCCCTAACGCCCTGAGACCACAGGGCGGCAAGGAGTGTGGCCAGTCTGATGGACCTGTCAGGACCATCGGACTGGCCTCGTCTTGGAAGAAAGACCAGCTGATAAGTATGAGAACGGCTGAAACATGAATCTCTAAAACTAGAATCGGAAAAAAAAACTCACCCTTAAGTCTTTCATTTGACATTTACAGTAAAACACGCTCTTTCAAAATGCAGCTTACTTGTTTTGACCGTCGCTTAGTCCTGTGTGGATGGATTAGCAGATTCGTTGTAAAGTTATCGGGGCAGTGATGAGCTAAGCAGATGCTAATCCGCCCAGAATATTCATGTCTCTGAGATGGGGTCCCTCTCTTTGGGATTCCTGGAGGCGCCAGATGAAAAATGTCTCCAGTATCTTTGGCTGAACTTTCCTTTACCCCACTTTGTGATGAATTATGAAACACCGTGTTGCGCAGACGGAGTGAGTTTGGAAACGGGAGGGGGGAGTTTGTACAGCGCATAAGTGGAACACTGTTTGGGTATGTTGCTAAATGTTTATCTATTTACACGGCTCATGCTAATCCTTTCTCCCAGGAGTGATTCTATGTGCTTTTGAGGAACTAGACTCTGTAGAATCATGAAATTCTGCTCAAGTTTTAGTGGAACATCTTCATACTTCATACATGTACCAGGTTTCCTACAGACACGTTACATCTTTGACAGCACTTGTGCTTCACAGGTAGAAGGTCCGGGTTCGATTCCCACCTGGACGGGGCCTTTCTGTGTGGAGTTTGCATGTTCTCTCCGTGTCTGCGTAGGTTTCCAATAGGGGAATACTCCAGCCAGGTGATACTGACCATCAGCCTGGTTCCACATCTGGAGATGGGTCCCAGGACGCGGCACTGCCATCATCCACTGCTTATTATCGGTTGTCCCAACGCTTTCAAAAAATGGGTCAAATGCAGAGGACAAATTTCCTTGCTGGGACAAAAACCTTCCACCTTAACCTCATCTCATGTCCCTTTTTCAAACTTTAATGGCCAAGATATAACACACCACAAAAAACAAACACTTCAGCACTGGAAAGAACCCATGCTGATGCCTTAAATATCTTGACTGATCTGGTTTGGGCTGGGAACCAACCGGACATTGTTGTGGTGGACAAAGAGCAGAGGAAAGCCGATGTGGTCGACATAGCAATACCAGTGTCTGCAACATCAGGAAAAAGGAATCGGAGAAATACCAGGGGCTCAGAGAAGAGCTGGAGAAGGCCTGGAGGGTGAAGGCATCAGTGGTGCCTGTGGTCGTTGGGGCACTCGGGTAAGTGACCCCCAAACTGGAGGAGTGGCTACAGCAGATCCCAGGAAATACATCAGACATCTCAGTCCAGAAAAGTGCAGCTCTAGGAATAGGAAAGATACTACGTAGAACCCTCAGGCTCCCAGGCCTCTGGTTGAGAACCCGAGCTTGGAGGAAAAGGAGACCGTCCACGGAGGGTGAGGAAGAGGTGATGCCTGTTAGTCCAGGGACAGCTTTAAAGGAAGTTACTTGGTTGTTTCAGGTCAAAAAATGATACAAATCTAAAATGTTTTCTTTATGGAATTAACATTATTCTGTGTCACGGTTCTAGACAACAAATATTTTAATATAGTATCATTCGGGTTAGGGAGGTGTTCCGGGCATGTCCTAGTGGGAAGAGACCTCGTGGAAGGCCCAGGGCACGCTGGTGGGATTATGTCTCCGAGCTGGCCTGGTGTCGCCTCGGAGTCCCCCCAGAGCAGCTGGAGGAGGTGTGTGTGGATCGGGAAGTCTGGGCATCTCTGCTGAGACTGCTGCCCCCGCGACCCGGCCCCGGATAAAGCGGAAGAAAATGGATGGATGAAATATTCGGGTATCGGCATCATTCTACAAGTATTGTTCAAGTACTCCCTAGTTCTGGTGAAAAGGGGCATCAGATGTTGAGTCACAGCGACTTCTCCCTCCTCATCTGAACGTTCCCATACGTGCTTTTCCTCGGCCCGCACTCTATTCAACGCAATTCCGAGATGATCGAGCATTTTATTCGATGAAATGACTCCATGAATGACTCTTATGTAAAATATCGAACTAAACTTGTCTGTATTGAGTAGATAGGAGACTTGAATAGATGCTTTTCCTGTGCTGAGTAACCTTTGTCTAAGTACAACCCAACATCTGCTGTAATTCCCAATTTGTTCCCAAGTTTTTGATGAAGCTGCTGAAGTGGTTTAACTCGTAACTGTGGCGGTTATTCCATTGTCATCATCTGCTTCCCCTTAATCAAAAAGTCACCTCCAAAATCTGCGTCCGTAAATCGTGAGACTCGTTTGATATTCCGATCATGAACCGGCGGCTTCTGTGAAATAAGGGGCCCGATTGCGAGGGGCCCCGGGGATTAAACGGGGGCCGCTTTAGTGCCACATTAATGGAGATGGAAAATGAATGTCCTTATTTTGAACAAAAGACACACGCGCTTTATAACGTCGTTAGGTTTAAAGTAAAAGACGCCGCGGGACGCAGGACTATTAAAGAGCGCATAAAACAGTCGGCCTCGGGCGCCACGGCAACGGCGGCGAAATCTGATGGAAATTAAGCATCGCAAAAAAGTTTCAAGCTAGAAAAAGGAGAATGAACGCCAGAGAGAAGTTAGAATCTACCAATATGTGATAAAGACGGAAGACCTTTTCCTGGAAATGTGTTTTCTGCGTTTGACCAATCCTTCGACCTATTGTGCATGTTTTGGGAACTTTGCTGCTGGACAGAGTGGTCACTGAGGCACTGGGCAGACAATCTGAAATAATGGTCATGTTCATGGTCAGGTTAAATAAGCATTCAGTAAGTGTAGATTGTAGTTTCTATTCCCAAATTCCCCAAACCAGTGTCACAAACTTAGTCCTTGGGCAAGACACCTTTTCTGTCTGAATGTGTGACTTTCAGATCAGCCATTTCATCGACTAAAATATTTTGCCATTGCCAAAGTAATATTCTTGCTACTAAAATTAACCTCTTATGGTTAATTTTAGTAGCGAGAGGATATTTTTCCTCAAGTCATCAGATTTTTTTCCACCATTTTTTTGTTGGGTATTCAACTCATTTTTGTAACTTTTTTTGTCACATTTTTGCCATTTTTTTCGGCAATTTATCACTTTTTTTGTGTGATTTTTTTCAATTTTTTTCAATTTTTTTGTCCATTTTCTTTCATTTTTTCGTCAATTTTTTATCATATTTTGGTCATTTTTTGTTACATTTTGGTCATTTTTTGTCAAATTTTTTGTCACATTTTTTTGTCACATTTTTATCAAATTTTGGTCATTTTTTTGACACATTTTTGTAATTTTTTTGTCACATTTTTATCACATTTTGGTCATTTTTTTGTCACATTTTTGTCAATTTCTTGTGACATTTTTGCCACTTTTTCATCAATTTTTCGTCACTGTTTTGTCAATGTTTTCTCACTTTTTTGTCACATTTCCATCATTGTTTTCGTCTCACTTTTGATGCTATTTCCACAGCTTTTTTCCAGAAGCTTTTGGACTGGGGTAAAGCCAAACTGGAGAAAATGTGCTCGGTTCAGGTGGGAGTTAAGGGGTTAAAAGTAGTATGGGAATAAAATTATGAACTATAAAAAAAAAACAAAGAAAACACGTGAACTAGCGGGATTCAAACCGGCAATCCTCCGTTCACAAGACGACCCGCTGTACTTTGTGCGCAAGTTTTGGAGGGGTGATTTTCTTCATAGTAAAAAGACCAAGGACCGACCCTGCCAATTTAGCATCAGTGACAGCTCTGAGTCTTTTGTGGTCGTTGTGGAGAAGGTCCTGTTTATAATCTAGTGGTAAAGTGGCCTATTCTTCTTGGCAAAAAGCCTCCAGTTCCTGTAAGTTCCTGGACTGTTTTGCATGAACTGCACATTTAAGATCTCCCCAACAAGGCTTATGATGAAAGGGGCAGCTTCATCATGAGATTATATACAGAACCTTCTCCACAACTACCACAAAACAATCCAAGCTGTCATTGAGATGTTTGTGGACTTCAGGAAAGACACAGCCCCACCGTCCCCCCTCGTCCAAGCAGACTCTCCCACCCCCATCTCCATCGTGGACTCCTTCACCATCACCCAGGACCTCAAATGGCAGCCGACCATCAGCTCCATCATCAAGAAGGCCCAGCAGAGGATGTTCTTCCTGCGGCAGCTGAGGAAACTTAAGCTGCAGACCAAGATGCAGGTGCAGTTCCATCCTCACCTCCTCCATAACCGTGTGTTCCGTCCTCACCTCCTCCATCACCGTGTGTTCCATCCTCACCTCCTCCATCACCGTGTTGTCCGTTCTCACCTCCTCCATCACCGTGTGTTCCATCCTCACCTCCTCCATCACCGTGTGGTCCATCCTCACCTCCTCCATCACCGTGTGGTCCATCCTCACCTCCATCATCACCGTGTGGTCCATCCTCACCTCCCCCATCATCACCGTGTTGTCCATCCTCACCTCCTCCATCACTGTATGTTCCATCCTCACCTCCTCCATCACCGTGTGTTCCATCCTCACCTCCTCCATCACCGTGCGTTCCATCCTCACCTCCTCCATCACCGTGCGTTCCATCCTCACCTCCTCCATCACCGTGTGGTCCATCCTCACCTCCTCCATCACCGTGTGTTCCATCCTCACCTCCTCCATCACCGTGCGTTCCATCCTCACCTCCTCCATCACCGTGTGGTCCATCCTCACCTCCTCCATCACCGTGTGGTCCATCCTCACCTCCTCCATCACCGTGTGGTCCATCCTCACCTCCTCTATCACCGTGCGTTCCATCCTCACCTCCTCCATGACCGTGTGTTCCATCCTCACCTCCTCCATGACCGTGTGTTCCATCCTCACCTCCTCCATGACCGTGTGTTCCGTTCTCACCTCCTCCATCACTATGTGGTCCTTCCTCACCTCCTCCATCACCGTGTGTTCCGTCCTCACCTCCTCCATCACCGTGTGGTCCGTCCTCACCTCCTCCATCACCGTGTGGTCCGTCCTCACCTCCTCCATCACTGTGTGGTCCATCCTCACCTCCCCCATCACCGTGTGGTCCATCCTCACCTCCTCCATCACCGTGTGTTCCATCCTCACCTCCCCCATCACCGTGTGGTCCATCCTCACCTCCTCCATCACCGTGTGTTCCATCCTCACCTCCTCCATCACCGTGTGGTCCATCCTCACCTCCTCCATCACCGTGTGTTCCGTCCTCACCTCCTCCATCACCGTGTGTTCCATCCTCACCTCCTCCATCACCGTGTGGTCCATCCTAACCTCCTCCATCACCGTGTGTTCCGTTCTTACCTCCTCAATCACCGTGTGGTCCATCCTCACCTCCTCCATCACCTTGTGTTCCGTTCTTACCTCCTCAATCACCGTGTGGTCCATCCTCACCTCCTCAATCACCGTGTGGTCCATCCTCACCTCCTCCATCACCGTGTGGTCCATCCTCACCTCCTCCATCACCGTGTGGTCCATCCTCACCTCCATCATCACCGTGTGTTCCATCCTCACCTCCTCCATCACCGTGTGGTCCATCCTCACCTCCTCCATCACCGTGTGGTCCATCCTCACCTACCCCATCACCGTGTGGTCCATCCTCACCTCCTCCATCACCGTGTGGTCCATCCTCACCTCCTCCATCACCGTGTGGTCCATCCTCACCTCCTCCATCACCGTGTGTTCCATCCTCACCTCCTCCATCACCGTGTGGTCCATCCTCACCTCCTCCATCACCGTGTGGTCCATCCTCACCTCCTCCATCACCGTGTGGTCCATCCTCACCTCCTCCATCACCGTGTGTTCCATCCTCACCTCCTCCATCACCGTGTGGTCCATCCTCACCTCCTCCATCACCGTGTGGTCCATCCTCACCTACCCCATCACCGTGTGGTCCATCCTCACCTCCTCCATCACCGTGTGGTCCATCCTCACCTCCTCCATCACCGTGTGGTCCATCCTCACCTCCTCCATCACCGTGTGTTCCATCCTCACCTCCTCCATCACCGTGTGGTCCATCCTCACCTCCTCCATCACCGTGTGGTCCATCCTCACCTCCTCCATCACCGTGTGGTCCATCCTCACCTCCTCCATCACCGTGTGTTCCATCCTCACCTCCTCCATCACCGTGTGGTCCATCCTCACCTCCTCCATCACCGTGTGGTCCGTCCTCACCTCCTCCATCACTGTGTGGTCCATCCTCACCTCCCCCATCACCGTGTGGTCCATCCTCACCTCCTCCATCACCGTGTGTTCCATCCTCACCTCCCCCATCACCGTGTGGTCCATCCTCACCTCCTCCATCACCGTGTGTTCCATCCTCACCTCCTCCATCACCGTGTGGTCCATCCTCACCTCCTCCATCACCGTGTGTTCCGTCCTCACCTCCTCCATCACCGTGTGTTCCATCCTCACCTCCTCCATCACCGTGTGGTCCATCCTAACCTCCTCCATCACCGTGTGTTCCGTTCTTACCTCCTCAATCACCGTGTGGTCCATCCTCACCTCCTCCATCACCTTGTGTTCCGTTCTTACCTCCTCAATCACCGTGTGGTCCATCCTCACCTCCTCAATCACCGTGTGGTCCATCCTCACCTCCTCCATCACCGTGTGGTCCATCCTCACCTCCTCCATCACCGTGTGGTCCATCCTCACCTCCATCATCACCGTGTGTTCCATCCTCACCTCCTCCATCACCGTGTGGTCCATCCTCACCTCCTCCATCACCGTGTGGTCCATCCTCACCTACCCCATCACCGTGTGGTCCATCCTCACCTCCTCCATCACCGTGTGGTCCATCCTCACCTCCTCCATCACCGTGTGGTCCATCCTCACCTCCTCCATCACCGTGTGTTCCATCCTCACCTCCTCCATCACCGTGTGGTCCATCCTCACCTCCTCCATCACCGTGTGGTCCATCCTCACCTCCTCCATCACCGTGTGGTCCATCCTCACCTCCTCCATCACCGTGTGTTCCATCCTCACCTCCTCCATCACCGTGTGGTCCATCCTCACCTCCTCCATCACCGTGTGGTCCATCCTCACCTACCCCATCACCGTGTGGTCCATCCTCACCTCCTCCATCACCGTGTGGTCCATCCTCACCTCCTCCATCACCGTGTGGTCCATCCTCACCTCCTCCATCACCGTGTGTTCCATCCTCACCTCCTCCATCACCGTGTGGTCCATCCTCACCTCCTCCATCACCGTGTGGTCCATCCTCACCTCCTCCATCACCGTGTGGTCCATCCTCACCTCCTCCATCACCGTGTGTTCCATCCTCACCTCCTCCATCACCGTGTGGTCCATCCTCACCTCCTCCATCACCGTGTGGTTCCCTGGCGCTTCAAACCGGGACAAACATCGACTGCATCTCACTGTGCTGCTGCTGATGAGGTGATTGGCTCTGAGCTCCCATCTCTCCAGGACCTGTTCACCTCCAGGACCCGGAGGCGTGTGGGTCGGATCACAGCTGACCCTTCTCACCCTGGACACGGACTCTTCTCCCCTCTCCCCTCGGGCGGGAGGCTATGGTCCATACAGACCCATAAATCACCCATTTTTTCCACAATAAATGGCTTCACAACATCACTGACCATGAGTGAACAAAAGTTTTTCATTCATATTTGAGAAATGGCCAAGAAATCCACCAGGGAGAGTAAACCTATTGGCACAACTGTATTGCCTGAATGGGTGTTCTGTTTGGAAATGTTGAAGAAACTGACAGTATTTCTCAGTACTTTAAGAAGTACCCCCGGCCTGACGTTGCCTACCCCTGCTATAGAGCTTCTTAACCACACAGATATTTACCATAATGTGTCGATCTCCCAGAAAAACCTGAACAGCCCTCCTCTCTCTCTCCTATTTACGCGGATTTCAAAACATCATTTTCTCAAATATTGCTCAAATGGTCCAAACTATAGCGTCTATCCGTTTTTCCCGCTGAAGCTATCACCGTCGCTTCTCTGGGAAAAAGAGAAACAACAAATGAACACCTCTACATTTCGCTCAGCCTTGAGACCGGGAGACTGCGTGCTTGATCCGAGATTGGTTTTTGCTGTAGGTTGAGCCTGTCTCATTGCCGGCCTACAGCTTTTTATCTTTATATTCATTTTCCCCGAGACCAAAGGAATAATAATAAAAAAGTAGATCCAATCGTGAGGCAATTCCGCGTCGTCTTCACCCCGGAGCCGAGCGGTAAACAAAGGCGATGAAAACAGTTTGACCCTGATCGTGACCTCCATAAACCTCACATCTGAGCGGAGATCGGGATATTTGACTTCCTCCCCCGGCTGTGCAGAGAATGCAGATTGTTCACCTTTAGTTTGGGCTTTTCTTGTGTCCTTGAAAGGCCTGTGTGTGTGGTTTTAATGTATGAAATATGATGTGACTTTAAAGCTCCTGTAATTCTAAACATATTTATTATTTATTTGGGAGAGTGCACGAGGCTCATATAAAAACGGGCCGTGCAGGGTTATACCCACGGGCTGATCTGTTAAACACACGGGGAGGGCATGCAAATCCACATCTTTTGGAAAGCCAGAGGAGTTTTAGGCCAATTTTGATTCAGAGCCCTTCCTCTACAAACTCTTCTGTCCTGACCATAGACCGTAGAACAGTGATGGACTAAGTGAAGGTGGCTTCCTTCATTTTGACCGGGTTTTTGGAGTCAGCTCTTATATTTACATTACAGCGAAATAAAAATACTGTAAGGAAAAAAACAGAATGGTGTTGTACAGGTTGAGACAAGCAAGCCTGTGTTCAAAAATGGTATTATTTCTGCTCTGAACAGTTCCATGATTGAGTGCCATGTTATGAATATCTTGGCATTTGGATCGATGAGAGGCTCTGATGTGTTAAACATATTCAGGAACTTAACTTAAAACAAAACTGTCTTGTATCTATAGAAACAAATATTGTATCCACTGAGCTAAAGGGAACAGTTAATTCAGGCCGTTGCTTTCTGTTTTGTATTATTGTGATGACATACACAAAGCGCTTTATGTGGAACCAGTTTACATTCGTTCCACACTCAGTGGTGGTAAGCTCCCATAGTGGCCAAAGCTGCCTTAGGGAAGACTGACCGAAGCGAGGCTGCCCATCTGCGGCATCGGTCGCTCGGACCAACCAAGTTTTCAGGCCACAACTCCCAAATCAATCAACCAACAACTCGGGACTCAAAATGTTGCTTCGGGTCCGAAGTGCCGTCATGCACGAGCTTGATAGAGAACCTACAGTTACGCATAAGACCTGAGATGGCAGTAGTGAGCACAAAATGACCAACTTGCATCTAGTCACTTTAATGATTTTAGTATTTTCATATTTGGCTTAATTTCACTAGAGTTTGCTGTTTTCGATCAAAAATACATCAAATTCAATGGAGAAAATATTGTCTTAACATCATCATGCAAACCCCCAGTATAGTGCCCTGCGACCCCCCAGGGGGTACCGAACCACTTTGGGAACCATTGCCTCAGACCACCACTCACTCTCATGTACAACCTAATGTACATTTTTTTAGTGGTGGAAAACCGGAGCTCCAGGAGGAAACCTACAGACACGTGAAACTTCCAAACTCCGCACAGAAAAGCACAGCCGGGACTGAAGCTGGGACCTTCTAGCAGTGAAGCATGAGCGCTAACCCAACTGTGCCGCCCACATGTATTTGTCGGGTCACAGCCTCCAAAACCTCAAATCATACGCAATGATGAGAAGGAGTGAGAGGGAGCGGAGGGAGCTGCGCAGGAGGAGGAAGAAGAAATGACGGAGATGGAGAAGTCGTGCACTATTTCAGAGGAGCACTTAAGGCAGTACTCCGGTTTCCCCGACCTCCAAAAACATGTGTGCAGAGTCGCAGCTTCTCAGGACTAACCCACATCAATTTAGTTGTACGATTCTATCATGACAGATAAAGCACTAATATAAAAGCTTGTGTACGATTGTAGCTTGTGGTTTGGGTTACTGTGGAAACGGCCAGTCAGACTCTGTCACCTCAGCTGGTCTCCGCTCACATCCAGCGCTCCCCCACCTCCTACTGCCCAAACCAACCTGCTGTTGTTGCGCCTTGGATTTCACACGTGCCGTTCATTCGTCTCCTTCCTGCTGCCAATGCCATCGTGTGTCCATGGCCTCATGTTTCGTCACCTGATGTGTCACAAATCCTTACAATAAATGGGAACAGTTTCGTCATGCCTCGGAGAGATATTAATTGTGAGTAGATGTCCTTATGTCTGTGCTCTTTGTATCACGTTTTAAAATCACAAAAGCTTTCAAAATCCTCCAGAGTCTCCCACATGTATCAGTCTTTCAAACGACCTGCACGTGGAAGTCTGGCAAATGACCAAAGATTGATTATTTACAACACACCCACCGCGCTTTCACATTTAGCGAAGCAAACGCACAATAAACACAGCGATCCCAGAAGTCATTAAGAAGATACACGTTATATTTTCTGTTGATGAGAGAAAGGTGAAAGAGAAGGGTGTGGAAATCGATGCAGATGTGTAGAGGAGGAGAGAGTATGTTTGTCGACTGGAGCAGACCGTCTCCAGGGACAAGCTGCGAATCCATCATCAGACACAAATCAGAGCTGCAGCAGCGGCAGCAGTCGCCTCTTTTCCGGAGTGTCTTTGAACTCGGCACATACAGACTCTGGGGTAAACTGGAGACTGCGGGAGAGGGTTTGCCGATGTCGAAGTGATGTCTTAATATGGAGGGTTCTTATTGCAGTGTTTTTACCCAACAGTTTTCTTGTGTCTAGTCATTTATAGACTTTACACAGAATTATCAGGTAGAAATAACCAAACAGATACTGATAGAAAACGGACTCTTATTTGGGGCGAATCAAGCCTGGAACTTTTTTGGTTACATCAACAAAAAGCACTCTCTGACTGAGCCTGAATGTCCATCCTCGCCCCTTTTCCCTCGCCTCGGATCACATCAAATCAAATCAAATCAAATTTATTTATATAGCACATTTAAAACAACTGCTGTTGACCAAAGTGCTTCACAAAAGGCCTACAGTACAGAAACAAATAGAAATCTATTATAGAAAACGCTATCTCAATGGCCGCCGCCTGGGCGCCGCCATTTTTATTTCCCATACCGACTTTGAAGCTAAGCAGGGACGGGCCTGGTTAGGTCTGGGATGGGAGACCGTTTGGGAACCTGGCGACAGTAGTGAGTGTGTGCGTGGTTGGTGGTGGGGGCTGATGTGCGCAGTGGACTGAATGAATACTGCAACAAATTGTACACCGACGAGCATCTGGAAAAGCGCTAAATAAGACTTGCCATGTTCATTTCCCAACAATCCGCGGTCGGCCCCACGTCACCGTCCCACCGGCCGCGGGCATTGGTCACGGGTCCATATGGACCGCGGTGCTGCTGTCCGAGGACAACCCGCCGTCACAACAACGCGAGTGCACGAGATCTGACTGCCGTGCGTGTGTGTGTGTGTGTATGTGTGCGTGCGCGCATCCTAACAGGGCGATGTGTGTCATCGTCACTCACCCTAAACTGCAGCTGCAGACGCTCCGCAGGTACAGTTACATCCTCCAAAACACATCTACGCGTCTTTGTTTAAGTCTCTCCTGCAGTGACCGAGGCTGTGGTTCATTACAGATCCACTGCTGTCATGTCACAAGCTCAGACACATGCGTAAGATCCAATCCTGCTCATATTCCGTCTCCAAAGTTTTGTCTCCGAACAAAAGTACACGCAGAAACACGAGCTTCAAATGAAACGCGCTGCTCCGAGAGCTTCAGCCTCCGTGTGCGGAAAGCGAAAGTGAAACCACTTAACGAGCGCATGGCCTGCACTGTTGCTTTTTTTTTTTTTTAATGTTTTTTTTCACTTTGCTGCTGTACCATTCCATTATAAGGATATAAATACTGTCTAATAAAAAACAACTTATTTTTTAGATTGCACCAAACCACGGGTCCTGCACCGTGAACCGAACCGTTAGAGCTGAACTGCTAATATTTCTCCATAAATATTCCACTGTTCCTTGAATTCTATTCCCTGAGTTTTGCAACATATTGTCGATGTCGTTTATAAGAAAGGAGTACGGGTGCAAACACTCCAATTGCAGTTTGTTTGAAATTATTTTTAGCATTCATTATTTTACACATTTGGAGTGGCCATAGTTTTAGGAATGGGTTGGGAACCACTGGTCTGCTTACTGCGGGTCTACAGCTGTACTGAGTGACGGGTTATAGGGACTATACTGGACATTTCTTTGTAATAACTCATAATCTCTGAATATCAAATGTGGAGACTAGCGAGGCCCGGCCAAAGGCCGGGTCTCAGCTAGTATAATAATAAAAAAAAAAAAACACAATATACAAAACAGCAAAGCACTAACAGCTTAGATTTGACCAGATATGTGCTAGACAGTGTTAAAAGCTTTTGCATAAAAGTGTGTCTTAAGCAAAGATTTAAATTGGTCAAGTGTCTGAGCAGCTCTGATGTGGAGAGGCAGGTCATTCCACAGTTTTGGAGCTGCAACAGAGAAAGCCCTGTCCCCTTTAGTCACATATTTGGAGCGGGGAACCTCTAAAAGCAGCAGATCAGCAGATCTCAGAGCCCGAGCAGGGGCGTGACGGACCAGAAGCTCAGACAAATACAGAGGAGCAGCGCCATGGAGACATTTAAAGACAACAAGTAAAAGCTTAAACCTTATCCTATAATACACAGGGAGCCAGTGTAGAGCAGCTAACACAGGGGTGATGTGCTGTCTCTTTCTGGTCCCTGTAAGGAGACGAGCGGCTGCATTTTGTACCCCCTGGAGGCGACAAATTGAACGCTGACCAAGACCAGTGTACACAGAATTACAATAATCAAGTCGCGAAGTTATAAAAGCATGAATGGCTTTCTCAAAGTCACAGGCAGGTAGATAGTTTTTTACCTTGCTTAGGGTTTTAAGATGGAAAAAGCTTGATTTGACAACATGATTTATATGTTTCTCAAATTTAAATTCATTGTCTACAAACACACCGAGATTCCTTGCAAAAGGGTGACAGAAGGAAGCGAGTGGGCCAATGGCGCTGTCACATGACTCTGGCGATCCAGTAAAAACAATGTCCGCCAAGCTGTGGTAATAATGGCAGGTAGATAGTGAAAGATGGTAAGATACTTTACAGGAAATTGTGCTATATACGAGCTTTGGCAATTGAAAAAATGATCAAATATATATTGGTCAGATAAGTTGATTTAATATGGATTTTATCTTATTGGAGAACATTACTTGGATTATTTCCTTTTAGCCTGAGAAGGGAAGTTATCAATCATTTAACAGATCAAGCTAAAGGTAAGCAGCTAATCTTACAGTCAGTCTATATTTAACTTATTTATTTATGGAGTAAGTAAGTGCTTTATTTGTCATTGTACAATCAGGGTTAGTCCTGAGCTGCTACGACTGAGCGGACCTCCATTGTGGACCAACCAGAGCATGTTTTTGTGTGTGCATGTTTTTTTTTGGGTGCAGCCTCTCCTAGGTTTGTCCCTGCTTCAGAGCGTGGTGTCCTGCGCTGGTCACCTCCACCATTTCCTCCTTCCTCTTCCTGGTGCGCAGCTTGATCTTTGTCCTCCTCCTCCTCCCCTGGCTCTGGCGCCATTCTTCACCTGAAGGTCACCTGTGAAACTCCGCCTTAAGTTGAGATAATATGACAACACAACAGTCTTTCACAATCTTCTAGGAAAAGCGTTGCAGACCAATATGATCCATCTTCTTCTCCAATGAACGTACATTAGTCGGAACAATCATAGTGTGGGCGATTTCACAGGATATATTAAAACTCTAAATTTACATAAGATCTGACTCCATAAGATCAATTTAAACACATTTAAACAGTTAAGTTTAAAATATTAAAGTATCAAAAAGGTGTCACCAAGCGTATTTGTGGATCCCAAGGTCCGAGGAGAAGCCACCAGAATTCAGTAGCTTAAGTCAAAGAAGATTTATTCCCTATAACAATTACAATTTCTAAACACAGATTATCTGAATGCTAAAGTCCCGAACAATATATACACGGTGCTCGAACGGGGCCGTCCCAGGAAACGTCACCTTCTAACTGCGCTCTTACAAATATATAAATCAGAAAAAATGTGACGTTCACAAAGAGATAGGAGATGAGTGGAGCTCGGGCCAAGGTCAGCAGGTCCTTCCTGTTGCCTTATATGGAGTTATTTTTCACAACTCCAGTGAGGGCACCGAACGTCTCCACAGGTTTGAGCAAAAGAATGCAAGAGCAAGAAATGGGGTATTGTTACAGCAAGGTGCGTGTGAAAAGATTGGTTTCAACTGAAAGTTAAAGCACATAGATTAAATTCATAAAAAACATTCAATAGCATTATAAAATATAACATTAGCCAGACATATATGATCCATCTTCTTCTTCTCCAATGAACGTACATTAGTCAGAACAATCGTAGTGAGAGTGCTGCAGGACGGGGGGCTCTCGGTGCCTCTTCAATGTTTCAGAGTGAGAACAACAGATGCAATTCAACTATTATGCTAATTCTGCTCCATTTACATTGAGGCTTTCTGCTGACATGTTGATTAATGTGCACCATCTTGCTTCAAATAAAAAAATACAAATCTGTGAATTTGTAGATCTCAGATGCCGCTCAAAGACCTTCAGATCATCAGCTAGATGTTTGTTGAACAATAAGCGCAGTCGCAACACAAATGAATGAACCAGTCACAATAGACTTGTCGTTGTTAGCGGCTCTCTATATCTATAATGATCAATGTCAAAATGTCACTTACATCTCTCTGGACATTAGGACCCCACCAATTGGAGGGACCACTTTATAGTGCACGATTTGGGAAATATTGTGGACATTCAGACACGAGTAAACAATATACTGTATATTCAATATTTCAAGCAGTGTGCTGGTAAAAGATGATGCAAGCACACAAAATGTACAGAAATGTCAAAACCGCGCCTTTCAGATTATTTTTCGACTCGATGCCAAAACCAATGTGTGTCCAATCTGTCCATGTGTGAGTTTGCAGATAAGGCGCGGGCCTCAAAACTCATTCCCAGCTTTGGTTCTCGGTCGCCCCCGTCTCCAGTCCTCCTCCTGGGCACGTCCCGATCGGACGGGCCCCTCTCTCCGCGGGACCCCAGCCCGTATCAGTAACACAAGGCGCTGTAATGCCGGCCCCTCCGCTGCTGTGGGCACGTGGGCTTAAATATCAGGGCAGATAGTGCACAAAAGACGCCGCGATTATACGGGCTGCTCTGGGCACCTTTGGCTCTTCCTGTCTTTCATATTCAAATACAGGAGCAGTGGGTCGTTCAGCGCCGATCTCCGCATCGGTGCATTTGGTGGAAACGATAGGGGATAAGCTGGGAACGCCACTGTTAGCAAATATTACACTTTACGTCTTCATTCATTTGAAGTCGACACATTCATATCAATTTTTCATGAGATATCCATTTTCTGCTTTTTATATTATCCCTGCTTGTTTAGTTTTCAAGCCAAAACAGCAAATGCACCAAGTTTTTCTTTCCCCATGGTGCAAACTGCGATTAGCGGCTGTCCTCTGCTGACATTGAAGCCCCCATTAAAGTCCATTATATACTAATTAGCACAGCCCCTACAGCAACCGCTATTCCTGGACATCTTAAATCACCGCGTTCGATTAATGTCATGTTGTTGTGACGAAGCTAATGGAGAAATTCAACCAGGAAGACCAGAAGAACTTCCTCCAACAGGGGAAGGTAATTTCTTTCTAAAGCTGGGCTTTTTCACAGGTCTTTTACAAGAGACCGTTTTCATTTGCTCTGCATTTGGTCGTGGCAAGTTACCCCTGGGTGGACTGATGGGACTTCCTAAATGTACGGCATGTCGTCCAAGCTGGTCTCAGTCAGAAAAATCATTAGAAAGAACACTAATCACATTTAACTAAATCTGTGCAGTCATTGTGCTGCATTGTTGTTTCATTTGCAAATCAAGAAAACAGAGTTGACAGTTCCTCAAAATAGATGTCATCTATCATGCAGACAGCCCAAAATTTTAATTTGGACCAAAACTATCACACAATGTAAAAAAAAGTGAGCTTGCCTATCGTAATTATAGCCCTTTGTCTCCAGAAGCAAAATTAATGCCTGATAATGCCACATCAGCATAACCCATGATGGACATATGGCCACACAAGAGGGTCCATACAGAGCCTTTGCTCTGCCGGATCCCGTCAGGTCTCGGAAGCTGAGCAGGGGAGGACTTGGCTGGTACTTGGATTGGAGATCGTTTGGGAGCACCAGGAAGCCTGGGTGAATGTAGTGAGTGAGGTGTTGAGGTGGTGGGAGGGGCCGATGGCACAGACTGGTTGCGTCGCTTTTGTAAGTCTACTCCAGGGCAGCTGTGGCTGCAACAGTAGCTTGCCACTACCAAGTATGGTGTGGATGATGTAAATTGTTCCTCCAGCGATTGATGCTCGAGTTTCCTCCCAAGTGAAAGTGAGTCCATCTTCTTCATCTCTCTCACAATGTTTAATATCAAAATGTTTTAGGCTGCCAAGTGTCAAACACAGCTGTGCTTTGTGATTGGTCACAGCTGACCAATCAGACGCCAGACATGCATCCCACACGCAACGCTCACGGGAGATGGGAGATACGGTACCACTGATCCAATCAGTGATTGTACAGAGGTCAAAAATATTATACAACTCCAGTAGATATCGTACATCTGGCAACCCTGTTCCGTTCCCTTTCACAAACTATGTATGACTAGAACAATTAATTTTTTGCCAATACAGGCATGCCCCATGTCATAGAGGGTAGTTTCTCCCACAAACATTCATTTAGTTAATTTCATGTCATAATATGAAACAAAAGAGCTATGCAACACAATAAGTACGGCCAAAATCAAGCATTAAATGGCTGGATCAACACTCCAGAGCCACAATAGTGTTAAGAAATTTTAAATACACTGAGGAAAACAAAGTACAGAAAGTCAAATAATGTACGCAGAAATTGAAGAGAAAGAATCGCAGGACTTGATCACTCTGCAAAAATATAAGTGTGATGATGGTGAAACCCAGTGGTGCGTGTGTCCCAAAGGAGAACAGTGTTTTTGACTCGCTCTTTTACATCCGTGCCATATAAAGGTTAACGTGAAGGCGCCTTGTGTTTCCTGACAGGACGTCCCAGTGCAGTCGACCCATGGGAGGAACGCTCACGGATAATGAGACCACTGCAAAATGACTCCCATTTACCGTACGCAGACACCAAGGGCACGGGACCGAACAGCGAAGCCGGTCAGAGGGAACTGCAGAGAACATGATATGGCTGTGAAGAACCCAGCGAGTTATACACTTGAAATGATTAGTTTAGATGGTCAGAAGGATGAGCAGGAAATCATTGAAACTCTGTTAAGTAAAATATGAGATCAAGTTTTAACCTCTGTCTGAGGTTGAAACTATGGTTCTCCACAAGGATGTGTTCTGTCTCTGCTTTTGTTTATCGTGTACATGGACTAAAGCAGAGGCCCTGTGAGAGTTGAATGTTGCAAAAACAGACAGCGGAATTTTGAAAGTGTTATACACCGTGAAAGTGTGGAAATTGTCACTTCTTACAAATGTCTTGACACTTTCTTCTGAAGTTAATGCAGCTATACGCAAGTATTGACCTTTTACGCAAGTGAAACTCTCTGTCAGTCCCACCATTCATGTGCGGTTCTATGAAGCGTTAATCGAGAGCCCTTTGTGTTTTTCTTTTATTTGCTGGTTCAACAACCTTTCAGCGAGTTGTGAAAACTTTGTTCAGTTCAAGGACCTGTCTGCTTTCCGTGACCAGCAGATTTCTAGAAAAGCCAACACAATTGTAGCTTCACCAGAGCATGTCCTAAATGGTGAATTTCCCTGATGAAATCCTTTATTCCTGAGGATATCCGGCTCTTAATTCAAGGTTGTTTCCTGTTTGTTTGTGCTCCACTTGTTGTTCTGTGACTGTGTTTTATTTTTTTCTTGGGGCTGTTCTGAAATAATTGCCCCTTGTGGGATAACTAAAGACGTCTGAATCTGAATTTCAGAGCAGTCTTAAGTCGATTCTGAGAACACAACAGAGTTCCAAACCTCGGCCAAATGACTAGAAATACAAAAAAATATGTCTCTGGTGTGAGCTGGCTCGAGTTTGTGCCTCTGAGGTTAAATCGAAACCTCTGAAGTGAAATGTTAAAATGTTTGGAGGAGCGGAGTCTGGACAGGTAATTCTGCTGTGACAAAGAGCTGGTCACGGAAAAACCTTTTTCTGTCGAAGCACGGATTAGAGCGGGGAATGGAGAGAGACGTACACTTGCAGTTATGGGTCTGTGATGGCAAACAGCCGCCTGGAAAAGTCAAAGCTTGTTTTGTTTTTCATTTATACAAAGATTTTGTTTGAATTTGTTTTAAAGGAACAGGCCACCGTTTTTCCATACGAGTTGATGTGTACCTGTCTGGTCTTTGTGCATGCGCTGAGTCGTGCAAAAAGACCAAAGATGTTGTTAGCATTCGGCCTCTCTCAATGTTTTACTATAGCTCCAAACGGGGGTGAAGTTGGAAGCTACCACGCTCTTCCACGGGCACGAAGACCAGACAGGTACGCATCAACTCGTCTAAGCTCAGGTAAGAACATGTCTCAATATGGAAGAACGGTGGCCTGTTCCTTTAAGGTTTCACTTATGGAGCAGGGTTACAGTTTGGGCTGTGTTTAATGAATCGAATAATCAAAATCAAATAGATTTTCCTTTAGAACAGGCCGTTATCAAAAAACCCTAGTCTCTAACTTTGGAACTATAGAGATAGAGACCGTTCGCCTCGGTCTGTTCTTTTTTTCTTTTTTTTTCATTTTTAGTGCTCGCTCGTCCCTGTCGCCTCCGGGGAGCGGAATTACAGCGTGGAAAACCTTCCAAACAAAGATTTAGTGGTTTATTTTCATAAATCCTACCACACTTCAGCCATGTTGTTTACTGTCAAAGGCCTGATTGCCTGTGCCAATGCGTCATTACACACATGGTCACATGGGGTGGTGTTCAATTCTTAAGGTAAATATTTATATTTTCAGCATTACATCTTCTGCGAATGTCGTCCATATAAGATAAGATCGTCTTTATTGATCTCCCAGTGGAGAAATTCACTTGTTACATTGGCTCCAATATCCAAGTCAAATTGTTACCATGTGATATCCTTAAAGCAGTACTAAGTAACTGTTGCCCCTAGAGGCCATGAGCGCAACTGCAGGTGTCGCAGCAACTTATTAATTGTCCGTGAGAGTAAATACTACGCTGACAGAAAAGACAAAGGGATACTGTTCATCCAATTACTCAATGGAAATAATTTTTCACTCAAACTTGGCTGTAAATACTGTTTAAATGGTGCTAGCCCGCAGTTAGCTTTGCCCGTTAGCCTGTTAGCTTCTTCTTCGTGATTCTATTAGTGTGTATTGGTGACTCCGACCCGGTGGCAGTCAAGTTGCAATTGTGGTTGTCTTGCGAGAGACACCAGGGGAAGATGAAAGACCCTCCAATCATCCCATGAACACTATTACCCCCAGAGGGACTGCGGAAAGGATTTATTAAGGTAGACAAGTTACTTAGTGCTGCTTTAACTGAATATGAAAAAATCAAGCTGAAACGTGAATCGAATCGGGCTCTTGTGAAGAGAATCGAATCGATTTGGGAAATCTGAATCGATACCCAGCCCTAGTTACAGTAACTGGCAACAGACTAGACATACACACTTTCGGGGTCTGGCCATTGTCCAGATGTGTAGACTTCGCCCATATTTTCCTTGGCCACTATAGTTGTAATAAATGTGCTTCTAATGTGTCTTCTGTATCGATTGGACTGTCCATTGGCAAACATTGGCAGCCACTTCCCATCAGTCTGCCCCAAAGTGTGTAAACTCGGCCTGGCCACGCTCCAGACGAGTTCATTTTATCGCAGCGATGACACTCAATCACTGTCGTCCCCGGCTTTAAACAGAAGAGAAGCGCATTAGCCGGACTTTCATCTCCAAGGCAGAAATATGAGCAATGATATTAGCGGCTCGACTTTCATTTTTACTTCGAGGAAATTAATTTGCGAGAGTACGCCGCCACGTGTGTTCGAGCGCCTCGTTCCTCATCCTCGATGCGGCTCCTCATCAGCCCGCCCGGCGCTGGAGGCCGGAGGAGGCGGCGTCGCCGGAGGGAGAGTGGATGTGATGAAATGGAGCTGGTTTTGCCAAAGTGGGCGCGTGCCAGATGGAGTGTGGAGTTTTGACCCTGACATTTTTTTTTTTTTTTTGTGCTGAGCTCTTAAGCCCATCAAATTACAGGAAACCTCAGCAGGGAGCGCGCTTTAATATCCACCGGAAAACAACACCGCGGTTTACCAAAAGGACAAAGGCAAGAACAATGGAGGAGGAAAGGAGAGTTGCATTTACTCAAGTACAGTCACTTTTTAGTACTTTTAAGAGAATTTTGTTGGTGTAAAGCTGAGCGGGAAACATCCATAACATTATTTGATTCATGTTGTAATCTCTCAGTTGTGCCTTGGTTTTTGTTGTCTATGGTACTTTAAAGGAATAGGCCACCGTTATTACATACTGAGATATGTTCTTACCTTAGCTATGACGAGTTCGTTAGGACCTGTCTGGTCTTCCCCCGTGCCTTCAGTCACGTAAACACAGCGCAGACGGCGTTAGCATTTAGCCTCTCCCCCTCTTCGAAATCCGCGCAGCAATCTTCACTTTACTGTGCGGATGCCAAATTACTCCTGGTATTATTACGCCTTACAATATAGTTCCCCCTTTTATCCGCTTAGGAAATCCACATTGTTTAATTTTGTGTAATTATACTTTGTAGTGTAACACTTCACGTAACCATATTTAAATAGGGAAAACGTGGAAGAGCTTGGTAGCTTCTATCTTGACCAGTTTTGGAGCTATAGAGGAGAGAAGAAGAAGAAGATCTTTATTTATATAGCGCCTTTCACAGGCATGGTCACAAAGCGCTTTACATGAGACAATTGTACATTCAGTCCATACTCGGTGGTGGAAAGCTACGTTTGTAGCTTCAGTTTCTCCTGGGGGAGACTGTCAGAAGTTCTTTTGCGACCACACACGTCTGCACCAACAGACCCTCTGACCACCAGAAGGAGAGGCTAAATGCTAACGCTGTCTGCGCTGTGTTTACGTGACTGAAGGCACGGGTGAAGATCAGACAGGTCCTAAAGAACTCGTCAAAGCTAAGGTAAGAACATATCTCAGTATGTAAAAACGGTGGCCTATTCCTTTAACACTACTTTGATTGAGTTTAACCCAACAGATCACTAAATATGCATTTCAGAAATAACATGTTCTACACCACACATACCCTAATTGGTTTACATGAACTAGTTTAGTCCTGGTATAGACCTATTTGTGCCTAACGATGCATATTTCATTAGATGATTAGGATCTGATGTAAACACAGGATCCTCTGATGATCGAGCGGCTCGGTTCCAGCTTTGCGACTTTGGATTGTGGGGAGGCAGCGATGGAGAGGTGTTCCCAGGCACGTCCTCTTGGAGGGGCACTGGACACGGCCATCCTCCGGTTGTCCATGGGGCATGCTTGGTCTTCACCTGAATGCCAGACCTGCAGCCTCTTCTCCTCGCCCGCTTCTTTGGATTACCTGGAACTCGTATTAGCAACAGGTATTTAGGAGGTGGGCGCGCATACAAACGGGGGTGGGAAGGCATGTCTGTAGCTGTCCCAGGCACTGAGGTGACGCTCCATCGACTCCTTGATGTTAAAAAGGGTCTTGGTTGGAAACCCAAACAGGTACAATCAAAGAGCACCAGGGCTGACACAAGCTGTAATAAATATTGCAAAAAGTCTGCAAATATTGGTTGACTAGGAATAAATCCAGGCCAAGCGTAGCGAGCCGTATTTCAGTCATTCCTAAAAGGTGTCAAGGAGCTGAGGGGCAATTCTTTCTCTTTCTCCATCTGTGCTGCAGTTACCGCTCTGCTGCAGAGAAACAGAAAGAGAAAGACCTTGCAGCTGGTCGGCTGAGGGGACTTACGGTCGAGTCCAAAGTTTGGATGCAAAGTTCGGGTCCAGACGGGTTTGCGTGTGACCGAGGTCCGCCAATCTGTGACCCTTTGGAATGGAAGCTTATTTGTAGAGTGCTTTTCACATGACACTCAGATTTGCATTCCAGTCACTCCACACACGGTGGTGCTAAGCTATGTCTGTAGCTTCAGTTTCCCCTGGGGGAGACTGAGAGAAGCCCGACTGCAAACATCTGTGCCAACCACCGTACAAACTGGAGTTCTCAGAGGAAACTTACGCAGACACAGAAAGGCCCCGCCCAACCTCTTTTTTTCAATGTTGGCTGTCTTCCTAAGCTCCATTAGGCCAATTACATGATAATACAATGTCCAATTACACAGCAACGATGTTTATCATTTTCACCCACAGTCCTTACTTTAAATGTGCCCTTAAATTATACTGTACTTGTGCGTTCTTGAAGTAAAGCTTGTGGTTCTCGAGTACTTCCCCTCATCCTGTAATCATCCCTGATTCATCTCGGCGCCTCACTCGAAGGTTATTGTTTCATTTGCATTAATAAAAGCGGGGGATTATCGTAATAAATCCATTAACGACTCACAAACAGCTCTTTACGTCAAAACTAATGAAGGCAATGAACCAAGCGCGTCTGGTCCCGCTGCGATCCATATTATCTGACCTGATTTCACAGTGGCGTGCCGCTGTGATTAGCGCTTGGCGGCTGATCATCTCATAAAGATGACGACGCCGCACTCGTCTGAGGAGAGCGGAGAAGAATAGCCTCTCGTCAGGGCCATTTATAGCCCAAAGTATCTGTTATTGCCATCAGCGTTGTGGATACCAGTGGGTTTGATCGTGATGAAGGTAAAGACGGCGCCTATATCCGGCCTTTGGTCTTACTCAGCTCCCATTGTTGGTCGTATAATTGGCCCTTATTAATGTGTTTCGTTTTCTTTCTTTGCTCTGAGGCGATTTCACCCGTTAAAGATTACAAGGTTTTCTCCGTCTTTGTTCTGAGGCCAGCGCGGCACAAGTACCTGCTCTGACATTAAAACGCCTCACTGCATTTAAAGCCATATCAGCCCAGAAGCACAATGACTGAGGGCAGCGTGATTGTGAAAAAAGAACCTAATTATATATTTTCTGATGGATATATTGTGCTTCGATTGGCTTTTTTTTCTTTTTCATGCAATTGAGCTGCATATATACTTCTACACTGCTGTTAAACATCATGGTATTAAAATATCACATTTCAGCTTCATGCAGCAACAAGAGGCAAAGAGGCATTTTAAAGGATATGTTTCATGCTATTTTAGCCAAAAGTAAAAGTATAGGCATTTATATGATATATTGTACCTCTATCACTATGAAGTACTCATTTTTGTGATAAATATGTGTTTTCTGGAGGTTTTTTTCAAACCCGGAAGACACAACGCTTTGATTCAGTTAACTCAATGCAGTTATAAGGAGTTGACATCTGCAACACAGCTTTATAAATGGCTAACACACACAAGCTAACACGCGTTTGGATTGACTCACCGCTCTGGTCCATCGCTGTTTATATTATGGGACTCGCGTTGGTTATAAAAGTTAATCCACTTTGATTCTGGTGAAGGTTCACCAAACATCCATCAGTGACAGTCACAGAAGAACAATATTTTGGTGAAAGTCGCCGAATACCGGAGAGAAAAAACAACTTCTGCCGAGTGGCCTCTTCTTTAGGAAGGCTGAATAAAGTCCCGTCTTTGCAGCCAAACGCGCTTCTTTTTCAGGTGTGTCCAGAATAGGTGAAAACGAGCTCCATCTTCGCAGCTGCAGCACAAACATGACGTCAGGGGGTGCGTTTGTTTTGGCCTCAGCTGACCTGGAAGCACCTCGGGCACATCCTTTTTTTTCCTTCTTTTTTTTCCTTTTTTTTCTGTTTGTTTCTTTCTTGCGACAGAAATAATGAACAAGCTGTTTTACAAATTAAAATCAGGCTTTAAGGCATTACATTACAAGCACTTCCGTTCCGCTGTGACGACACAACTGAACACTCAGTCGTTCACCAGGAGAGGGCGGCGCAGCTGCTCAGAGAGCAGGATTCAGGAGGATTGCTGAGAACTGCGTGAATGAAGCCAAAATACACTCTGGGGGTGTTTTTGATAAGGAAAGAGCATAACAACATGGCTAAAAGCTCCAAAAAGTCGATTTTGCATGATATAGGACCTTTAAGGAGTTGTTAGAAAACCATGCTTAGTTAGAATCGTTCTCTAATAAACAGGCTTGGTACTCTCACACTCTTTCTCTCTCCCTATTCAGCTTCATGCATTCTCTGAATCACCAGCTGCAAAACACTGCTTGTTTTAAGAAAATCTGCCTCATATTTATGTCAAAACCTGCTGTAATGATGTTACAGTGCAATGATCGGCCAGACAGATTTGACCAACTCAACCCGTGAGGAAATGATTATTCCATGACCCAGGGTGCTAATCTATGATCTAATTTTAAGAGCAATAAGATGTTGTGTTTTCTGGACAAAAATACTTTGTTACTTACCTGTCAAATCAAGGGAAAATATACTTATTTCAAGTAAATTTGACCAGTTTCATAATCTGAACCTTTTAGATCTGTGGTGGACGAACGCTTTTCCCAATCTGAGCCAGTCGCCCAAATATTACAACAGTAAAACCTATGATCCCACAGGGCTTACGGGGTTTACTGGTACATACGAGGTGCCAACTTAAAGTACATATAACACATTAGACACAATTTTAGCTAAAACATGGGTAACATGTAGCCTGGCTAACACCAGACTAAAATCACAAGTGATATTTAGTCTGGGGACCACCAATTCATTTTCTCGTAGGAGAGGTGTGGTTTACGATCGTCCATACTCGTTTATTGGGCGATACGAAAAAAAAAAAAAAAAGTCTCATGCGTCTGCACGTAGCCACAGCCAATCATATCATCGTATGAGATGACGTATGACGCACCCGCTGTAAACTTTTGAGCTAAATTATTTAGAACAAGGTCTAAAGCTTGATCAAAAAATACCATCGTGTCTGCTGCTGTCACGTTGGATCCGTAAATAAACTTTTTTTTTATTATCCGTAAATAAACTACAAGCTTCCGTATATCGAATAGCGCGTCATCGTCTTGCCGTCCCTCCTCGCTCTGTGATTGGTTCCCAAATCCACCGGAGATTTCGGCCATGGTCCCCAGGCTGTTGTGCAGTTCAAAATAATTCGAGCGCACACAGCAGCATGGTGTTAGCCAGGTTAGGTAACATGATTATATTTAAGAGTTTGCTAAACATGCTACCCAGCTTTCTTCAGTTTGCCCATTTTTGTGATGTTTGGAGTTTCACTTCCTTATTGGACACTGACAGGAAGTGACATAGAAGAAGGACAACGATTGTAAACTGTTGCCGTGCCAACCATGTTAAGTCCATACGTTAATCACAGCTCTACTTCCGGGTCCCGAGATGTGGGAGAAACTTCAAAAAAGTCTTTAATACCACAATAAATTTCTGAAACTCAACGGAGAGTTACTGAACATACTTATTTATCAGGCCCATGAGCCAAAAATGCTGAACCTACTGCTATAAAAGTAATATTTACCAAAATCGGTACATCGGGTTAGCGGAGAAAAATGCTAACGGCGCAGCTGCTACGCTAACCCCAGAAGTAGGGACTTCAGTAAATATTACTTTTTTAGCAGTAGGTGAGGCATTTTTGGGTAATGCGTCTGAGAAATAAGTAGGTTCAGTAACTCTCTGTTGAGTTTCAGAAATATTCAATGTGGAGTTTGTTCTTGCATATTGTCCGGTCTGCTCGGACCCGGAAGGGGAAGTCGTCACACTTGACAAACGAATGGAACGTCACCTTCTATGTCACTTCCTGTCCGCAGCTTAAAAATTCAAATAAAAATAACTTTTCTGCCCAACATTTCTTCATTAAAATTGCTGCTTCACTGAAATAAAATGATAATTATGACACAACAACTGATGTTATCCATCTTAATAAGTCATATTTTCAAAAGCATTGAAACCTGTCATATGCTCTTGAAGCAATATAAAAACAGTTTTTTATCTTCGTTGCCAGCTGTCTCAAGGACACACGTACTGTAGTTTTTCCAGGATGATCACTAACAACCGAGACAATACTCAAACCGACCACTGAGTGTACCAAATCTGTCACTGTCGGGCGCCTTGACCTTCTGAGTCATGGGGTCAAGCTCGACTTTCATCTGGTGAACTGTGACCCAGTACATGACATCACAACATTCATCATTTAAAACGGTTCTATTATGGAAAATAGAACATCCAACTGCTGAATTTTGGATTGGGTTTATGGGTAATATCTCTGTAATAACTGTGACCGTTTTTGTTTCACATGGATTGGTCCAAAGTTCCATGACCGTCTCATGAAGGCGTCCAAATATTCCAAACGATGTGCTTGATGTTGTTCAGATAAAAAAGTCTTTCAGCCTTAAGGTGAATGAGACCGGTTTGTGAATCCGATCATTTCCAAATAGTGATCAGGGAAAACATTTGGGCGTTTCTTTCCAAAACGGTCTCTTTCACATTTAGTTGTACAGTTTTTAATCATTAATGAAAGTACAGACATTTTGAGATTCTACTGTTTTCTCATCTCATGCCATAATAATTAGTGAATGCTAACTGTTTGTAGAGCCAATAACTAGTCGTCTAGTAATTACATTTTCTTATCATGACGTCTTTGTTGGTCCATGGCCCTTTGTGTCGCTGATGTTCTGCCCCAGTAAAGCGTGCCTCCCGAGGGATTAGGGGCTGCGGTTTGAGGGGGACGGTCCTCGTGTTTCTCTCTCCTCTCCATTCGATATCATCCATTTACACAACAGCAGAACATGTCCCAGATGAACCGCAGCCGAGAGGCCTGTTCCCCACGGGACGCTCTAAACGCTGTCAGGAGAGAGGGGTTGATGTGGACCTGGTAGAAACAAACCTCCTCACGGTCACACGAGAAAAACACCTGCTTCACAAGCCAAGGACAACCGTAACTCTGCAGGGAAAAAATACACAAAGTGCTCAGGAAGTCAATGATGGAATTAGCTGTTGATGGGGAAGGTGCTCTAACACTCAAACTAAGACTCAAAAACAAGGCACTCCTCCCACATCATAATTCTCTATTTACATTTAACCCTAGAACACTATTGCCGGGTGTTTTTCACCCGAGCAAATACATTTATGTTATTTTCCTGATGCTGTGTTTATCTGAGTGTCCTGGGTCTCTGCAGCTTCAGCTTTGTCTTTGACATCTTTGATGGCCTGGGGGTTTTCCTCCAAAACACACTTTCTCCTGCAGACACATGTTTGGGTGATGGTGATAGAAGGGAGGGGAGGGTTAGTGTATTTAATCAGGTAATCTTGCTCCTTTCAAGGTTGACATTCAGGACTGACACATTCATTTTGTGACTTCAACTACAGCTTTGCTCCTGTCGCAGAGTTCGGTGTCTATGGCCTCACAGATGTTCCTCACTTGGAGTAAAAATATAGTTATTTTAGTCAGCAGGTCATTTATACCCATTCAAAATCAGACATATTTAGTTTCTCTCTCCCGTGGCTGTTTGTGCCGAGGACACTGAGCTTCACCAGAGAAGTCTCACATATCCAGGAATGGGTGGACCAAAAACCAAGTTTCCATCTTCATCATTTTCCAGTAATATTGGATCTTTTTTATCTGATCCTCTCATGATGCTTTTCTTTCATTTTATTAGACAGTTTAATATAAAAGAACACTACTCAGATATGTCATGTATTGTCATGTTTTGATAGATTTGATGACATGTACTTTTAGTCGGGGGGATTATCACTGGCGTTAGTGATGGTGATTTGAATTTGAGCGATCGTGTTCTATGCTTAAAAAGCCTTTATTGTGCTGGGCTGATGAAGCTTAAACTCCTTCAAACATGTTGCTGTTTTCTCGCACGCGTATCGACTCCAAACCAGCCTTTTTTCAGAAGCGACATCCGTAGTTCCTTTATCCAGACTTGGACTGATCGTACCAATAATGCAGGTTTAAATATTTAACTCCCATCTCTCGCAGATGAGCTGCAGAGCGGCCTCTCGAGCCGCCGGGGCCGCAGCTGTATCATTACCTCGTTATAATCCAGAACAGACTCGTGTCCTCTCGTATTAAATATCATTTGACCCGTCTCCTCGGCAAACCTGTGAGGTCCCTCTGAAGAACGTTATTATCCCTTTGTTCTCCACTCTCTGCTCCACTGGCTGTGTTAACATCCTGCCGCCGTTGCAAAAGGTCAAGCACCTGCTCTGAGCGCGAGTGAGAAATCTGATGTATCCAGGAAACTCGCGGTGAAATCCCGACATGACGAGGACTGTTGCTACTTATTTTAAACATCATGCTTTATTTCAGCTGTGTGGGAAATAATGTGCAATCCTAGATGAGCTGGGGATTGGATCACATTCATAAGAGGCCACAAGTCCCTCGTTAAAAAGTCTAAGCAAATTGAAATGCGTAATTAATAATTGCGCTTTTGTTCCACCAAATCAGGCCGAGTGTCTCATTTGGACGTGTCCCGAAGCGTAATTACGACTTGTTTTACTGCCCTCTTCCACCCCGGACACGGACGCTCTTAATAAAAAGAGTTGAAATTTATGTCGTCTTTGGAGTGGGCGGATTAAACGAAGGACGAGTGCTTCTTTCCTGCCACATGAGCAACAAAAGGTTCTTAGAAACAGAGCGTCAGAGGCAGCAGTGGACGCACCTGTGTCTCAGCAGATCCTCCCTTCACCTCACACATTACTCAACCGTACTTGCGTCAGTTCCTTTCTCATCTGGAAAAGTACCTTGTTACGTTACTGCATTATAGGGATGCACGGATGCCAGTATCGGGTATCGGGCCGATACCACATGCTTGTACTCATACTCATACTCATTGATGAGGTCCCGATACACGAAACCGATACCATTTGACGCGCGGCCAGGGCTCCTACGAGGCGCAGCTCTCAGCTGAGGAGAGAAGAAGCAACAAACTGGAGAATTGTTTAGTGTAAATACAATAATCCACATAGGGCTGACTTTATTACAGACTGAGCTCTCAAAATCAGAGTCTGTGCTGGATTTAACCAGAGCTTAATGTTGTTCGTGCTGCAGCGTCTGCAGTGTTTACAACATACAGGCTAATGTTGCTAACTCGCAGCTAACAGTTTTGGCCATTCTGACGCCGTTTTATGCCCAGGGGTTTATTCATCTGAAAAACTAACCCAGCGACTAAAAAGTCCTCAGAAAATCCCAAATAAAGACATACAGGCATGTTTATATTGAGCGAAAATGAGCTGCAGCAGAACAATGAAAACGTTGTAGCTTCTCGCTAAGTTACTACAAACACACAAGCAAATCTACAAGAGCTGAAGTAAAGACGAAAAGAGGCCATTTAAGTAACATCTCAATACTATTGTTTAATAAAAATGCATAAATGAATAAAGCACAGGCGTTGGGAGCTTTTGGACATGGGCTTTTCTGTCTATGATGGACAGTGCAATTAAAATAAAAAAAATTGTATTGAATGAAAAGAAAATAAATAATGAATGGCATCAGCACAATTCTAATATAACTGCTCTTAAATGTGTCGCCTACTTTACTTAAGGAAATGTAAAAGAGTAAATTAACTAATTACAAACCAATCTGCTGTGAAAAAAAGTAAGAACGTTGAAGAAAATGCCTTGTACTCGTATCGGTATTCGCTATCGGTGAGTACTAAATCAACGTACGGTTTTAGAAAAAGTGGCATCGGTGCATCCCTACTGCATTACTTTATTATGAAAGTAACGCCTTAGAGACTCGTGCCCTAACAATAATAAATATCTATATACAGCCATGTCCATCATTTGTTTCCCAATGAGGAATGTTCCATTGCATTTGCCAATAAAAGCGAACTATTGCGAACTGCCCGATACCAGTAAATGTATTTAATAAGCACAATCATTAGCTTCACTGAGCTTTATTTTGTGTGCTGACAAATTACAGCAAAAGGCAACAATAATGAGCCTGAACTACAGGCCGATAGTCGACTTGTAAAAGCTTAGCTTCGTTCGCTACATGTTAACAGTTTGGCCCTGACAGAAACTGTGGCAGTTTTTTAAAGAGGGGGTGTTATGCTTTTTTTTAATCACATAGCACCAGTCTATATCACACTACAATGATGACCAAACCTTCTGTTGATCCGTAAATGCAGTAAATTAGAATAACTGCCTTGTATAAAATTGCTCTCTCAAAATGGCTGTAGCGAATGTCTTGAAATAGGCCTCTGTCTCTTTAAGAACCTCTGACCCTTTCCGACACGCCCCCTCCACACACTGTCTGTGGCATCAGTAGCTAACCGCTGCGCTAGCAAGCCGTTGTTTGCGAGGACAAGCTTCATCATGGTTTTCCTCTTTAGCTTCTAAACTAGCACCTGTTTTGTAAAGTTCAAACTACTGTGAGTGCTTCTTCCATGATAACGTGTTGCCGCCACAGTCTGTGCGTGAACACGAGCAGCAGAGGAAGAAGAAACGAGACGAGACGAGGGAGAGATCAGGACCCAAACTAAGGGCGTTACAGATCTGAAAAAGAAACCAGTACTCGATTAACCTGAAAATGCAAAACTAACTCCTTACTTTACTCCTTACTCTCTAGCGTGTTACTAAGCAGCGCGCTACCCCCAACACTGATGATCGTTTATGAGCAGAAAAAAAATCGGAAATTAAATCAATTCTGTGCATTTGAATTAGAAGTGAATGGATATTTATAGACATTAGTGGCACAGCGGTCAGTCATGAAGAAAATGGGTTTTCCTCTACACGTCGTCCTTGTAAATAAACCAATGGCCAATTGGATCGATTAAATTGACTTTATTGTCATGCTGGATGTTTGTTCTTTATATATTTGTAATCACAGTGTTTGAAGCGGGTACTTTATTCCACTCTGCCCTCTCTATAAAAGTCTGCTGCGGTGTTTTATCTCTACTTTATCCCTCATTTCTCGCAGCGATTCACCTCTGCCCTGCCTTTTACTTGTACTTCCCACAACACAATAAACGCTCTCCGCGTCGCCCTTTTATCCATGTGACCGCGTATAGATTGTGCCTCTTCAATATCTTTAATTAAATCCCCGGGCGCGTCGGGAGTCGTGGGGTCAGAGCGGGCGGTAAAAGCCTCCGTTAGGTTTATTACATGTGTTTTATGTCGGACACTCTCAGACTCCGCCTCGGGCCGGACGCGGGGGCCGTTTCATTAGCGCGTCATTAAAGATGGAGGGGGGTCGCTGACGAGCCGCGGCCGGTCCCGCGCTCAGAGAGACCAGCGGAGACACTGTTTTATCTGCGAGCGATAAAACAAAGAAGAGCAAGTCAGATGGAAGAGTGAGGGTGATGAACGAGGAGGAAGTTTGGTCAGTGGTTTGAGCGTCCATGAAAAGCTAAAGGTCAGTGATTTTTCAAGGCGCATCTCGTCAACATTTCTCACACAACAAGTAGCTCAAACACCAGACCTTTACTTAAACCCATCTTAACTGAGCACATTTTCTCCAGTTCGGCTTTACCTGAATCTAAAAGCTTATTGACTGGAGCTTACTCTATTGCAGGGGTTGGCAAGTTTTCTTTTTGGCGGAGGGACGATTTTCTTTATAAATAGACCAAAGGCCGAAGCCGCTGATTATTAGCCCAAAGTAAAGCACAACACTGGAAACATGACCATCTTAAATGAGATAAATGACTTAAAATTGCTTGAATTAAAATTCTTCTATGTCGAATTTGAGTCCGTTTGAACTAATCCAAGATACAAATGCTATAGTGCCTGTGGAACAAGACTAAAGGTGCGTACACACCAAACGCTTTTCGGGCGTCAAAAACGCGGCTAAAGCCCGTAGTTAGACGCTTGTGCTCACTTGAAGTCAGACGCTTGTCACACTCTGGCCCACGTCAGTGTGTGTTTGTAGCTACAACAGTCATCGTCAGCCTCGAGGCCCAAACAAATTCCCAGCGCAGATTCAACCTCTGAAATAAGTTTTCTTGTCGCCGCTTTTAATCCTGGGTGTTTAGGTAAAGACACACTGAAGTGTGTCGGTGTAAAAGTCCCAGAGCTGCTGTAGCTCCGGTTCACAATGAAGCTCCGTGACTTGTTTTCATTTTTTTTTTGTCTTGGCCAACATAGAATCTGCCCCAGTGATTCACCTACAACGTACGTCACTGTTGGGGAAAGCTCCTGATTGGTCGACGCTCGCAAATTTCTCCAAAAAGTTAAACATTTCCCAACTCTAGCGTGGGCTGCGCTGACGCCCTGGAGGCGCGTCAAAAGCTTACCACACGTGGAAAGCTTCAAAACCCGCCGCAGCGTCCTCCATGTATTTTTAATGTAAACCTGACTCTTTGCCACGTTTGGTATGAACGCATCTTAAAACCTACATCGGACAAATAGTTGTTTTACACTTGAAATTTTTATTTATTTATTGACCTTTATTTAATCAGGAGTCCTGGCCCCAGAGGGGAATCTGTTGTTCATGTTTTAGCGATAGGGGAAAGCGGAGTACGCCGAGGAAACATGGGAGAACAAACTCCACACAGAAAGACCCGTCCAGGTGGGAATCGAACCCGGGACCTTCTAGCTGTGAGGCGTGAGCGCTAACCGCTGCGCTACCGTGCCGCAGTGTCTACTAGAGGTTTAATCTCGTCTAAAACAAGACCCAATCTACTCAAACCTTAGATTTAATCTCTTAATTCAAGTAGATTTATGTCATTTCTTCCTTTTAACGATTACTCTTTTTCCAGTGCACTTCCTTCAAACGCCAGTGTTGTACATCATATATGACATCATTGGGTGTGTTGACAGTATTTCTACCTTTTTTCCCCCACCATTTAACTCTAATAATGTCACAAGTACTCTCTGATTTGTGTAATAATGTTTCAAAATCATCTTGAGGGCCAGAGGTGCTGTCCCGGAGGGCCGGATTTGGTCCCTGGGCCTGACGTTGCCTGGTCTATAGGCGAGTTGCCATCTTTTCTCTTTCATGTTTATGTCACGTTTTTGTTGCTTTATCATCACTTTTTTGCTGTAATTTTTTGTGGCTTTTTATGATGATATTGTTGCTTTTCCAGCACGTTTTTGTAAGATTTTCAGCTGCTTAACCCCCTCTTATTGGTCATTGTGTCTATGATAACCATGCACATTTAAAGGATCTATATAATGCTAATTTAAACCTTCCAAAGGCACATGTGGCAATATTTCACATTTGGAAGAATGAAATAAGAAATATGACTATTTTCTTCCAAGTTGAGACACTTGCGGTTCCTCTGAAGCGCTGCCTCTCCCAGCGTGAGCACCGTTCACTCCATTTTCATTTCTCATTCTGAATCTGGTGCATCTTAAAACAGGCAGAGACATATTTTTACAGCAGGAATGTTACAGCGACAACGTGGGGCGTGTTTTTGATGAGGAGGAACTTCACTTCATAACACGGTTAACACCTCAGAAAAGTGAATTTAGCATGTTATACACTGGAAAAGACCGTCTTAAAGGAACAGGCCACAGTGTTTCCATACTGAGATATGTTCTTACCTGAGCTTTGACGAGTTGATGCGTACCTGTCCGTACCTGCGCGTGACTGAGGGCACACATAAAGACCAAAGATGTTGTTAGCATTTAGCCTCTCCTCCTCTCCTCTATGGACCCAGGGGTAATGGATCAGGGTAAAGTTAGAAGCGACCAAGCTCCTCCACGTTTTCCCTGTTTAAATGCAGTTACATGATCCAAGTCTAGTCACACAAAATTAAACATGTTTATTTTCTAAGTGAATAAAAAGAGGTACTATATTTTATGGCGTAATAACATCTGAGGAGCACTTCGACGTCTGCGCAGTAATATCTTCACTTCTCTGCACGGCCCTTGACGTGCTCATAAGGTGTTATAACTGCTCACGTAACCGTATTTAAACAGGGAAAACGTGGAAGAGCTTCTAACTTCACCCCCGTATGGCCCCATAGACGAGAGGAGTGTCTGAGCGCACTCGTAAAGACCAGACAGGTACACATCAACTCATCTAATCTCAGGTAAGAACATATCTCCGTTCCTTTAAATGAGATAAATGACTTGAAATGACTTGAATAAAGGTTCTTTATGTTTATGCTCATCTAAGATCAGCTAAAATAGGCTAATGCCAAAGGAACAAGCAGAAACCCCACTTGAAATCAGACAAATGAAGATTTACTTATTTGTCACTTGAAATGAAATGAATAAAAAAAATTCCATTGATTCAAAGATATTTTATTTTTGACTAAGACCCGACCAAATGTACTTTAGGGTTAATCTCTTAACTCAAGTAGACTTATGTAACTTCTTCCCTAAAAGGTTTATTCTTTTTCTAGTGGATTTATCAATTGTTTGCCACAAATTGTCATTTACGGCCATTTAAAATGTTCCCAAACGTTTTACTGGGAACATTTAGAATGATATCTTAATCTGCAGGGTCTCCCCTTCTACGTGGCTGAGCCTGATGTTGTATTTCCCCTGCTGTAATGCAGATGTTCTGTTCCACAGTATAAAGCGTGGTTCAAAGGGGCAGATCTGAGGCAGAGCGCCCTCCCCTAGTCTCCCACGCCGCTGTGAATTCCTGAGTGTTTTAATAAAAGCCAGAGCGCGGTGTTTCCAGGGCCACTTCGCTGTTTGGCCACACGCCACGTTTCTCAAACACTCTCTCGACAGGAGGCTGCATTATTGATCAGCCACACAATGGCCACGACCAGGAAAAAACCTGGGGAAGCAGCTTCAGTTCAACACGTCTGTTTGCAAACACGAGGAGGGTGAGAAACATGGGTTAAAACTAGGGCTGTCACGGTATGAAAATTTGACCTCACGGTTATTGTGACCAAAATTATCACGGTTTTCGGTATTATCGCGGTATTTTTTTTAAATGTGTGTTAATATGTTCAGAAAGCATTGATAGTCCTACACAAACTTTATGTAGCAAGCACTGAAAAACAGTGCTTGCTACATAAAGATACAGACAAAGCCTTTTCACATCAAAGTAAAGGAACTACTGTTTAACGATGTGTTGTTGATCGTTTCGAGGGTGTTACATGTACCATTTATAGCATCAGAAACAAAGATAAACCGTCTATATCAGGAAAATTGTTGTTGTCCTTCCAGTGAGCTTTCGCTTTGCAGATTTGGGAAAATGCCATCATTATTGCATTCATAAAACTGCGGCGAGAGTGAATCTATTGCAATCTGCCACCGGGAGCCCCGTAACGCATTGTGCCATTCTGCGGAGGTATCCGGACACGGCTTATGCTGGCGGTGGCGCTGCAGCCGCACTATGGGGCGACTCGTTACATTCTCCTTCAACCCAAAGTCCCACATCAGCATTTCAGCTAAAACGCTAACGTTAACTTACTGCTATAGAGCTGTGACGGTCATGCAGGTGAGTCAAGAGGTTCGAAGTATTGCTGCATTTGGAGACACTTTTTCCTGCACGCTCCGCAAACTGAACTCTGAGGCTGATAGATCCTGCGCTGTCGTGTCGGACATGATTCCAGCTTCGAGAAAGTTTTGTTTGGGTTGCAAACAACAAAGTGCGCATGCGCGGAAACTGCAGCAGATGAGACGGTGGCTGGTGAGGCTCACCGTGCCTACACTGCGGGTGCGGTTATTCACCAAGATGATAATAAAAACACAAAACAAGACGGTCATTTTCACCATCAAAATTTTTACCGTGGTTTACCGCTACACCGGTTACCGTGACATCCCTAGTTAAAACCAACAGGATCTTTTTGTATCATTATTGATGGAACTGAATCATGTTTCCGCAGATGCCCTGGGACTAGGGCTGGGTACTGTTAAACGGTACCTACTTGTTACCGACCAAAAAGCTCCGGTAGGGGGCGGTATCGAAAAACTTTTTTTTTCGGTGCTAATTTTCTGTACTTTTTCTCTCCAAACGTCAATAAATGATCTGCAGTGAGTCTAAAAAAGCCTGAACTCATGAGCAGCTTCAGCACAAATGCAGAAGCGAAGCAAAGCTGTAACTTACTATAGCTTTGAGATGGCAGAGCCGCGGTCTGAGTCAGGACTAAACCGGGACTAAACCAGGACTTACAGTAAACTGGTTAAAAACCAGGACTAAACCTGGACTGAATAAGAATCTAGACTCTTAGACAAATAGAAAAGCAGTGACAACACGGTATGACAACGAGAAACACATTGGCTTTACCTTTAGCGAAAGCCCAGCAGAAGTTACACGCTGTTGTTTACAACTCCATGCTGCACCAAATGGCTGCACCAGAGCATTTGGGATCAAAGATTGTTTTTTGGAAAAGGTGAGCGCTCACTCTGCATTAGCCATGTTTGGAACAGTTATGGTGCATTTTCAGTGACAGAGTGAGCGCTCTCACTATGTAACAGAGGCGCTTTCACTTTCGAACAGCGCAGTGAGTTTAGAAAAGTTTAGCTGAAAGAAAACGGTGCCTGATGTGGATCTGGTCTGTTCCTGCAGCTCAGAAGGTAAGAAAAATGTTTTTTTTTATCACGGCTTTAGTGGGAATTCTGCTCAAAAAATGAAGTTACAGGTGATGCTGCTGCTCCTGTTTTCTGATGTGCCGTGTTTGTGTCGCTGTGCTGTTTGTTTTCCTACTTTTTATGCACATTATTTTAACTCAATTAAAATAACATAGGTATCGAAAAAAGTACTGTTAAGGCACCGGTACCGAAAAGCAGGTATCGTTAAAGTAGTGGTATCGAAAAAAAACGAACGGTACCCAGCCCTACCTGGGATGCACAGTGATTTCCTTTTTAAGAAAACATTTACTTGTTCCAGTGGAGGTTTTATCTCAAACAGTAGATTTAATCTCTTAATTCAAGTAGATTTATGTCATTTCTTCCTTAAAATAAAAAAAACGCTGCCAGTAACTCGAGATTAGATCCCTGCTCGAATCAAACCATTACATAAAAAAGGGCTTCTCTCACCGGCCTGGAGACCAGTTTGAGACTCGAGTTGCCGATGATCAGACGTCTCCTGGAGATGAGGCGAGTCTCCAGGTCTCGGTGAAAACAAACCGGTTCGATTTCAGCAGAGTCTCCACATGGTCTCTGAGAGGTCTCCGTGGTCTTGAGCAGTTGTGCCAATGTTGCAAACACTATTCGTTGGCCTCAACCTGTGAGACGTTTCTGTGAAATCCCTGCAATGTCTCCGAGACCTGTCAGATACCAAAGAGATCTCAAAGAGTCGTATGGAGTCTCTTTTGAGATCTGAGCTGAGGACAACAAATAGTGTTCGCAACACAACTGCTTGAGACCTCATATTCTTGGAGACCCTGCAGAGACCACATGGAGACTTTTCCTCAGATCTCACGGAGATTGTGGCAACTCGAGTCTCCAACTAGTCTCCAGGCCTTTAAATACCAGTCACATTGTAATTTTAGATCATTTAAATTCTCGCGTCTTGGATATTGTGAGTTCACTTCTTAAAAGCTGCCGTTATTAAAAGTTTGCAAAAAGAGCCAGTCTTTTAAACGGCTCTTTGAAATGAACGGATCCCAAAGACTTGGCTCCCAGTAAAGAGCCATGAATCCCATCACTAGAGAAGAGTTCACTTTCGTCGTTTCTTCTTCTGCTGCAGAAGTGCCCCAATCCTGAGATAATGTATTTCGCATCATAGAATTCTGAATGTCTAATTATCCATGACCAGAGCTGTTCTCCATGTGCCATTGATCTAACAGTATGCCATTGGCTCAAAACGGAGGCTCGCATACTGTTTTTGGCATGTTTCATTCCCTCTGCTGCCCGTAACGGACGCTCCAACCTAACACTGAGACACAAACCGACACAAACCTTGTTCACATAGTTTTCCTTCCCTCAAACAGATGTTATTTCAAGTTACAGAATGTAAAAAGTCTCTGAAGCTGAAGCTCCGTCCTTTCAAACCAGAACAGTCAGATTGACTTGAGGATGTTTTCTCTTCCCCAGTTCTATAACTGTGTGATAAATCCATATTTGACACAGTGACCACAAACTAAAGATCGCCCCCCAGGAGCACACGCAGTCCAAACATAACGCTCCGGCGCTGGAAATCAATGATTCGTACTGAAAATAGTGCATTGACTCATAACTGTATAGCCTTCGGACAGAGGAGGAGGAGGAGGAGGAGGAGGAGGAAGGAGACTCTCCGTACAGCGCTGCGGGTCGGACATGGACGTCTGTTTTGTTCTTATATACTGTATAAGTGGAGGTTTGGAGGGAAATGCGTCGTGGCAACAGATTTACAACATGATTAACGCACAATGTGTTGGATTATCATATATGACGCAGAGTCATCAGTGCGTTTGTGTCTTTGTGGGTGGATCGTTGCATCAGCCTGATGAACCATGAGCTGACCCGATCTCTGAACATTGTGCGAGGCTTCTGACCCAACAGGAGATGATGTTATTTTACTGTAATGTACTGTATTCCTCTTCTGTTGTGAAAAGTGCTACAAACAGGTTTACTTAGTCTCGTCAGACTCAGTATCATCTTGTAGACCGCGGGTTTGGTGAGACCCTGACAAACAGTTGATAGTATTTACTTAAAGGGCTGTCACAAATACTTATATCAGCACTGTTTTACTCACCGTGTTTTCCGGACTATAAGTCGCACCGTTGACAAGCCTCTTCCGGCAGCACGTTGTTCAAGCATCCATTTGCAAACTCGTTCCTCTGGCTGTGGCCATCTAGCTTTTAGCGATTTGCTTTTTTGATTTCCTCCTTCCAATGAGAGTCACTAGTCCCTCACAAGTTTCTCGCTCAATCCAAACTTTCTTTCTGCTGCTCCAGTTTTCGGCTGCATATTTCACTAAATGCAGCTGTAATCTGCAGAATATGACTTTCTTTTTGGGGGCATTTGTTCAGTCTGAGCAGATACTGGTGCACAAGCCCAGAGCCCCCGATAGTGGCTGTCAGTGTGAAAGTAACAAACATGTGAAATTATATATATTTGATATATAAGTCGCACCCCCAGCCAAACCATGACAAATTACGACTTATAGTCCAAATATGTTAGTTAGTTTCTCCACAGTTTGCATAAAGTCTTATCTTAATAGAAAAATCGAATAAATGTTTATAATCTCTCAGTTCGAGCAGCAGAATCTTGGCAGAGAAATATTTTTGGTACACGTCAGTATACAGTGGGGAAAAAAAGCATTTGGTCAGTTTCACATAGACATTCTATTGGATTTTGGCCAAATACTTTTTTTCCCCACTGTACATGTATCCTCATGACAAGAGTCAGGATGCCCTTTGTGATATAGTTTTAATAATTACACCAGCAACGTACTACAACCTTCATTTTTCAGGTCTGAGCCTTTATTTTGAAATATATATAAATAAATATGTTTATATACATTTCAGATATGGCAATGTATGGATAATCTCCAACACCTTCTACATTTTTTACTGTAGTGGCACCAAATTTACACTAGGCACCGATTATCATACCAGCAAACGATTCTGATTCTGGGGCTTTTCCTATAAAAATGGTAAATGGACTCAACTTATACAGCGCTTTTCTAACTTTATCAGGCCCAAAGCGCTTTGCAGTAAGGAACCAGTCCCCCATTCATGTACACAGACACTGACACACTGACACTATTGATATCTGGGGAAAAACATTTGTCGCTGGGGGATCTGTCTGTGGAGTTTGCATGTTCTCCCTGTGTCGGCGTCGGCTACTCCGGTTTTCCCTACCACTAAAAACACACATGCATCATAATGAGTGAGTGGTTGGTGGTGGTCGGAGGGGCTGATGACACAGAGAGGCTGCCACTCTCTTATGTCAGTCTGCCCCAATGGGCGGCTGTGGCTACAATAGTAGCTATTACCACCACCAAGTATGGTGTGAAAAATGACTACAGTATGCAGGGCATTAAAAAGTATTAAGCCATTAAAGTAATATTGCCAAAATCGAGGCCTTAACGCAGAACTAAGTGACATGTTTACCTTAATAAATCCTTTCCGTAGTCCCTCTGGGGGCAATACAAGTGTTAATGGGATGATCGGGGGGTCTTTCATCTCCCCCTGGTGTCTCTGGCCAGAAAACCACACTTTTGCACCGGGTCGGAGTCACCAATACACATTAATAGAATCATGAAGAAGCTAATAGGCAAGCAGGCAAAGCTAACTTTGGGCTAGCACCACTTAAACAGTATTTACAGCCAAGTTTGAGTAAAAAAAAAGATCTTCATTGTGAAATTGGAGAGATCGGGTGAGGAGCTAAGTTACCCGAGAGGAGCTCGGAGTAGAGATGCTGCTCCTTCACATCGATAGGAGCAGCTGAGGTGGCTCGGGCATCGGTTCTGGATGCCTCCAGGTCGCCTCCCTCGGGAGGTGTTCCAGGCATGTCCTAGTGGGACAAGGCCTCGGGGAAGGCCCAGGTCACGCTGGTGGGACTATGTCTCTGAGCTGGCCTGGTGTCGCCTCGGGGTCCCCCCAGAACAGCTGCAGGAGGTTTGCGTGGATCAGGAAGTCTGGGCATCTCTGCTGAGACTGCTGCCCCCGCGACCCGGTCCTGGATAAAGTGGAAGAAAATAAATGGATGGTGAAATTGGATGTACAATATCTCTCTCTCCCTTTGTCTTTTCTGTGAGCATTTACTCGGACAATTAATGAGTAAAAAACGTAACATGCTACGACACCTGCAGTGGCGCTTATGGCCTCTAGCGGCACGAGTTACTTACTGCTTTAAATGCCATTAAAAGGCATTGAATTGGAGTCAAACTGGCATTAAAGGTAAATTTAATGGAAAATGATGACATCGCTAAACAAGTTTTACCGTCTAAGTTCATTGAAAATATCAAACTGATGGTCTAAAACTTAAAAGTTTCCCGTTTTACCCAATTCTCTTTCCTCTGTTTAATGAAATGTTTCCAAGTTCCAAGATATAAAATATCCTCCTGCGTTTGTGGCATTATAGTGTTAAAAATGGCGTTCCTTCTGCCTGTTTGTGTGGCACTTTGAGAAACTTTGTAACAAAGGCATTGTTACGCGCAATAAGCAAAAAAGAAAAGAAAACCATCTCATTTCGCAGAGGGAAAGACTTCGCTCTTTCATCCAACTCCTCATCTCCTCCAAGTAAAGTCCTCTCCAAACCAAACACCGCTGAACCCCCGCCGCCCCGCCGCAGCTCCAGAAGCACCTGCTCGGGCTCCTCTCTCCTCTCTCCCCTCTCCCTCTCTCCTCATTGGCCCACACCGCTCGACCCTCGCGCGCTCACTGCTCCCTCCCCCCGTCAATCACGCGCGTAAATCCCTCCCCCCGAGTTATCATAAGCCGTGCGCGCAGCCCGGGCTCCAGCACTTCACCAGTGTGACCGCCGTTCGTTACGACTCAACCCCCCCCCTCTTTACCCCACACACACACACACCGGTGTACAGCGCGTCGCAGTCGCAGAGAGATGAGAAGAAGCCCGCGCTACAGGCACAACGACCATGGATCTCCCTAAAGCGCTCACTTCGCTGCTTTGGATTTTATTGTTGACGCTCGGAGAGGACATTTACGCAGAAGAAGGTAAGCGCCAAAACTGTTCCTCTTCTTCTTCTTCTTCTTTTTTACTCCATGATGTGGATCGGGGGACAGTGATGGCATGACGCTGGATGGATTGATGGAGAGTTGCTTGTTTGGTTCACACTCACGGGGAAAAATCTGATTTGTTTTTTTTGTTTTTGTGGATGGAGAGGGACACTGACGGCTCGTGGACCATCTGGTGGATGATGCTGCGCGATACAAATAGACGTGACTTTGTTGAGGTCATGTGCGTAAAAAAAACACGTCGCCTTTTTACTGGCAACTTATTTCTCTCCGTGTTGTAAAGGCTTGGTTTTAACGCTGCGCCCCCCAAAAAGTGTGGGTTTGTTTTGAGGTTCTGTTAGAATAAACGCAAGCAGTAACCTCTCCTGACTTTGTTGGATGCGCATAGTTTTCCCTTTTCAGTCCGTATAGGAGAGAGAATTCGTTTTCAAGTCGTAGGCTGTGATGACTGCGCACCGTAAATAGGAACAATAAGGCAACTTGATTCACATTTTATTGCCTTCTTGTGCTCTAGTCGTAGTTTTATTCAGCGGAATGCACTGCTGTGGTGTTGCATCCCCGCCAATCACGCAAGGCAGCAGAAATGTGGAACTTTTTTTTCTTTTTTACGATCGTAGCCTCTACAACTTGATTTTGGCGAGGCTTTCGTGCGGCGGCGTCCGAACGCAACTGGTTTCTTTGTCTGTGCGATGCCGCGGATGCTGCGCTATCCCGTACGCCGGCTGCGTCCCTCTCCTGTTCTCGCTCTCCGCCTCCCCATTGTTCCCTCCAGCGCCGAGTAAAACGCCACGGACGCAAAGTTGAAACGCGCGCGGCGGTGGTAAAGCGTTTGCGTTATCCAGATTTCGCGTCCTGGTTTAATCGCAGCCCCCCTCGCGCGCTCGCATCTGCGCTGAGTGATGGAGGTGTGAGGTGCAGGAGCGGAGGGGACCCGGGAGGAGAGGCAGGGGGAGGCGGAGAGGAAGGAGGAGGTGGTGATGAGTTAGCGGCAGCGTGGACCCGAGCCAAGCGTAAAGACGTGCGTAAAGACCAGTGGCCTCCTGTCCTGGGCGAGTTTTCTCCTTTGCGACCAGAGCTGAGGATGCGTCGCTTTCTATTGAACAAAACAAAATGAAACGTTGTATTTCTCACTATATGCCTGCACAATAACAGAAAAACCATCACCATATTCCGTAACCATCTTGTGTATCGCCTTATAATAATGAATAGTGTTTCCATGAATGTAGCTATCCTTTTAATAGTGCCTAAAAAAGACTTCAAAATAGTGGAAGAAACTGAACTTTTGCACATTTTTAAGTTCACGCTCGCACATTTAAACCCCCGGTCAGATGGAAAACCTCAGTGATTCTACAACATCATTGTGGCTTTTTTGCGAACTGCGACTTTTGTCAACAATTTGTGCTCAGGTACAAGTGAATAGCTAAGATTGTGAGTGAAGAGCGACGCTGTTCAATGTCATCAGTGCCACTTATTTCCACAGGCATGCGTTTTAGTCGCTTTATAGCATCTTTAAAATCCTTGTCATGCTGTAATGGCTGGTTTTATAATGTGAAGGAGTTTGGAGCTTATTGAGACGCAAAAAGAGAGACTTGGCCAGGCAACGAAAGCGCCACATATTTTGATTTACTCACATTGTGGCTCAAACACAAACCTAATGATGCAGAAAACAACTAGACAAAGTGCTCAGGAAGCCAGTGATAGAATTAGTAATTGGGGGGAAGGTGCTCTTTGGTGTTAGGGGAACTAAGACTCAAAAGAAACAAAAAAAAAAACAAGGCACTCCATATTATAATTCTCTATTTACATTTAAAAAGCTTTTATTTTGCTGGGCTGATGAGTGTTAAAATCTTTAAAACATAATGCTGGCGTGATGTTCAGGGTCATAGGCAGTCGGCGGGAATGTGAATTTTTGGAAAAGCCCGTGAACGCTGGAGAGTCTTTTTGAAGCCGTGTTTAAGATTATGCACAATCAAATTGGAATTTGTGTCGGTCAATATAAGAAACCGTTAAAGCTCCTGCCAAATACAAAAACCTCATAAATTGATCGACTTACCAGAAACATCACCATCGGAGCAACATTGGACGAACAACATGAACTGTGCCGAAGTCAAGGCCTTAAATGTCTTTAAAAAGCATTCAAATTAAAAAATCTGACTATCGCACCAATATCATCGTACCAAAGGGACAGTTATAGTCTATATTTATTCATATTTAAGCTCCGTGGCGCGTGCATGTGTGTCATCATCTCTAACCGCTGTAGACTCTGTGCGCCTGTGCATTTCCATCCTCCAAGAAACTCATGAAATCGGTGTCTTTGTAAAGGCTTCTCCTGCTGACGACCAGGCTGCGTGAATAACAGATCCAGTGCACAAACGCGTAAGATCCAGTCCTGGTCATAATCCGCCTCAGAAGCTTCGTCTCAAGCAGAGTGTTGTGTTTTAGCTTCATCTAAAGCGAAACTCACACTTGTCACGTAAGGCCAGACACAGGGATTTTTTTTTAAATTTACAGATATCAATTTGAAGCTTTTGCTGTAGATTACTGGCATAAATGTGAGAAAAAATACATTGTGTTTTCATATAAAAACAAGGTGTTTTTCTTTTCGTCGACGAAATCTGAATGACAGATTGAGCTACATTCAAATATATGGTTTTATTTTATTGATGAATGAGTTACCAGGACTTCTTCAGAGGGGATTGTGGACATCTATCTAATTTTCCCCTTATTTTTGACATTCAAAACTCAATAAATCAAAGATAGTGTCGCCACAATGATAGAAAAATGTGTTTTGAGAAAAAGGCCTTTGGAATTGCATTGTCCCATATAAATCTACGGGGAAACATTGAATCAGTGCAATATTTAAACATGTTATTGTGAAGATAATGTATATTTTCCGGGATAAAAAAGGGCTTTCAATAGATCCCCATGTCTCGTTAAACTGTCTTTCCCTGGCGCCGCTCGGGTTTTGGCGTCAGATTTGGACACATCTGCCTGGACTGGATGGTCGGCTGCCGTAATGGTTTAAGTGACACGGTTCTTTGCGTTTCGGTGACACAGATTTTTCCGCACGACACGGGCGACCCGGGGCTCAGGGCTGGAGCCCGTCCTCACGGCACGCTGCCTCATGCAACCTCTCCGCACTCTCTGCGCCTCTGTAAATCATTCAAGAGGCCAGATTTCCTCCATAATGTGCGCGAGACCCAGATAAGGCTTCGAGCTGTGATCCCCTCCTCACGTAACGCCACTAGCATCACGCCAGCTTCCCCGCCACCCAGCGCGCTCGTAAATCATTCTACGGAGGTGGTTTAGTGTTGATTTTGACCTAGTTTAGTCCTACACTCACGCCTGTAAATCATTCGCCAAGGGAGATTTACAACTGTATCTGCTTGTCCTGGTTTAGCTTTGGTTTTCTCCGTCTTGGTTTGGTCCTGCTCTCCACTAAAATGTTCTGACGAGGTGAAATTACAATATTTCTGAAACCGTTCCCGCTCAGTGTCCCTCACAGTAATTGGTTTAGAGCTGGTTTGGTCCGACATCACACCAGACTCCTCTCCTCACATGTAAATAATACGAAAAGGGATTTTTTTTTAATCGTTCCTTCTGGGGCTGAAGATTACGGTAATTCCAAACAAAGTCTCGCCCAAGAGCACGGCTGGGTGCGGTTAAACGATTCCAGTGTGGGGTTGGGACAAAAGTACTACTGGTATCGGAAAATTCCAAAACAAATATTTTTCTTTAGTTTTGATGCCTGTTAGGTCCAGTGACGGCACGAAAAGAAAGTTACTTTAGACCAGTTGTTACTTTTGGGAGAGCACTAACATGACTGGTTTTATTACCAAGGGGCATCGGTCAGAAAAAAAAGTAGCACTAAGTAACTTGTTTACCTTAATAAATCCTTCCCGTAGTTTCTCTGGGGGTAATACAAGTGTTAATAGGATGATTGGAGGGTCTTTCATCTCCCCCAGTGTCTCTGGCCAGAAAACCACAATTACATCTTGACTGCATCAGACCAGAGCAACCAATACACACTAATAGAGTCAAGTAGAAGAAGCTAGCAGGCTAACGGGCAAAGCTAACTGCGGGCTAGCGCCACTTTAAACAGTATTTACAGCCAAGTTTGAGTGAAAAAAAAAAGATCTTCATTGTGTAATTGGATGTACAATATCACTCTCTCCCTTCGCCTTTTCTCTCAGCGTAGTATTTACTCTCCAAGACAATTAATAAGTAAAAATATCGTAACTTGCTACGACACCTGCAGTTGTGCTTATGGCCTCTAGGGGCAAGAGTTACTTAGTACTGCTTTAAGAAACTTGAAGCTAACCAATTTTCATTGCGATGTTTCTCTCTTTTTCGGTCCCGGAAATATCGCCTTTTTAAGATAAGATAAGATAAGATAAGATAAGATAAGATGGTACTTTATTGATCTCACAGATGGAGAAATTGCATTTGCAATTGCAACTTTTCAGTGCTAGATCGCCGATATTGTAAAATTCCCAAATATCGGCCTGATTTATCGACCGGCTGATACATCAGTCGGCTTCTAATAGAAACGTCTTACAAGTTTTAGACGCCTGTTGGTCCAGAGACAGTATTAAAGGAAGTTACTTGGTTGTTTCTCAAATAAATAAATGTAAAGCGCTTTGAGTGCCTAATGTAGGTTGAAAAGCGCTATATAAGTTGAGACCATTTACCATGAATGAAAAACAGTTGCTCAGAAAGACTCTGCCGACCCGGGAGGCGACAGGTAGAAGGCAACTCCCGCACACTTTTCACTCTTTTAGACATCAATACGTGTCTAAAAGAGTGAGATGGTACACCTGACTTCGATAACTAAAGAGAAACTAAAAACATTGGCAAACTTACTCCAGCTGTCAATCAGTCTTTCTCATACTTAGAAGAAATCTGACGCTCCGAGTTTCCCCAGACTCTAGGACTGCACCAGGACTGAAATGAGGCTAAACCAAAGCGCAAATGTAGTTCCAAACACTGTGTCGCAGTACCATCAGAGTCACAACTGATTGAAAAAGTCACTCAAGGTAACTGACTGCGTCCGCCTCTGTCTCAGGAAACAACAGGGAAAGCTGCCAGCTCCCTCCTCCAGGAGCACGCGCAATTAATCGTTTGTCACAACATCAATTAAACAAAAGCTACCGTCCAAATCCGCGCTCAGCACTCAGGCGAGCCGATCAATCCGGCCCCCGAGCGAAGACGAGGGAGAGCGTGGATGTGGGAGAGGTATCGGGGAAAAAACGGCCCTTTTCTCGATGAGTTACACCGAGCGGAGCCGGGGGTCGACCGAGGGAGGAGAGAGTGAAAGTGTACGCCTTTGGTCTGTACCGGGGAGTTTCTCGTCGGAGAGAAAGGCGACAAATGGCCCGAGTCATTGCCGGAGCGGGAGTGTGCCGAGGAGCCGCCCGTGGGTAATGTTACGGCCCGCGCGGATTCCTATTTCCATAAATGTGCACTTTATGGATATGACGATGTTGTAAATGTGATATACAATGCAGCGCGGTGGTTACAATCGATCATTCAAAGTGCGGCTTTATTTTTCGTTTCTTTTCCGCGTTCCCTCAGCACAGCTTCACTGTGTTATGGCAAAGTAAACTCGAATAAAACTACACGGAAGATACGGAAGGACTTACAGAATTAAATCAGCCAAAGATTTGAACTAAAGGAGTTGGACCAGAGACCAGGACATGCGACTCGGCTTGTGAAAGCAAATAGATTGTTGAAGATGGATTGTATTGGTGAGCAATAAAAGGAGAATAGCAAATTATTTGAATGGACTGAATGGATGGATTTATTTGTGAGTGGTTATGTTTTACGTTCCCTGACAACAAAGACTTTTAGCCATACTAATCAACAAGACGGTGACGGTGCTGCGACAGGAACATTTTCAAAAACTAAGGCCGTGTCCTTACGAAGCCAAGCTGAGGACCAAACACAAAGATTATTTTTTTAAATGTACTTATTTATCAGGGACGATACAATCAACATAGTTACAATTAGTATTTGCAGCTGCTGGGATGCATGAAGAGCTTTTAGCCTGTGCTAATTCGCAGCTCATGTCCCTGGTTGGGCCTTTCTACACAGTTTACAATAATAAAATACATGAATAAAACATTTGTATAAAACTTTGTCAATCACACACATACATGCTGTATGCACTCACACCTACATTCGCACAGCCTCAGTGCTATTTACAAATGGGCACAGCTTTGGTTTGTTTTTAGCCAGGACTTAACCCTAGAAGTGAACATTTTAAACACAGATATGGTTTTGAGTTCTGTGGGTAATGAGTTCCACAGCTTCAGACCAGAGATCGAAATGGCAGACTGACAAAATGCAGTTTTACGGTATGGAATGGTACAGTTATGATTGATGGAGCCTCTGGTGACTCTATTACTGTTTTGTCTCTGTATAAATTAACTGTGTGGCTCGGGTGCAATATTGACACACTTGAATATTAGTTTGAGAAGACGCAACTTGCATGTACAAGAGGGCAGCCTGGTTTGGAATATGATGATTGATATTTCATCAATCCAGTGTATCGTCCATACGAGTGCGGCGTTTTGGGCGTCTGTAAACGAACATTTTCCAAACTAGGTCCCAGAGTGGAAAGATCTCAAAACGCCGTTTACGTGGCTCCGTTGTTACGATGTCTCGATAACATCACAACTCCAGAGTCTGTGATCCATAATCTACTGACCTTATGATGAGTTTTCCTCATGGATCTATGATGGTTTGACTCCGCCCCTCTTTGCTCCACTGCAGTCCACAAGCCACAGGTGACAAGTAGAAAAACACGAGTCAGTCTGTGTTTTTGGACTGACAGGAAAAGTCACCGACAGGTTTTCACGTCTGAAGAATAAACTCTCCTCCTCGTCTCCTCTGTAGATCCTAAATCCTTCAATCAGTTTCATTTTCACTGTTTACATTCCACAAAAGTTCACTGCACATTCGCCTCTACATCTATTATCTGTGTTAGCGTCACAGCGCCTCACACAGGCCTGGAGGATGAATTGTTTTCACAGACCTGAGTCGACCCATGTGGACGCACACATTTACTGAGCTGCTTCAGGCTCACAAAGACAGTTTCTTCGTGTGGATAAAGCCTAATGCTTCAAATGCTGTGTCGGCAGTGTCAGACCCGGGGACAAAACCCTGCCCTCTAGTATGAAACGTCTGGTCCCTATAGGTGATTTTGAGAAAGATTATTACACACATCAGTGGTCATATATGAGACAAAGTGCGGTCAATTCCTTTCAAAACCCACTGGCGGGTCGAGTGTGACGTGTAACATTGGGATTCTGAGAAAGTGGGGATTTTACTTTGGGCTAAAATTGGGAGGTTTTGTCCCTGGACTTTTGACGAGGAAGAAAATCATCCCAGCACTAAACGAACCTGCCTTCCCTGCTCTAGTGTTTAGCTGTTTTGCATTTTTATTCCTCGATTGCTCTGGCATTTTTCCTCTAGCTCTTTGCGCCGTAATCAGCTGCAAAGTTCTGGCTTTAAAGTCTGTCGTAGAGGTGGGCAATTAATCGAAATCACAATCTCTACTTTTGTCAATCTCAATAATCGTCATGGGACTTTATAATTGTCTGTTCTACTGCCATTTCTTTGGCAGAAACAGAACGTAGTTTTGGAGTTTGGACGAGGCAAAAGGAGATTTTTGTGAGTTAAATGAAAGTTTAGGAAAGCATCTGTGTGTCTAAAAAATACAAATTGAATCAAATATGAGAATAAACATTGTCACACCGTCCAGCCCTGATCCGTCTTCTTTATGAGTGGCTTTAACCGGAGCCTTTCCACATCGACATTACTGCGATCACGTTATTTCCACAACTTTTTGATATTAAACTCGTCCAAATAGCTTTAAAGGCGGCTTCAGAACCAGCGCATCATGTCCTCTCTGCTGTCTGGACTTCTCTCTTTTGTGCTCGTCCAATTTCTTTGTTCGTCTCTCCTCTAACCTCTCCCCTTGCTCTCTCTTTCTATCCTGAGCTGACATTGCAAACACTAATATAACTGGTGGTGTTGTCCATACGCCTCCCCCCTCCCCTCGCCTCCTTCCCTCGCCTCCTCTCCTTCCCCTTCAGGCTTGCGCTCCTCGCCTGCTCACTCCTCAGCGCTAATACACCTTGGCATCTCATCGCGATCTCATTTACTTTCCCTCTCTCGCTCTCCGCCTCCTGCACCCACTCCGGGGCGAGAGGGGGCAGAGGTATCGGCCGTCATAGAGAGAAAAAGCGCAGTGGACGACCGTGTAGACTTTGCGGCGCCGTGTTTTGGCGTTCGGTGATGTCTTGTTGAAGAGGCGTCCGCGCCGAGAGGTCCATGTCACAGTTTTACAGACATTTTGTTGTTTGGGATTCAGCATTTTAGGTCCATGTAAAAGAGTCACTTTAGAATCTGTTCATTTATGCTTCAGTAATGCATTTTATTTTCATGGTTTAGACACCCAGTTTCGACATTATTTTGTCCAATTTAGACTTTTTTAAACCACTTTCGACACAATTTTGGAATGAAATTTGAAGTTGTGCGAGCTCCGTGCGTCCCTGTCGTGCTCTGTACATGGGGCTTCGAGTCACGATTAGCTTCTCACGGTGAACGTACGACTCAAAATCACATGGTTGCAAGGCTTTCAGGCATGTTTTAGTATGTTTTAGTATGCCTTTAGTATGTTTTAGTATGCCTGAAAGTAGGGCTGCAACTAACGATTATTTTGGTAATCGATTAATCTACCGATTATTTTTACGATTAATCGATTAATCGCTTGGCTGTGAAAGGTGCCTGGAAATTGTATTTTTTCAATTTTTTTATCACATAAGCTAAAGTGGCGGCGCTTGAGGACATGTTGATGGAGTAAACTTAAAGTAAATGTTTGTGGGAGGCTATTTGTGCTAATTCTGCTTTCTGATTGGACGAGACAAAGACAGATATTTATGAAATTTACAATGTACAAAACACTGCAGACCCTAACTTAAAAAACAAAGTAGGTTTTCATCCACATTACATAATTTTCATGTCTTTTTTGCTCTATTTTAGTCTGTGTTTACTAGAAAACGATTAATCGATTACTGAAATAGTTGACAACTATTTTAGTAATCGATTAGTTGTCGATTAATCGATTAGTTGTTTCAGCCCTACCTGAAAGCCATACTAGTATGCATGCGGAGAGCTTACACACAGAGTCAGTCCATGGTAAGTTCTGGCGAAGCAAGATTTCTTCACAGGTTATATAGGTGAACACGTGAAAGGCAGAGCACAGGACTGGTGATACAGTTGGAGATGTAGCAGCATGACAGTTTGGTGTGTTTATGCAGATGAGTAGCAGACGTCATGGTGCTGATACAATCAGGAGATGGTTTCAGAGGAAGACAGGAAGCCCTTTGTTTCAAGGACAGGTCTTTGGCCTTTTGGCTTAAGTGTGAAAAGAGGATTTCGTCAGGGATGCTGCACGCCGGCGCTTTCCGGCATTTGGTTTAAACTCAGCAGGCCATCAGATGATATACTGGTTTGTGTATTACTGCGACTAATTGCAGTTAATTAACTCTTTAGTAAAACTGTCACAACAGGGTAGGGCTGTAACCTGGCTAACACCAGGCTGCTGTGTGCGCTCGAATTATTTCGAACTGCACAACAGCCTGGGGACCATGGCCAAATCTCCGGTGGATTTGGGAACCAATCACAGAGCGAGGAGGGACGGCAAGACGATGACGCGCTATTCGATATATGGAAGCTTGTAGTTTATTTACGGATAATTTAAAAACAAGTTTATTTACGGATCCAACATGACAGCAGCAGACACGATGGTATTTTTTGATCAAGCTTTAGACCTTGTTCTAAATAATTTAGCTCAAAAGTTTACAGCGGGTACGTCATACGTCATCTCATACGATGATACGATTGGCCATGGCTACGTGCAGACGCATGAGACTTTTTTTTTTTTTTTTTCGTATCGCCCAATAAACGACTATGGACGATCGTAAACCACACCTCTCCTACGAGAAAATGAATTGGTGGTCCCCAGACTAAATATCACTTGTGATTTTAGTCTGGTGTTAGCCAGGCTAGTAGGGCTGAACAATATGGACACAATTTCCTTTCTCGATATTCATGCCAGATATCTCGATATCGATACGATATAACTATGGGTTAGTATTTTTCAAAAAAATAAAATCATAATACAAAAGAGTGCAGTTTTAATGATGAAAATCTATACCGTTTATATCTTGCTTTTTCGATTTTGATATTTTGAAATGTTCATTTTGTGATATACACACGATAACGATATATTTTTCTTTTGCGATATTGATATCTTAAATGTTCATATATCGATATGATAACGATATATCTTTCAGCCCTACAACAGGGTGCCGGAGAGCAACACAGGGTGGACAGAGGGCAGAGGCGAGCGAGGGTTAAACGCACTGATAACGACTTCCTAAACTGATCAAGTTTAGTGGCTAATTTAAACTGAGCTACTTGCCGTGTTGCCAAAGTTCTTTAATTGATGTTTGGGTGATCAGACGCTGTTTGACAGGATGATACGACTGACCAATGGTATCCATGGTAACGCGTGTACATGTCACTCGTACAGTGTGAGCACTTCCATCGAGTGCGAGACGCACAGTGTGAGTTGATGATTAATTTCGTCTCTGAAATGGCACAGTGTCTGCTCAGCTTCAGAGCATCTTACAAATGTTTACTCTAACTTTACTCGATGGAGAGGCCTTCACATGGCAGCGCTTTGGCTTCATGTGGTCAAAGTTTCCCTGCACCTTTCACAGCCAAACGATGAATCATTAAAACATTCGGTAGATGAATCGATTGCCAAGAACAAGCCTCAGTTGCAGCTTGACTTGGACGACCAAACAATGTATGAAGTGAAATATACTGGTTCAGTTCTTCCTTAGCCAAAGGTTAGACTTTTTTTTGGAGATGGTTCAGTTTCTTGTTCTGGTCTGGTTTTGAGTTGCTTTAGTTCTTTTTCATCCGTCTTTCTTTTGATCCCAATATTAATAGAATTTGCACAAATAAGTGACCAGACAGACATACTAGACTTTTCTGTTTTTCTCTCATGCCTCCTACATTCTGGAACACATTATCCTCAAATCCTCTATAATTCTTTGCCTGGTCTTTAACGTAAGGAGTGTTTTTGTCACAGAGAAGTTGTGAAGAAATGAATGACCCTTTATTCACCTCATGACGCCTCCAAAACTTTTGCCTTGTAGGTAAATGTTAGTTATTTATGCTTTGAGTGACACAAAGACAGTCCTGACTGTAATGTCCTGAGCAGGCTTCCTTCCTCGGCTGCTGTCCTCCTACTGCTCTATGTATAGGAGACGTTTGCATCTAAATTGCCCGTATACACAAGGCAACGATTGACTGTCACACAATGGCTTTTAGTGTCAGCCGCGCAGTGAAGAGGTGATTGTAACACGGCACCGACGCTTCCTGCTCTTACTGATATATAAATGTAATGATTCTGAAGTCCAGGCACGCTCTGTTGTAGAAACGATTTATTATTATGGTTTTATACGGTTCAGTTTCATGTGTTACTCTCCTCGCAAGAAGACAGGAAGGCGAGACACTGGAGGTGAATAGGAAAACGTTTTAAATTTTGAGATGTCAATTTGAAACTTTCGCTGAAGATGACTGACATAAAAATGAGGAAAAAATGTGTTGCAAAGTTCTTGTCATTTTATGCTTTCATATAAAAATAAGAAATTTTAAGCCTAAAAATGCAAAACATTTCCCTTTTTTTCAACGACAAAATTGGAATAATGGATCGAGCCGGGTTTAAAGTGACAGTCTGGAGGTCTAAATGTTTTACAAAGCCCCTCCTTCCCGGATCCCAGCAACTAATCAGAGTCTAGTATCCTCCGCGTCGACCGATGAGACGAGCTTTTCCTGTGAACCAGCCTGTCAGGTCCAATCAGGAGGAAGGGGGCGGAGCTTGATTGTTTACTTTTGGAAATTCTGTTCTAGCTCTCCTCATTTTGCAAACTAAGAGGGAATTTCTGGTTAAAGAGGGAGGAGTTTGATTCTCTCCTCACTTACAAAGATAAGTGGAAAACTCGATAAAAGTTCAAATTTCGCCTTGCTTTTTTGATATCCCAAACTCAATAAATCCGGTTTGGAATGAGATATTGAAAAATCCCTCTGAAAGTAACTTCAGAATGTTGTTTAGTCCATGTCTGGAACATTTTAGGTCTGTAGGTGCTACTTACATGGAGATTTTGTCGCATCAATGTGAGATGAAAGTTTTTAAGTTAAGAGCCATAACCAATTTGGCAATTTAAAAAAAATAATAATAATATAATAATAATTACCTTTGCCTGTAGGGTCTCCCCTTAAATACACAGTGTTGGTGTATTTCTCCTCTGGATCGACTGAAGGCCTTTGGTTTGTTCCTCTATGAAAACATTTTTTTTTAGCTTTTGTGAAATGACACTCGTCCAGGGAAAAGGCACCAACTGTTCGTCTTCAGGCACTTTTCCATCTCTGAATCACCAGCATCTGTTGACATTAAGTGCAAAGGTGTTCCCCAAGGATCAGCTCCCGGGCCGCTGTTCTTTGAATAACAGAAGGGCAGCGACTTCTTATTCTGTACTTATTCTGTGTCAGGTTTTATGGCCCAAGCTTTGCTTTGGTGAAGAGTAAAGTACAGGGACTGGGGAAGTCAAAACATTTTTTAATATCTTATTGCATCCCTTTCCCTATTGTGGTTTATGTATCACAAGAAAAATGTCTATGAGCTTTTGAAATTAAGAGAAGACTAAATATGAATATGAAATATGAACTGCTAAACCAATGCAAGAAATAAATCCATTTTATAGTGATTCATTTTGCAGTCATAAGATACTTCATCTCATAGTGTTTATCCTCTCAATAAAGATAAAAAGCGAAATATGTAGACTATAGGCGGCTCCTTTTTTTAATGCTTTGAACCCTGCGGCTGAAATTGAATTGTTTCCCGTTTTGTCCCACGCTCTTTCCTCAGTTTGGTGAAATCTTTGCAAATAGTAAGAAATGACATATATAGTCCAAACATTACGGTAAATGTCCATGTGTGGCCTCTTTACACCGTGCCCAGGCCGTGGTGAGCGGTTCCCAGAGCGGCTGCTGTGACTGGCAGCTCCTCCTCAGTCGTGATGAGGTCTAATAGCGTGTGATTGATGCTTTTTCCGCTCGGCCGCTCCTCTCCTGAGTTTTGGCCTGTTTTTTTGGAGCTGTGCCGTGGCCTGATGCAGACTGGATGGTTTTCTGACCTCGCTGAGCTGGAGGTCGCTGTGATTTGTAAAAAATGACACTTGTATTCAACACGGGGACTGTGCAGGACTCACAGATGAGCTGGACGCCTTCGCTCTGGATCCCAGTCGCTCCTATGATGCTTCATATGACAGTTGCTGTAAGATTGTAAGATTACTTCATATTTATTATTGTGTTTCCAAATGTTCTGACTTTTTATCAATTGGTCGGTCAGGACTCAGGACCAGTGAAGCCAGTAACAAGTTACTCTAATTAGACACATTACTTTTTCTGCACCAATAATCAGATTGAAATTACTTTAGTCTCTGTGAGTTACTAATCTGTCATTTTCCTTTGGAAAAATATACTTTTTTTCTTGCATCTCATGGAGAGACGTTACATGGGATACCTCGTGTTTATTCTATTTAACTGGTTGCGCATTTTCCTGTCTGTTTTTGCACAACTCTGAGTGATCTTCTTGAACGCTGACTGTAACAAGTGAATTTCTCCATTGTGAGATCAATAAAGGATTATCTTATTTGATCTTATCTTAAATGCGACAAGAAGAGAGATGGAAATACATCCCTTAATGAATCTATGGAGCTTTGTTGATCGGTGGCATTTGCATTTTGAAGCGAGGGAGGTGATGTCAGCAGATGATTAATGTAACAAAAAAAGTAATTTGTAATCGAACTTAGTTACTTTTAAAATCAAGTAATGAGTAAAGTAACTAAGTTAAGTTAAGTTAAAGGAGTAATCAGGAATCTGTAATCACATTATGGTTTCAAATAATCTGTGGCAACACTGGTCCGGGCCCCAAAGTGCAAAGTTGCCAGCCTTTCCCACAAAACATTTTTGTGCAATATTTATCGGTAGTGCTTTATATTAAGGTGTGCTCATTTAGTATTAATAGGGTATCAATAATAAGTGTCAATAATATGCTTGTAAAGTATTAACACACAGCTTAATATACTTTTATCTGTTAACATACTAATAGGCCATTAATAATATGCTTATTCATAGCCAACCCTATTCCAACCCAAACCTTAACTCTTACCCTAACCCTTAAAGGGGGCCTATTATGCAAAATCGACTTTTTCAAGCTTTACATCATGTTATTAAGTCATTCCCTCATTAAAAACATGCCTGAAGTGTTGCCTTAGCACATTCACGTATTTTCGAGTAATCTGTAAAAACTCCGATGGCAGCCATTTTAGGGATAAAACGCCTGATTCCTTCAGGAAACGCCTCCGACCTCCAGGATACGCCTCCGACCTTTCGTCACCAGCCGAGTAACCAACCACTGCCCCTCAGCAGAACCCCCTCCCCGCAGTGTCTAGCCCTAAGACGTAAACAGAGTCATCATGGAGGATTAGCTTCATGTGTTGTGTGAACCGGAGCCACAGCAGACTTTTACAAAGACACACATCAGTGTTTCTGTTACCTAAACACCCAGGATTAAAACCGGTGACAAGAACACTTATTTCAGTGTCTGGTTCTGCGCTGGGCCTTGATGATGCACAGAGCCTCCGGAGAAAGCTAATGCTAAGCTAAACCTCGAGTCATCACGTGAAAACGAGAAATATGCACACATAAAGTCAATAAAACCACCACACACATGAAGAACCGTTTAACAATGATCACACACGGAGCCTGGCTTGTTGATTTGGAAGTTTATTGCTCACATTTCATCTACAATGGGTCATAGCCGAGTGGTTTTCTCCCGGAGCTAACAAGCTAGCCGCGACAAGCTAACGGGAAAATTCACTGAATACAAGCAGCATATTATGCATTGAAAACGCCACTAAAACAGGCAACTGCTTGAAGCAGCCTTTATGATGATCACACACGGAGCCTGGCTTGTTGATTGTGTAGTTTATTGCTCACATTTCATCTACAGTGAGTCGTAGCCGAGTGGTTTCTCCCGGAGCTAAGGCACTATTAGCCGCGACAAGCTAACAACCTTCACCTTCACAACATTCATTGAAAACAGGCAGCATATTATGCACAAATAACGTCAATAAAGCAGCAACTACTCGAAGCAGCCTTTACGATGATCACACAATGAGCCTGGCTTTACACATTTGTGGTTTATTGCAGACTTTTCATCAACAATGAGCTGTAGTCGATTATAACAAGCTAACGGGGTAACCTCGAAAAACCATTGTCCACCTGCACAGATAATGTCCGTCTTTGAATCGTATGGGCTCCTGCAGATCCTGGTGTCGTCCATGGGGGTATAGTTAGAGATCCATAGGGCATGGCAGATGCAAAGAGAGAGCCTCCAAACAGCAGTTATTTTTCAGGCAAGAGCCCCTTCCAAGCGTCCGGTGTGGAAGGTTTGTCTCCAAATAATATCCTGTGTGGCCATTGTTCACAAAGTGATAAACAGTAGGTCCTTTCCAACAATAAAAAGTAAAATGCACCGATCGTAGTTTCAATACAGTTGAGACAACGAGCGTAGTGTTTGTTGTGATGCCACAGACAGCGTGTGGAGGGGGCGTGTCTGAAAGGGTCAGAGGTTCTTAAAGAGACAGGGGCCTATTTCAAGTCATTCGCTACCACCATTTTGAAAGAGCAATTTTATACAAGGCAGTTATTCTAATTCACTGCATTTACAGACCAACAGACGGTCTCGTCATCATTGTAGTGTGATATAGACTGGTGCTATGTGGCTGAAAAAAGCATAATACCCCCTCTTTAAATGATTACTAATGCTTATTAATACTTAATGAGCACACCGTAATCTAAAGCGATACATATTTATCTACTGAAAAAGTACAGTAGTAAGTCCTGTATTGGTAGCACTTCTCTGGTTACCTGTAATTTTCAGAATGGATCTCAAAATGGGAGTGACTCACATTGATCTCTCAAAAGAAATCGCTCTTTGTACTGACTTGTTTGTAACCGACCCAGATACCTCACAGTTGATGTTGGAAACTACACTTGATGTAGTCAGACTAATCCACTTTTTCGGGGTTAAAGTTCACTCTCTCTGCCCTGTCACCTCTTTCTTCTTCTCATTACGTGCTGCAGACGCCTTTTCCCACAGATTTCTGTGGACACAATACAGCTGCGAGGGCACAAAACAGATTTGAGAATACACAACAGGCAGAGCCCAGTAGATTTCTTTATTCCTGATCTAACATTTGACTGATGTATTTTACACAGAGGAGAACTCTTCCTTCGTTGTTTGTAGAGGTTGATTTTACCCAAACTATGGGCCGTTCCCTCCAGCAGGTGCGTCTGTGCTGACTCCTGCACGTCCACCATGTCCCACCTGAATCTCTTTGTTCACAGCTCCACACGACGTCACCTCCAATCTGCTGCGTCTGCTCGACATAATGTTCTTCTACAGCGCGGGGAGGGGCGCAGGTGTGCATTGAAAACAAACCACGGAGCTAATAAATCGACAGTGAACAACATTACAATCGTCCTCAAATTGTCCTCCCCTTTATTACATTTTTGGGCTCGTTTTAATGGCTTTGCAAACGCAGCGGCCGCGATCCAGTTCCCGAGGAGAGCGGCGTCGCGGTGGCGCGTTATAAAATGGGATTAAGTGACGTTAATTTGTCCCCGCAGATAATTAAATCAGAGCCGCAAACGTTCATTTAGCATTTAACAACGGAGCGGAAATTCCATAAAGCGGCGTGACGACGCTGTGGAGCAGAGACAAAGAGCGTTCGGAGGCTTCGGGATCGCTGACTTTGGCTGATCTTGCTCAAATGTAATTGGATTAAGATTTGAAATGAGAAAGAATATACACGTGTTTCCATTTGACTTGTTTTTTATGCACATTTTGTCTTCATTCTGAACATAATTAGGAAAATGTCTCGCAATATTTTCATCTGCCAAAACAACAATGGCCTCTGTGGCAAAGAGAACTCTGTATTTTGGTCCGAATTGTCCCTGAGAGGCTCCCATACATCCGGACATGTTCCAGTGCAAAAGCATAGAAACACAAAAAGAGGAGCAGCGTTTGATGTGGGGACAGTTAGCAAAATGGCTAGTCCTTTTCAGAGTCCGCTAGCCTGCTTAACACTGCAAAAAGTAATGAACTAGTTTAGTTGAAATGTCTCAAGTAAGGATTAAACAATGAGGAGCCGTGCGTTAGACAGTTTTAATGCATGATGTGGAGCGGAGTGATTTAACTACCGGATTACGTGTGTGGTTTCACGAAAATAGTACACGCCTGTTAGCCTGGGAATTCTCAATGACTGATTTCTTATTTAGTTTGGTTTATTTTGAGTCGGGGCGCTTTCGATTTACCGATCGATCTCCGTTCCCACCCTCACCTATGGTCATGAGATTTGGGTAACAGTTTCCTTCTCAGAGTGGCTGAGGGTGAGGAGCTCAGTTCCCCGGGAGGAGCTCGGAGCAGAGTCGCTGCTCCTTCTCGTCGAAAGGAGTAGCTGAGGTGGCTCGGGCATCTGTTCCAGATACCTCCTGGTCGCTTCCCCCTGGAGGTGTTCCAGGCATGTCCTATTGGGAGGAGGCCTCGTGGAAAACCCAGGACACGCTGGTGGGACTATGTCTCCGAGCTGGCCTGGTGTCGCCCAGCTGGAGGAGGTGGGAGTGGATCGGGAAGTCATTTAAATGCATAACACAGCAGCTTGGTTCATTGTTACAGATGTTTGTAGAATAAACCAAAGAAAAAAGAAACAGTTGATCGTGTAATTTGAGCGTAATAATCCAAATTTGAGTTGTTTTCACTAGTTAAGATGTAGTTGGGCATTTGACTTATATCAATACAAGCTTAGGCTTTATTTCAGGTACTTTTTTTTTGCCAATGGGGTACGAATGTTGGTCTTATCCCATTGGCAGTTTTAATTTCTTATTTCAAGCAAGATTACCTCGGAACAAGTCTGAAATGTCTTCAAACACCAGATCAGGAAAAAAGTCTAAGTTCTAAAAGTCTAAGCCGTTAGCATTAGCCCCAAACATTGCAAATTACGGAACGATCCAGATGTTTTCAGCTGTTGTCAACCACTATCCACATAAAGGTGATGGCAAAGTCTCATTGGAAATCATTGATTAATGTACAGACCTTTTGAGATTTAACTTTGAAATACAAATTAGCATAAACGTGTCTCTGAGCTAAATGCTAACTCTAATTCAATCAGGTTTCTGCTTTTTGTGGGTCGGAAACACGTCCAATGCCACTAAACATCATCTTATAATATGTTAATGATGGAGAAACCACAGAAATGATCCTCGCCATAGTTTAGTATTGCGTCTGGCTTCCCTATTCATTTGTATGGGGATGGGACTTTCAGGTTAAACGGGTCCGGGATTGCACATTTGTAGGAACAGGCTCAGACTTTACAAACATATTGCGCACAGACACAGAGGTTTTGTTTACATCCCTGTCTATCTAACTTCGATTACATTTTAGAAAGTTCACTTGAAGGGTTGCTCTTTTCCCATCATGCACTGGGTTTTTATAGACTCTGTCTGAATAAACTTTTGAGTGAATAGACACAGCCTCGCTCCCCCTGACCTTATGAAGCGCTGCAGAGTGGAAAGCCTTTCCGATCTTTATCCTGTAAACATTTAGAGGAGCCAGATTCTGGCATTTGGAAATTACAGCCCTGCCATTTTTTACTACCAGTACTACTGCTACTGCTACTACTGCTGCTACTGCTACTGCTACTACTACTACTACAGCTGCTACTACTGCTACTTCTACTACTGCTGCTACTGCTGCTACTACTACTACTACTGCTGCTACTACTACTACTGCTGCTACTGCTACTACTGAAGCTGCTACTACTGCTGCTACTGCTACTACTGCTACTACTACTACTACTACTACTACTACTACTACTACTACTACTACTACTACTACTACTACTACTACTACTACTACTACTACTACTACTACTACTACTGCTGCTACTGCTACTACTACAGCTGCTACTACTGCTACTTCTACTACTGCAGCTACCGCTGCTACTACTACTACTACTGCTGCTACTGCTACTACTGAAGCTGCTACTACTGCTACTTCTACTACTGCTGCTACTGCTACTACTACTACTACTACTGCTGCTACTACTACTACTGCTGCTACTGCTACTACTGAAGCTGCTACTACTGCTGCTACTGCTACTGCTACTACTACTACTACAGCTGCTACTACTGCTACTTCTACTACTGCTGCTACTGCTGCTACTACTACTACTACTGCTGCTACTACTACTACTGCTGCTACTGCTACTACTGAAGCTGCTACTGCTGCTACTTCTACTACTGCTGCTACTGCTGCTACTACTACTACTACTGCTGCTACTGCTACTACTGAAGCTGCTACTACTGCTACTACTACTACTACTACTGCTGCTACTGCTACTACTACAGCTGCTACTACTACTGCTACTTCTACTACTGCTACTGCTACTACAACAACCACTACTACTACTACTACTACTACTACTACTACTACTACTACTACTACTACTACTACTACTACTACTACTACTACTACTACTGCTGCTACTGCTACTACTACAGCTGCTACTACTGCTACTTCTACTACTGCAGCTACCGCTGCTACTACTACTACTACTGCTGCTACTGCTACTACTGAAGCTGCTACTACTGCTACTTCTACTACTGCTGCTACTGCTACTACTACTACTACTACTACTGCTGCTACTGCTACAGCTGCTACTACTACTGCTACTTCTACTACTGCTACTGCTACTACAACAACCACTACTTCTACTTCTACTGCTACTACACCAACCACTACTACTACTACTACTACTACTGCTGCTACTGCTGCTACTGCTGCTACAGCTGCTGCTACTACTGCTGCTACTGCTACTGCTACTGCTACTACTGCTACTGCTACTGCTACTACTACTACTGCTACTACTACTACTGCTACTACTACTACTGCTGCTGCTACTGCTACTACTACTGCTACTACTACTACTACTACTACTACTACTGCTACAACTACTGCCACTACTACTACTGCTGCTGCTACTTCTACTACTACTACTACTACTTCTACTTCTGCTACTACTACCACTATTACTACTATGACTGCTACTGCTACTGCTACTACTACTACTACTACTACCCCTGGTGTCTCCAATCAGCACCGAAACACACTAACGCGACCGCAAATTCAACCGACAACTTTGCAGCCGCCTCCCACTCCCAAAGCAACATTTTAATTTGCGACAGAGGAAAAAAGAAAAGCCACAGACCCTCTTCCCACTCGCTCAGGCGCCGGGATACGACACATCCATGAAGGGAAGGCGGCCTGTGGGGTTTTAAAAGCCGGTTCCGTGTTGGTAGTCATTAGTCGGAAAGCCAGGGGGCGATGACGATCTAATAAGCACTTGAGTTTATGGGGCCTCCAACACTTAAGAGGAAATAAGATTGGATTTCATTTTAGGGGTTGATGAACTCACTCCTCCAGCGGCTACACAGAATCGAAAATTACTTCTTAAACCAAAGTTACATAATATTGCGAGATTACCGTTATGGCAGTGTAAGTGAAGGTTAGTTTTCTGCATTGACTTCCATTTTGTTTGGCACAATTCGATGGAAAAAAAAAACCCAAACAAAACATCTCCACGTTCAGCTTTGCTCTCCACAGCTGCAGCTCGTTCGGTTTATGCTCCTTTTTGCCGGATTACCGACCTAATGCCCTGCTGCTTTCCAGTCGCTCTGAAATAGTCTCCGAGCCCCAGCTTTGGCAGGCGGCTCCTTCAGCCCAAATTGAGGGGAATGGTCTCTAAGCCAACAGCTCAGAATGAGGCCAACGCACTTAACCTCCGCCGCGGGAGTGTGGCCGCTCTTAGTTAAAGACACGGCCCGGTCAGAGACATATTTCTCTCCCTCGCCGACTAATAAACCTGCGTCGGCTGTGCTGCTGACTCTATGAAGCCAGTGAGTCCAGTTGGAAGTTGATCGTATTTGAGTAAAGGTTACAAAAGATTAGAAAAAGTTGGCATAATATTTAAGAACGCTGTTGGATGTTAGAATCCTAGATAGATTAATGTGCTGTTGGACAAGATTCAAAAGCAGGAAAAGTCGTTTAAAGAGTGCACTACAATGACAGTATAGCAGAAACATTGCTTAACTTTTAATACTACCGTAGATTCTCTAATACTGGCCTGTATTGCATAAGCGGCCGGGCCTCTAACAGTGGCCGGGTTCGCGGCTGGCGGAGGCAAATTAAAGCCGGTCTCTAAAACAGGCCGGGGCTTTTATTAGAAACTATAGCGGTAGAAATATTCCCCATGTTAGGAATTTGTCTCATGCTCGTGTAAATGAAAACTCACGTGCAGGAAGTAAACAAACGGGAACCCGGGCCGATGGGGAACGCTGCGGAGGAGCTGATCCGAGCGTAACTTTGACACAGATTTAGCCACTTTTCAAACCTCCTGTGACTTTATTTGGAAACAGGGCAAGAAACAAATGTAGTGTGACCCTCCAGGGTTTTAATAAAGTCACCATCGCGTCTTCAAAGCACGTCCAGCTGCTCCGTGTGCAGGTCAGTCCCACGCCTCAAAATAACTCCTCCGATCAGCGCGAGCGTCTCGTCTTCTCTCGGGTCAGTCTCATGATCGATCATAAACACAAACGCTCCATCTAAACTCGCCTTTTACACGAGATAACAACAAATAATCCGGTCCGCCCGAGTCTCGCCCCTGAGCACGAAAGTCTGGGATTTGTTTCTCAAACTGGAGCTGTTATTACAAAATACAGCTTTTACTCTTGTGTAGCTTTGCGCCATCATTAAATCATTTGGATAATTGCTTTGCTCTAGCTTGATATTGTCAGAGATATGCTTTATTTTGCCAAAAAATCTTCACAAGAACATGATGATTGCAATATCCACCAAAAGCTTTTGCAAACCGTCAGAAATATGCAACAAAGTGCTGTAAACATATTTGATGCTCAAACAGATAATCGTCCAGAACAGACTACAAAATGTTTTCCCGATTGATGTTTTTCACACATTCAGCAATTTTGATATCATCCTCTATATCCTGTAGACTATATATTGCCCAGCTCTAGTTATGCTATGCCCTTATATCTGGTGCAGCTCCGGCTGCACCAGATAGCCGGAGCTGGTGCAGCTCCGTATCTGCACCAGATACGGATCTGTCTTTAGCAGATCCGTAACTGTGGCTTTAGCAGATCCGTAACTGTGACTTTAGCAGATCCGTAACTGTGGCTTTAGCAGATCCGTAACTGTGGCTTTAGCAGATCCATAACTGTGGCTTTAGCAGATCCGTAACTGTGACTTTAGCAGATCCGTAACTGTGGCTTTAGCAGATCCGTAACTGTGGCTTTAGCAGATCCGTAACTGTGGCTTTAGCAGATCCGTAACTGTGGCTTTAGCAGATCCGTAACTGTTGTTTAGCAGATCCGTAACTGTGGCTTTAGCAGATCCGTAACTGTGGCTTTAGCAGATCCGTAACTGTGGCTTTAGCAGATCCGTAACTGTTGTTTAGCAGATCCGTAACTGTGGCTTTAGCAGATCCGTAACTGTGACTTTAGCAGATCCGTAACTGTGGCTTTAGCAGATCCGTAACTGTGGCTTTAGCAGATCCATAACTGTGGCTTTAGCAGATCCGTAACTGTGACTTTAGCAGATCCGTAACTGTGGCTTTAGCAGATCCGTAACTGTGGCTTTAGCAGATCCGTAACTGTGGCTTTAGCAGATCCGTAACTGTGGCTTTAGCAGATCCGTAACTGTTGTTTAGCAGATCCGTAACTGTGGCTTTAGCAGATCCGTAACTGTGGCTTTAGCAGATCCGTAACTGTGGCTTTAGCAGATCCGTAACTGTTGTTTAGCAGATCCGTAACTGTGGCTTTAGCAGATCCGTAACTGTGACTTTAGCAGATCCGTAACTGTGGCTTTAGCAGATCCGTAACTGTGGCTTTAGCAGATCCATAACTGTGGCTTTAGCAGATCCGTAACTGTGACTTTAGCAGATCCGTAACTGTGGCTTTAGCAGATCCGTAACTGTGGCTTTAGCAGATCCGTAACTGTGGCTTTAGCAGATCCGTAACTGTGGCTTTAGCAGATCCGTAACTGTTGTTTAGCAGATCCGTAACTGTGGCTTTAGCAGATCCGTAACTGTTGTTTAGCAGATCCGTAACTGTGGTTTAGCAGATCCGTAACTATCGTTTAGCAGATCCGTAACTGTGGTTTAGCAGATCCGTAACTGTGGCTTTAGCAGATCCGTAACTGTGGTTTAGCAGATCCGTAACTGTGGCTTTAGCAGATCCGTAACTGTGGCTTTAGCAGATCCGTAACTGTGGCTTTAGCAGATCTGTAACTGTGGTTTAGCAGATCCGTAACTGTGGCTTTAGCAGATCCGTAACTGTGGCTTTAGCAGATCCGTAACTGTGGCTTTAGCAGATCCGTAACTGTGGTTTAGCAGATCCGTAACTGTGGCTTTAGCAGATCCGTAACTGTGGCTTTAGCAGATCCGTAACTGTGGCTTTAGCAGATCCGTAACTGTGGCTTTAGCAGATCCGTAACTGTGGCTTTAGCAGATCCGTAACTGTGGCTTTAGCAGATCTGTAACTGTGGCTTTAGCAGATCCGTAACTGTGGTTTAGCAGATCCGTAACTGTGGCTTTAGCAGATCCGTAACTGTGGCTTTAGCAGATCCGTAACTGTTGTTTAGCAGATCCGTAACTGTGGCTTTAGCAGATCCGTAACTGTGGCTTTAGCAGATCCGTAACTGTTGTTTAGCAGATCCGTAACTGTGACTTTAGTAGATCTGTATCTGTCCTTAATGAGACGATGAGGCCTGTGCTCTCGTCGCTGAGGCAGAATGAATGTTTGTTTGAAAATAGCCTCGTTCGAGATGCACTCGAGTGTCCCGGGCTCGGGCGGAACAGCTGCGCCTCCTCTGGCCTCGGTGCACATGTGAAACGATCCCCTGGAACACGCCTTACGTAACGGCCGAGCATGACGAGGCTTTCACACACACGGGTAAGAGGACGACACGCAAACGCCTGGTTAAAAATAGGAAACATTTACATTCAGAATTATGCGAGTGCTGCCATACTCGGAATCCTCACGCGTGGCTTGTGGTGTGAAGTAGCATTTATTAGTCATGCGTGGTCCGTGTTCATGAGCGTGTTCTGTTCTGCAGCCTTTTCAATGCATGGGAAGATTGGAGAAAGTTTAAAGTGACACATTGAACTATTGCTGAAACATGCAGTAGTTGACACACTTTTATTTTGATTTTTGCTCATAATGTTACCCAGCTTTCTTTTGCCTCTTTTGTACATTTTCTCCAGCAGCTTTACCCAAATCTAAAAGCTTACAGCCTATAGGCCAGAGTAACGGCTCATTTGAAAGACCTACAAAACTCATTAAACAGATCTTTTTCCTTACGTTTTTGTCACTTTGTTACCACATTTCTGTTACTCTTTTGTGGCCTTTTTGTCACTTTTTTTTAAAGAATTTTTTGTCATTTTTCCGTCATATTTTTTTCATTTTTTCATCACATTTTTGCCACATTGTTGTCACTTTTTAATGATTTTTTCGTCCCTTTTTTGCCACATTGTTGTCACTTTTTTGTAATTTTTTCGTCATATTTTTTTCACCACATTTTTGCCACATTTTTGCCACATTTTTATAATTTTTTCGTCACTTTTTTGCCACATTTTTGTCACATTTTTGCCACTTTTTTGTAATTTTTTCGTCACATTTTTACCACTTTTTTGTCTCTTTACTGTAATTGTTTTAGTTGCTTTTCTGTTGTGTTTTTGTCACTTTTTCGGTGCACCAAACTGGAGAGAGTGTGGTCGGTCCAGGTGAGGTTAGTTTGACCATTTTTGTGATATTTATAGTTTCACTTCCCTGTTGAAGTTGCAGGTTTCTCTTCTGCACGTGGCAGTAAAGCAGACAACCCCCCCCACAGCCCCCCACCCCACTCCCCCCGCGGTCCTGCCTCCGTCTTGTTCCCTTCACGTCGAGTCGTTTTTGCATCGCTGGCCCGAGCTAATGCGGCTAATGTGTTTCTCTTGTTAGCGTTTGTTCCTCTGCCGTGTCCGACCGCTGACACGTGAACCTCACACCAGCTGAGGGGAATTAAACAAACATGTTCCACGCCAGGATTACGGCCGGGTTGCTGTACGCAACCGCTAAACACAGATGTGGGTCTTCTTCTCGAGACGTCCAAAACCACAGTGTAACTGAGAAATCCTGATTCTTCAAAAGTGCCGCCTTTTGTTTCGATAACGACTTCCTACAGACTCCTAATGTTCCAGGCTTGGACTTTTCAGGGTTTGTAAATATCTATTTCCTGCCTGATTTATTGAGCTTTGAAACCCCCACAAAAAACGAGGCAAAGTTTGAATGTTTTCAGATTCTCCCAATTTTTCAAACACTTAACACACTGAGGCCGGGCTGTTTTGGGATTTGGCTGCAGAGAGCAAACAATCCAGACCATTTTTCATGATATTTGTAGCACAGAGTATTCTATGTTATAGCTATGGACACATGCTAACTCTCTGTTTACTTCTACGTGCCTCGGTCTAAGCGCGTTTCAATCAAAATCAGATTTTTTTCTAGAAACAGAGATACTGTGTGTTTTATGAATCACTCCTTTCTGATTAAATCCTCTCTCCTCTCTGGACGGACACTAACGTTATGGGAAGAGACAATTTTCAACGACAACATTGTTGACATGTTTTGAAACACACGTGTTCTCGATCTCTTTTTATGGCGTGTGCATTTAAACAGCCTGGTTCTGGATTGAAGACTTTAACAGGATGTTTCTCATTCGTCCTTGGACCGATTTTAACCATTTAAAAACTCAGAGAAATGTTGAAATCTCATCTGTTTGGATCTTTCCGTGTGAAGCTTCTCTACTTTGTCAAACGCTCCAGAGAGCGAGAGAGAAGTGTCGGGTTTACAACTGTTCATAATAACACCATGCCCCCTCACACTGAAAAAGAAAATCAAAATAATATATACAAGTTTTTGATTTTCATTTATTTCACTTTTGTTCATCACAGAGTTACCAAAACCACACGTAAGGTGTATTAGAGTGTCTAGTTTTGTAATAAACCCCCACACAAAAACTAGTTTTAATGTTTTTGGCACTAATGTCTTAACATGATACAAAGTCCCCCCTGAAAATAAATAAATTTATCAACAAAATAAAACCCTAATTTGAAACCTGCCTTGGTCTATTATTCAGATTTCATTGACCGACTTTTGAATGGCTCTTAAAGGTGAACGGTTCTAACCAGATCTCAATTGTGAAAATAGACGGAACTTTTATCCAGTCCATTTTACCCAGAACTCCCCCAAACGAACACAAGAATCAGCCCAACAACGGATCAGGTCAGTCAAAGCTAACAGTTCAGCCTCTTTTTATTAGTCATGGCGCTAGTAAACATATAATATCAGTCCCATTGTCATTTTAGATGATTTCAATCAAAAAAAAAGAGTGCTTTTTATTATATATACTGTGAGTTAACTGGTTGGCGTTATTGCATTTTGAATCTTCTTTTGAGCGGCTCTTTGAAAGGAACAGATCCCAGTGACTCGTCTCCCAGGAAAGAGCCGCAAATCCCATCACTATGTAGAGAAATAGCAAATAATGTCACACCACAAATAAAACGTACAAATTGTGCAGTAGTTCCTCGAGCGAGTGTCTTTGTGCCGTAATGGCCCGGGCGTTGGGGCGGTGTCATGGCGGCGCTCGTAAACCTTTAGCGTGACTGTGGAAAAGCCCATTTATCTGAGTGAGAGGCGTTTGACCTTTCAGACTCATTAACCAAACGCCGCCTGTGCCCGACGACGTGAACAAAAAACAAATCCACTCGGCGCTTTATAACATCACCTGCAGCCGGGACGATGGCAGCCACGGGACATTCATTTAATGTCGGCAGCGCTGGGTTTAAAATGACAGGACCTTCTTCACTCCTGCAGGGCGAGGGACGGGGAAGCTCGTGCTGCATTCAGGGTCGTCCAGAATCGTAAAACGCAGTAGTTTAACATCAATACAGGGACACAATAAATAACATGAAGTTGTGCAGTGACTTTGAGTGGCTGGAAAATCCCTTATTTGAGTGGTCGCCTCTATTTTCCTTGTGTAATGCTTCTTGTTCTTCTTGTTCCTTTTCTTCTTCTTCCTTCTTCCTTCTCCTTCCTTCTTCCTTCAACTTCCTTCTTCTCCTTCTTCCTTTCTCCTCCTTCTTCTCCTTCTTCTTTCTTCCTCCTCCTTCTTCCTCTTCTTCCTTCCTCCTCCTTCCTTCTTCTCCTTCCTTCCTCCTTCTTCCTTCCTCCTCCTTCCTCCTTCTTTCTTCATCCTCCTTCTTCCTCTTCTTCCTTCCTCCTTCTTCATTCCTCCTCCTTCCTCCTCCTTCTCCTTCTTCCTTCTTCTTCTCCATCCTTCCTCCTTTTTTCTTCCTCCTTCCTCTTCGTCCTCCTTCTTCCTCTTCTTCCTTCCTCCTTCTTCCTTCCTCCTCCTTTCTCCTTCTTCCTTCTTCTCCTTCCTTCCTCCTTCTCCTTCTTCCTTCTTCTCCTTCTTCCTTCCTCCTCTTTCCTCCTTCTTCTCCTTCTTCCTTCTTCTTCTCCTTCCTTCCTCCTTCTTCCTTCCTCCTTCTTTCTTCGTCCTCCTTCTTCCTCTCTTCCATCCTCCTCCTTCCTCCTCCTTCTCCTTCTTCTTCCTCCTTCTTCCTTCCTCCTCCTTCCTCCTTCTTCTCCTTCTTCCTCCTTCTTTCTTCCTTCTTTCTTCCTCCTCCTTCTTCTCCTCCGTCCTTCTTTTTCTCCCTTTCATCTTCTTTTTCTTCTCCTCCCCTCCTCCTTCTCCTCCTCCTCCTCTTCCTCCTTGTTCCTGTACTCGTTGTTCTAATTGTGTGTTATAAAATCACACATTTGCTTACACTTCATATTATAAAGCAGTTTTTATGAATCACCTATAGCAGACTCTTTGTGATGTAGTGACTGTATCATAATTGCTCTCTGAGAGTTATGAAACATGTACTTGAACTCCCTGTGCAGAACATCAGAAATGTGTTTAGATCCTGACTAACAGTTTAAACTTTCCTCGCGCCTCTTTTGTCGTCTGCAAATCAAGTACAGATCCTTTCAGAATAGTTTTTTTGTGACACATATCCCGTACATCCACATGCGGAGGGTTTGCTCAGCTCCCTGCAGTGAAGCCGGAGTCAGCGGCTTTACGGTGACGTGAGTGATGTTCTAACACACACAGTCGTTCACCTTGTCGGCCGGATCGTTGTAAAACCCGCCTCTGAAACGCCGCCTCATCTTTCCCCGACCGCACGTTGTTTATGGAGAAGCTGTAATGGACTCCTGACTTTACACACGAGGCGGCGGCTGAAGGACGGCCCCGGTTAAAGACACTATTTCAACACAAACATCCTCCACGGGCGCAGAGAGGCGAGCGAGGCCGAGTGGAGGCTCCGAGTGAGTCCTGGACGTGGTTTAGATGTTCAGACACAAGCGAGGCCTTCACCAGGAGACGAGGTGTTTCTGAACCATTTCATCGCAGTTTGTTCCATTAATCCTTCAAATTCACACAACAAATGGAAGCAATTTGTCTTTCAGTTGAGCTCCCTCTGAAGAACTAAACATGAATGTCCTGAATGAGTCAGCCCTGTGCCCCTCATGCAGCGCCACCTGCTGTCACAGATCAACACTGACACGTTTAGAAGCTTCAGAGACACAGACGAGACATTTTTTAAAATATCTTTAGTTCATATCGGCATCGGCAATAGAGGAACCCACATTGGTCAACCTCTACTAAGTGAGCAACCAGTGTGTTTGTCCTGAGCCGCTGCGACTGAGCCGCGCCACCACTTTGGGTCAACCTGACCACAGTGTTAATTTTGACAACATATTTTAATTTCATTTTAGTCTTTTGATGAAAATGTAATTCAATTTTAGTCGAGATTTTGTCAAAAAATGATCTTCAATTTTAGTCTAGTTTTAGTAGTAAAGTAAATTTAGTCTTTGCATTTATAATATTAATTATAATCATATTTAATCTTGATCCTGTTCTTCATGGAGCTGCTCCTTTGGCAGAGGATTTACATGATCTGAGGCTCTTTCAGACTGACAATAGAAGTCTGGATGATTTTAGTCTCTCCTTTTCATTTTTATTTAGTCTTATTTTAGTCGACTAAAATATCATGGACATTTTCGTCATAGTTTTAGTTTCATGAAAACCTTTTTTTTTAGTTTTAGTCCAATTTTAGTCTTCAGAAATATCACTTCGACTAAAATTCAGACTAAATATTTTAGTCGACGAAATGAACACTGTCTGACCAGCATGTTTTTGGAGGTCGAGGAACCCGGAGGAAACCTGGCTGTCTTCCTTCTCCTCTGATCCTCTGAAACGGTGCAGCGCCGCCTGGGTTCGTCCTCCCTGTGTCAGAGCGTGGCGTCCTGCACTGGTCAGCTCCTCCTCCTTCCTCTTCCTCCTCCGCAGCTCCCTCCGGTCCACAACAGTCTTTCACCATCTCCTGGGAAGAGCTTTGCAGTTAATCTGTTTAATTCTCCAGTGAACGTCCGGAACAATAGAAGGCTTGTGTGGCTTAGCTGTGAGTCTAGCCCGGATACCTCCTTGTTTGTCCCTTCCTTGTTTCCTGTAGAGCCTCTTAAGGAGCCTCCACTGTGCTGCAGGTGTGGAGGCTCTTGGTGCCTCTCATAAGAAGAAATGTGTAGGTCTTAAATGGGTTTAGCTCATAAACTGCTGTTTACTTTTAAAAAGCTGCTTCTTCAGGTCCATTATGGACTCCTTTGGGGCTAAAAGATGTATTGTCATCGTATCAATATCAACATATGAACATTCAAGATATCAATATCGCAAAAGAAAAAAATATATCGTTATCGTATTTATATTGAGATTTTCATCAATAAAACTGCACTCTTTTGTATATGTTTTAGTTTACACTTACCTACCTAGTTATATCGTACTGTATCGATATCGAGATGTCTGGCATGAATATCAAGATATGAAATTTAGTCCATGTCGTTCAGCCCTAGACTCTTTGCAGTAAAACAAAATCCACTGAACCCCAGAAAAACAGATATATTTCAAACCTGTAATAATAAATGTTTAACTATAGGCTATTTGAGGGATAAAAAACATCAAATTAAATCACAAATTATGAACTTGTACATCGGTTGTCAGCCACAACCCCCTTCATATCGGTATCGGACCCCAAAAACCCACATGTCGGGCCATATTTGAATCCTGGCTCTAACTAGTGCAGCCTGTTGTGTGTTACAAGCCATTATTGCCACACAATATTGTAATAACTTGACAACATCGTGCAACCGCAGCACAAATCTAATCAGTATTCCTCCTCCATATCGCGAATGTATTTGTAAAGTCTTTACTGTCTTCCATTCTCTCCTAGAATCCCACAGGGCTGTATTATAATGGTTGATTTCTGTGCACTGTTTTCCCTCTCACAGTGGTGTCGATTCTCTTTGCCGTATCCAAATTCCTCTACAGTGGAAGTACAGAAGCTTCAGGATCCGTTCTCCCTAATCCCGTTAATCTCCCCCCCCCCCCTCCCCCCCCCTCTTCTCCGAGTGGGTTTGGGAGCGGTGACCTGGAAAATTGCTCGACCTTTTAACCACACGCGCGCACGCCTTCCTCCGCGATGAATAAATACATAAATTGCACGGCTCCAGATCAGTCGGTTTGGCGGGCGGGCCGACCCTCTCTCTCTCGGACGCTCCGGGGAGAGGTGTCTGCGAGATGACACCCCCCCCGCGGAGATGACCGGGCCTAATAAAACGGTGTTAGTGGACGGACCGTGGCGGGGGAGGAGAGCGAGAGTAAGGGAGAGATTAATGGGGCTTTGATGGAACAGCGTGGGACGAGCCGTGATCACTTTAGGTCCTAGAACAATGTTTTGTCAGGCCCCCGAAAATGAAAGATTGCGGAGGAGGGAGTCGCCGGACCGTAGATATCACGGCGGTTTGCAGTCGGGAGTGGAGTGTGAGACGTTTTGAGAACAAATAACCAACTAAAGTGCAGTTCAGACGAGTGCTTTTCAAAGTTTTCACACCGAGTGGACCGATATCTCATTTGATTTTTGATCTGGTGGAAGATATTTGACCTTCCAAGTCCCACCAGGCCTTTTATTAAGATCAAAACCAGCCTAAACCGGGTCTAAACTGGGAAAAAGAATCATTACATCATGCATCAGCTATCAATACGTGCCATAAATGTGTCATTAAAGCATCAATGTAAAGATCCCTGATAAAAGAAGCCTGACGAAGCCCACCTTTTTACACATACTCTTAAGACTCTCACCGCAAGTGCATCACAAACCAATTGAAACTGGAATTTGTCCAGTTGTAAATCTGTGAACATGGTGGAATGCTTTTGTAGGTTGGTGATGTAACTTGTCTGTGCCGTCTCTGAGTCGCTTCGCCTTTCACGATGAAGGCTGGGTCTTTTATGCAGATTTATTAAGGAGGCGTTTGACCTTGTTCCTGGCGTTCTTCCAACAACAAATGTTTATCCTTGGGGTCTTCACATAAAAACTGACAATCTGTTGTTTAGAGCTCGACAAGCATATTATGAAATGCATGTGTGGGTTACTTACTTAAGAAGCCATTTCCAAAGATCCAGTGTTGCATATTTTTTCACAAAAGCCTTGTATTGATGATGGTCGGGCGGCATTGTACAGCGGTTTGTGCTCGCGCTTCACAGCTAGAAAGTCCGGGTTGGATTCCCACCAGGAATGGGCCCCGTGTCTGTGGAGGTTCCTCCAGTTACTTCGGTTTCCCCTACCACTAAAAACATGTACACTAGTAGTAGCCCAATCCGGTGTGGCTTGTTCATTGACGTGCACTGTTAGATAAACAGATAAACCAATAAACATTCCTGACATTTTCATCTTGGAATACGCCCGTGCCATCAGGAAAGAAGAAGTCCACTGATGCAGTAACCTGGTCTGGATGTTCAGCTGATCTTATTCTTTGGGCTCAGAGTGTTGCTGAATCTAGACCTGACCAACTGCAGGAAACCCCAGATCAGAACAGTTAAATCCAGGTCAAGGACTCTTTTCTTTGTTTGGTCAAGCAGAGTATTTGAAAATGTTTGACCTTCCAAGATCAAACCAGGGCTAAACCGGGTCTGAAACTGAAATGAATACATTTTATTATATCGAAACTGGGTTTAAACCATTTCTAAACTAGAAAACACGTATAGTCTCCATGTTGCATGGGAGTTTTCCCTTGTCGAGAAGGGTTGTTTACGTCGTAATCTGTACTGGGTTGTTTAGACTCTTAATCCCCAACTAAACCGTGCACATTCTCTCCAGTCTGGCTTTACCCAAATCTAAAAGCCTTTTGGAAATAGCAACAAATACAAGAAGAAAACAATGAGCTAAAGCATTTTAAAAAGGAATCAAATATGCAGTGATGTTAAACCCCTTAACTCCCACCTGACCCGAGCACATTTTCTCCAGTTTGGCTTTACCCCAGTCCAAAAGCTTCTGGAAAAAAGCTGTGAAGATAGCAACAACACTGAGACAAAAACAATGATGGAAATGTGACAAGAAAGTGAGAAAACATTGACGAAAAAGTGACGAAAAATTGATGAAAAAGTGGCAAAAATGTCACAAAAATGTGACAAAAAATGACAACAAAAAAAAGACAAAAATATGACAAAATGACAAAAAAAATGACAAAAAAGTTACAAAAATGAGTTGAATACCCAACAAAAAAATGATGAAAAAAATCTGATGACGTGAGGAAAAAGATCCTCTCGGTTCAGGCGGGAGTTAAGAGGTTAAGCTGAATTTCCTTTGTGTTAATGCTTCTTGTAAATGTGTGTTTTAAAAGCCCCTCTGCAAATTCACCTTGGCATTAAATGTTGCTGTGTGTTACGTGTTGAATGTACATAATAAAACAATGAATAAATAAATAAAATATAAATACATGTTTATTATTTGTAGATTCTTTGGTGTGATTGGACCTTAGCCAATGATCAGATAAAATAGATCTTCCTTCTCGACACAATCTATTATAGAAAACGCTATCTCAATGGACGCCGCCTGGGCGCCGCCATGTTTATTTCCCATACCGACTTTGAAGCTAAGCAGGGACGGGCCTGGTTAGGACTGGGATGGGAGACCGTTTGGGAACACCAGGAAGCCTGGCGACAGTACTGAGTGTGATTACATCCGCGGCCCCCACGTGACGGTCCCACCGGCCGCGGGCATTGATCACGGGTCCAGATGGACTGCGGTGCTGCTGTCCGAGGACAACCCGCCGTCACAAAAACGCGAGTGCACGAGGTCTGACTGCCGTGCGTGTGCGCGCATCCAAACAGGGCGGTGTGTGCGCGCGCGTGTGCGTGCGTGTGTGTGCGCGCGTGTGCGTGCGTGTGTGTGCGCGCGCACGTGTGAGTAAAAGCGAAAATGAAACTTAACGAGCGCATGGCCTGCAGTGCGTCGTTTTTTTCTTTTTTTTTACGTTGCTGCTGTACCATTTCTTTTCTATTTTGCTTTCACGTATTGTGAGCCCAGAGGTACATTTTATTCTAAAGCAGCTTTGAAAGCATTGCCAACTTTATTGTCAGGTTATAAATACTGTCTAACAACGATCATTAGTCTATCTCATTTCAAAACCTACTTATTATTTTTTTGATTGTGCACTACCGTGATGCACCAAACCACGGGTCCTGCACCGTCAACCAAACCGTTAGAGCTGAACCCCTAATATTTATCCATAAATATTCCACTGTCTCTTGATTTCTATTCCCTGAGTTTAGCGAACATATTGTCGTTGTAGTTTATAAGAAAGGAGCACGGGTGCATCAAACACTCCAATTGCAGATTGTTTGATATTATTTTTAGCATTCATTATTTCACTCATTTGTAGTGGCCATCGTTTTTGGAATGGGTTGGGAACCACTGGTCTACAGATGAACTGTGTGACGGGTTGGACATTTCTTTGTAATAACTCATAATCTCAGAATATCAAATGTGGAGACTAGCGAGGCCCGGCCGAAGGCCGGGTCTCAGCTAGTACAACAATAACTGAGAAACAAACACTGGCTCCATCTCCATCTGTAAATGAGAAACTACAGAATCTAAAATCACCAAAGTTTGGACAGCTTGACAGTACCTTCTCTCCAAGCAGCCCGACCTTTAAAGTCATTCATCGCATTCCAATCGAGGAGCTTTTAGATTTGGATGAAGCTGAACTGTAGAAGATACTCTTGTTAAGGCGGGGGTTAAGAGGTTAGAGAAGTGGACGCTTTGCCTTTCACTATGAAGACTTTTACACTGAAATGACAAGTAGCAGACTGGCTCTTTTATACAGATTTATTAAGGAGTAGTTTGACCTTGTTTTCTCTCTATATCCTCGGGATCTTACTATAAAAGCTGTTCGATCCTTGTACAGTTTTCTTATTTTGATCTGTCACTTTGTTCTTGGGCTGACCTCTTCAATCATTTCGCCTGTGTACATGAGCTGCGTGCCTTGGTGGTGCCTGACGGGGCTGTTGGCTCAGAAGAACAGCCATTACTCTGTTAGTTAGCCCCAGGGCGGTCACATCTGCAGGCAGAGTCCACATTTCTCAGCACAATTCAAATCTCAGTCATTATCATGGCGTTATTTAAAGCATGCGAAGTCCGTCCAGCGCTCTGGGCCGGGCGGACCCCCCGCCGCGCCGCAGAGGACACGCGGGACAGAGTCCATATGCCGGGGCCCAGTGTGAGCAAAGACGCTCGTTTATCAGACAAAGGGGGGGGGGGTGAGAGGGGAGGAGAGGTAGAAGTGTCCTGGGCCGACGTGGAGGTTAATAGCACAGTGTGGGACCTGCCCCCTCCCCGCACTTTATCAGCCCCAGTGACTAATGGCGCCGTCCCACAGCGTAATGGTCTAAACGAGAGGAGCGGCGGAAATGGATGGACTTCATTAGACTCGGGACGGGTGTGGACACGGAGCGAGGCGAGGGGTGGGCTTCTCCAACAGATTCATTATGATAACCATTTTAGCACCGGCCGTTTGAGCACAGCATCTGCAGCACCTCGATATTTTATGAATTATTACTATAACAATTTATTAAGCGATGATTCTAGTACAATATAGGCTCGTGTCCAAAGAGGTTAGCTCCTCTGTAAGAGCAGGGAGTAACAAGAGACTGGGACACCGCCTTAAGTTCAAGAAGTGAAACAAAATAGACAAACATTTCACAACTAAAGCAAATGGCCATTCATAAACTAGTATCCGAAAACTATAGGGAACCACCACACTGTAAAAAAAATCTGTATATTTTACGGTAAAAACTGGCAGCTGTGGTTGCCATTTTTTTTTACTGTACAAAATACAGGATCCTTGTTATTCAATTTACAGTTAAGCACTGTCTCATTTGTTTTTATTACAGTTTATTGCTGTCAATTTAACACCCATTTCTTGTGCAATTTGTGGTAAAAAGTTTTAAAATACATAAAAATCTGTATTTTAGAAAAAAACACAGCTGCCAGTTTTTCCCCCCGAAAGAAATACAGGACAATTGTCATTAAAATTACAGTTGAAAATAATTCCAGCTGTTTTTTCATGGTTTATTACTGTCAATTTAACACCCATTTCTTGTGCAATTTATGGTAAAATCTTTTAAAATACATAGGAGAAAACTCCCTGAAGTTCTCAGGACTCGAGATGGTCAAACTGTGGCTCTGGTCGGCTTCTGTAGTTTGTGATTATTGCATTTAAGATTAAGATTCTTTATTGTCCCTTGTGGGAAATTAGTTTCCACAGCCTGTCAGGTCAACACCACCACATTCAACATTTAACACAAAAGGGGTTCACAGACAAAGTTAAGGTTAAACGAGGTTTGACAAATAAGTTAGTGAGGAGCTTGTTTTTCATGGGAGACTGACAGCATGGTGTAAAAACAGGATGAGCTGGACAGCAGGATGGACTGAATGATGAAGATGAGGGGCGACATGGAGAGCACTGAGTGTATGGAGAACATATACATGCATTTCCAATGACATCACAGATTGTTCCGGCAGCCATTTTGAATACCGAAGTAGCATTATGCAGTACTACAACATGTGACAAAATCTCTACTTAGGATGAAAATGAAAGACAGCTGATTGGCATTTTTATGTACTCATAGTCATTGCTTATGAAGACAACACTTATAACACGGACCCAGAGACGCACGTTTATGTGATAAAACCAGCAAATGTGGCACAGACGTAGCAACTGTGTCTGTGGAGCTACAGCAGGATTTACTCAAGATCTGCTTCACTCTGAGGACTAAATGAACACATCAAAGAGGAAACAGAAAACCTTTCTCTGTGATTTTTACAGTTTGTCATGTGAACAGAGTCTCAGTCTGAGTCAGTGTTTAAGCTGCTCAAGACGTTAGCATGGTACCTGTTAGCAACTGTCAACATAAACATCTATGAACACTGAGGAAATACAACAGTAACAGCTCAGCTCTGACCTCTGTCACATGTTGTACCCAAGGTTTGGAGTGTGGTTCAGGGCTTTCTCTTGGAGAGGTCGGAGCTGAGCTGTTGAAGATAAATGCTAACCGGTAGCATGCTAACATCTTAAACACTTACCCACTGGTTATATCACATAAACGTGCGTCTCTGGAGCCATGTTTTTTACTGTTTCCTTCTTGAGCGATGATTACGAGTACATAAAGATGTCACTCTCAATCAATTGCCTTCATTTTATGTCGTGAGAAGAGCTATTGTTACATGTTGTAGTACTGCATAATTCTACTTCAAAATGGCCGCCATAACAACAAAAGTCACATGACTGAAAGGCATGTATAGTCTTTGTTGAGAGCGTTTATGGAGGTCTCTGAGGTGGTGTTCAAAAGTAAAGTTATTGTCCAGGATGAGTCTGAGATATTTGAATGTAGTCACCTGATCTATTGTGTTGCTGTTAATGGAAATTGGGTTCAGACTTGAATTGTGTGTAACCCACAATAGATGTACCTGAAGCAAACTCTAAACAAGATAGGATAGTTGTTACAGCTTGGGAGAGACGTGAACAATAATTGGAAGGATGTTTATGGGGTTTTGTCGCCATGGTTACACACATACTCATTGTCCTCCCCAGTTATTGTAATGAGTCCATCAGGAAGAGCATCCAGTGGAAAAATGAGCGACTTACTGTGTTCATCTGGAGCGTTCTCTTTATTTCACGTAGACATTCCAGGTCATGTGTTGCTGTGTGACAAGTCGTCCAGCGATCCTGAACCTGCTCTTAATGATCTGCCCGACGCAGACGAGGCTGTTTCTGCAGTGCGGTTTCAAAAGGATGCCTTTGGAAGACGGGCTAAAGTGCGTAAATCTCATGACTTGTTTTCAAAGTAAGGCAACAACATCTCCATGGAGACGGGCCGGCGATGTCACACTAGCAGTAACGATGCACAGTTTTCAAAATATTTGTCACCGATGAAAAAAAAACCTGGAATGAAATTGAAGCTGTATTTTACTCCTTGTACAATATTGGGTGACATGTTGTATTTGAGGTTCTCTGGACTTTCTTGTAGAGGTGGATGATATGGAAAAGGATCGATCTCGATTTTCAATTCAAAAATTCAATTTTTGTTCTTCATATTGAAAAATGCAGCAGATTCACGATAGACCTTTTATAAACCTCATCAAACAAACAAAGAAAATGAACGCTTTCCACAGCGACATCAGCTAACTCTCTCAAATGTGGTTTTCATTTCATTTATTGTATCAGCTCCGATATCCAATGCCAGTATTTAGGCCTGTCATGATAATACATTTTCTGTTTGATTTATTGAGGCAGAAAAGTATCGCGATAAACAATATTATTGACTCTAACGATACTGTCAACCCTCAGGCATAAAAATAGCAGTAAACCTTTACCTTTTTAAAGTGTATAATCATATTCTTAAATACCACACAAGCTGCAATAAATATGAAGTATAATGTAGCTTAATTTGCTTCAGTTCGAAATCAAAGTTTTATTAAAAAAAATAGGGGTGGAAAAGCTAATGAATTTACAGACGATAAATATCGAGCCCAAAATTGTAGCGTTAATCTGTTGTTTATTGAACGATAAATTCATATATATATATATATATAGTGGGGAAAAAAAGGATTTGGCCAAAATCCAATAGAATGTCTATGTGAAACTGACCAAATACTTTTTTTCCCCACTGTATATGTATCAGATCAATACATCCATAGTTACTGTGCCCCCTGAGACTTACGAAGTTGGGGGGCTTTCCAATGCAATGCACTTTGGACCCTCATTGATCGACAAACTTTCTATTGTCCTCCACCAAACTCCGCAACCAGGAGCTGTTTCTGTTTTCTGTAAACCTGACGACCAGACTGTGATAATTACTGAGATGGACCAGAGTTGAGATTGTGATTTTGATCCAGCGCTACTTTCCCGTGGTCACCGAGCCTCCGACAAAAGAAAGCCCTGCACATTCACATCTGCCCGGCAACATGCCCTTAGTCTGGTACACCTCCTGTCTTCACTGCTCCTTTTGTGAATAAACTTAGTTCCACACATTCCTGGGGCCGCTGTTGAATTCCCAGCTCCGTGCGTCGCCTGGTGATTGCAATCAGGGCGTGATTAGCGCCGTGAGGCAGTGACGGGGGCTCCCGTTGTTTCGCCGCCTGTTTTGCTTCCTGCGTTGAAGTCAATTACCCTCCGCCGACTCCCCACTCGGTCCGCTCCGCATCTGGAGGAACAAAACTCCAGAAACAAACAGAGCGCCCGGTCCGACGGCCGCCTGCCAGTCACAAACCTGCGTCCCAGTCGTCGCGGAGATCGCCAGGCGACTGCGAGGGTCGTGTGTGTGGTTTAGAGAGAGAGCCAGGAGATCAGGTGCAGGAGCGGAGATTTGGACCCGCTGATAATTGTCCGTCAACAGAGCAGTTTGAAGGCTGGAGTCATGAGGCTGGGCTAGAAAGTAAAACTAATATATAGTATAAAACTGAATGGAAGGTCATCAGGTGTGATTTCGTCAAGTTCCTGATGGCAGTGATTGACAAAACGAAGCATCGGTCGAAGAGCGGAGACAAATGTGAACGATGTATGTCGTTTATGCCACAAAAACGTAGAGATACAACAGGGGTAGGCAAAGTCAGGCCCGGGGGGCAAATCCGGCCCTCCAGCGCAGAACCTCTGGCCCTGAAGGTTTTTTGAGAAACATAATGACACAAATCAGAAAGTACTTCAACATTTTTAATGTTAAATGGGAGAAATACTGTCAATCCACCCAATTAGGTCATATCATGTCCAACTCTGGCATTTGTAGAAAGTGCACTGGAAAAAAATTAATACAAAATTATGGAAGAAATGACAGACCTACTTGAATTAAGAGATTCAATCTAAAGTTTGAGTAGATTTGGTCTGGTCGCCAATGGAACAAGTCATTATTCTCAGATGATTGTTCATTGTCCATATTATTCAAAGTGGGTTTTATGTTTGTTCCATTGGCATTAGCATTTGTATCTTTATCTTAGATTAGTCCAAACAGACTGAAATTCAACATAAATAATCTTTATTCAAGCAATTTTAAGTCATTTATCTCATTTAAGATGGTCATTTTTCCAGTGTAGTGCTTTACTTTGGCCTGAGACTGGCGGCTTCGGCCCTCGGTCTTTTTACAATGAAAAAAATCGTCCCTCCGTTAAAAAACCCTGCCAACCCCTGAGATACAAGGAGTCATTACCAACTCTATTCAGATTTTAAACACAGACTTCAACATGAATGCACACCCGACTGTTTCAATCAATGTATGTTTGGAGCAGGACAAAAACACGCCATTTGTGATTTGATCGATACAAAACCTTTCCAGATTTGATCGGCTTTCAGCAAACAGAACACAATCCTGCTTTTGAACAGATACCAAAAGCAGGACTGGACGACTGACCAGGCAAAGCTAATAGTCACCCCTGGACAAACGGCTGCAGTGCTCTGTCTACAGTGGAGCGCTGTGCCCTTCAAACGACTGTGAGCGCGGGGCATCCATGCATAATCACTACCTACAGCGGCTCTATATTAAAGACAGTCAACAGGGGGATACTTCCTACTATAGACTCTCTATAGACCCCACCGGCTCGTTCGTCACGGCTTCAGAATAAAAGCAGCACATAGATCCAATCCAAAGACAGACGGCCAGGTTTCTTTGTTTCTTGCTCTGGACATTATTTAGCATCAAAGTGGGACACATTTTCCAGGATCAATGGTTTTGTAGGTTTTCTGGTGTGAGGCTCCGTCAGCAGTGAAAACCTTCCAAACAATTGATTCTGGAGCGTCCTAGAGACCACTGTGATGGAGAGTAAAGCCTCCACTCGTACAGCTGCTTGGGTCAAGGTCAAATATGCACAAATATTTGTTTCCCGCATGAAAGTTGCATAATGCACCTTTAACGTCTTAGTTTTTATGTTAGGGTTTAAAAAAGAAAAAAAAATACAGTAGAATGCTTGTTTTCTGACATTTTGTTCCGAGCTACAGTAGGTATCCCCGAAGTAGCTGCTGCATTGATTCGCAAAGCTGGCTTTCCCACGAGTATTGATTCACTAATCCATCCATATATCCATTCATTTTCTTCCACTTGTCCGTTATCGGGTTGTGGGGGAAGCCGTTGGAGCTGCTTCAGCCCCTACGGCTCCTCCTGCAGGTGGTGGGTCCACAGAAGGACGGCCTCACGGTTCTAACAGGGCCTGTTGGTCTCTCATAAGGGGCTTTTGAACCGCTCTTTGTCTGACCCGTCACCTATAGGACCTGTTTGCCATGGGAGACCCGACCAGGGGCACGAAGCCCCCGACAACAGAGCTCCAGGATCATTCAGGTGCTCAAACCCCTCCACCACATTAAGGCGGCAATTCCAGGACGGGACGCATAATACAAATGTGTCATGCAACGACCTCACCACTTTAGTAGCTCCTACAGACTCTGAACTGTCCAGTCTTGAACTTTTTTAAGGTTTTTCTGAGATTTTTTTAATATCCAATTCCTTGCCTGATTTATTTAGCTTTGAACATAAACTGGAAAAAAGTCTTAGTTACTAATATATTAATACAATTAAAACCATGCTTTTAATCCTGGGTCTATCCATTATTTAGTGTTCGTCGCTGAAAATATTTTGTCTCATTTTATATGAAAACCTAAAATGACAGAACACTAAAGAGCTAGATGCAAGTTGGTCATTTTATACTCACTACTGCCACCTCAGGTCATACGTGTAACTGCAGCTTCTATATTAAGCTCGTGCATGACGGCACTTCAGACTCGAAGTAACAACTTTCTGAGTCACAGTTCAGGATCATTCTACACATTAGGACATGGCTGGAACATGTAGGGGGAGGAAAAAACTTAATTTTAAAATGTTTAAACTCCATATAGTCCCTTCACAATACAGTTTTTTCCCCATCTTTATGTCAGTAATCTACAGCAGAAGTGTCATATTGATATCACCATTGTTTTTCCCTCTCCACCTGCCGTGTCTCACCACATCCTTTGTTATCGTGGAGCGGCTCTATATTGTCTTGGCTGGAGACACGAGCTGCGTTCAAAGACTTTACATTTGAATGATGGACGATGGGGAAGAGCGCCGGCGTCTCCACCGTCGCTACAGACGAGCGCCGAGCGAAAGCCCCGCGCTTCACAGTCAGACGAGGATCGTAATTAAAAATCAAGGTGATGAGTGACTCGCGAAACAGACAAACACTGAATATTCATTTAGGCAGAGCGCAAACACAACACATCATTGGCATTCATGCATTTCATTTGGGGAAACGGATCAACTTCAGGCTGAATAACAACAGCGCCGCGCTCCAACCCGAGATTTACAATTCAGCGACTCCAGAGCGACGCCGAAGCTGCCTCGGGACGGGCCGGCAGAAACCAGGCAGCCTATTCAACATGACGCCTTTTCTCTCTTAAGTGTCGCGTTTTGGGGAAATCAAATCTCATATTGTAACTAAATGAACTTTTCATTGACAAACTGCTCGAGGCGAGACGCTGCAGGTGAAAAGTGGACATTTTTAGCTGGTTTTCTCCCTTAACATCTTAGTTTTGATATCAGAGTGTAAAAAAGACTAGACTTACCCTGTACAATCACATAGCTCCAGTCTATATCACACTACAATGATGACCAAACCTTCTGTTGGTCTGTAAATGCAGTAAATTAGAATAACTGCCTTGTATAAAATTGCTCTCTCAAAATGGCTGTAGTGAATGTCTTGAAATAGGCCTCTGTCTCTTTAAGAACCTCTGAGCCTTTCCGACACGCCCCCTCCACACGCTGTCTGTGGCATCAGTGGGGAGGGGGTTCTGCTGAGGAGCAGTGGTTGGTTACTCGGCTGGTGACGAAAGCTCGGAGGCGTCTCCAGGAGGTGGGGGCGTTCCTAGGAGGACTCGGGCAAACCTATCCCTAAAATGTCCGCCATCAGAGTTTTTCCAGATTACTCAAAAATACGCGAATGTGCCAAGGCAACACTTCAGGCATGTTTTTAATGAGGGAATGACATAATAACATGATGTAAAGCTTGAAAAAGTCGATTTTGCATATTACCCCCCCTTTGACAGTCTTCTCCCCAATACTGACATGTTTGGTGGCAAGAAAGTCGACCAAGATCATGCTGTAATCCCAATTTGGTCATTTCCTTCATTTGTGGGAGACAGCAGTGGTTAAATACAGGAGAAATATACAGGGCGAATGTGCAGAAAAGGGAATAAACTGTTGGGCTTTCCGGACTTAAATAGTGTCTACGTCTAATTCCCAACATGATTTATTGAATTTTGAGCCCAAGGCAAAATCCCCTCGGAAAAAAAACTAAGTAAAACATCAACAAGATAAATGTAGACCTGGCTCTATGCATTATTTAGATTCTGTCGCTGAAAATGATGGCATAAAATGTATTTTCATAAGACGTATACAATACATTTTATGGCGGCGTGGTTCTGCAGTGGTTAGTGCTCGTGCTTTACAGCAAAAAGGTCCCAGGTTCGATTCCCACCTGGACGGGGCCTTTCTGTGAGGAGTTCTACATGTTCTCCCCGTGTTTCCCCTAAAACTAAAAACATGTGCAAAAGGTTCCCCTCGAGGGCCAGGACTCCCCTGGATATGAGATTTCTAATCTCAGCGGGACTTTCCTGGTTAAATAAAGAAATCAATATAATAATTTTATCCTCATGTTTATACCAGTAATATATAAATGACTGATGTTTATTTCTACACCACCTGCAGTGTCTCACCTTAACAGAAAAATGTAATTTATTTGTCGAAGTCAGAGCTACCGGCTTATAACTGTGAAAATATCATTTCCTCTCAGATGAAAATGACTTGAAAGTGCTTGAATGATCAGAATTTGTGCCGAGTAGGTTCTTACTGCCAATGGAACAAGAATTATTTTTTTTGCCTTACACTTTTAGTTGTTTTAGTCCTAATATAACTGGTTGCTTTTCCTTATTTTAAAAGCTTGTTCCATTTGCTCTCATTTCAGCAGAGTCCAAACCTTAATATCAGCACAAATATAACATTAAATAAAAGCCGTGATTCAAGCGGATGATGCAACCCTGGACTGAGCTCAGTCTGAAATAAAGTCAATAATAATAAATGATGTGGATACGTGCTACAACCTAACCTCTATGCCATCACACAGCACCTTTACATTTGTACCATTTACATCCACTAAACAAAACAATCACCTCGCTTTGATTTGAAGTGTAATAATAGTGAGTAAAGTCTGTTACGTCTCTGAAGCTGCGTTCGTTTTTGGGCGACAGTTTTGCCGCGGGCCTGAGCGGGTGAGCGGTCAGATGGTCGGCCGGTGCGGGCCTCGTGCTGCGGGGGTTTGCGAGGGCCAGATGGGCGATCTGCTCAGGAGCTAGCATCATGTCTCTCCCCCCCTCGCTGTCCCTCCCTGTCTCTCCGTTCTCTCGTCAGATTGTGCGATGCACCTTTAACCTAAACTCGAGGCTACAGCTACTTCGCTTTGCATGAGCTGCTAACGAGCGTGTTGGAATAAACAGCGGTAAAACTGTGTCTCGCTGTCCCGGGCCGTTCCCCGGAGACTTAAAGGATCAGCCGACTGTCATTCCTCACTCCTCATATACATTAAATATACCCTATACCTATTTTTCCTATTACAAATACCATACTGATATTTATTCTTACCTGAGTTTAGACGAGTTGATACGTACCTGTTTAGGGCTGGGTACCGTTAAACGATACCAGTACGGTATCGAAAATGAAGGTTTAGGTACTACTGGTATCGGAAAAAATCGCAGGTACCGAAAAGAAATATCAAATCTTTATATTTTTTATGCTGTTGGTTATACAAATTTAAAAAGAAAAACCAAAGTGAAAGACAAGTCAAAAAAAAAAAGAGGAAAAAAAAGGAAAAAAAATACAAATAGTGGGAAAAATTTGGGAAACATTTGGGGAATCAAAAATATCAAAAAGGGAAATAACGTGGGAAAAAAACAAAAAAAAAAATTGAGGAAAAATTTTAAGAAAAATTTAGGGGGGACATTTTTCTTCTAAATTGTTAAAAATGGGGGGGAAAATAAGAAATGTGGAAAGTTTTTCTCCGCCTGTTGTTAAAGGAAGTTTAATCTCAAACAACTAACTACAAATGTAAAAGAAATTAAATGGAAGGAAAAGAATAAATTAACATTATTCATCTGTTTTGGTTCTAAATGAAAAATAATTAAGTATCGGTACCGGAAAAAGTATCGTTCAGGTATCAGTACCGAAAAATAAGTATCGTTAAATTACCGGTATCGCAAAAAATTTAGCGGTACCCAGCCCTATACCTGTCTGGTCTTTGTGCCCGTGGAAGAGCGTGGTCGCCTCCAACTTCACCCCGTTTGGAGCTAAAGGAATACACTGGGAGATGCCAAATGCTAACAACATCTTCGGTCTTTTTGCGTGACTGAGGGCACACAGTTCTTCCACACTGAGATAAGTTCTTTCCTGAGTTTAGACAAGTTGATGCGTACCTGCCCGTGGAAGAGCTTGGCAGCTTCCGATTTCAGCCCCATTTGGAGCTATAGGAATATGCTAAATGCTAGCAATAGAGGCTAAATGCTAACAACGTCACATGCACAACAACCAAAGACCAAACAGGTACGCATCAACTCGTCTAAACTCAGGGAAGAACATATCTCAGTACGTAAAAACGGTGGTATTCAGTTTCAGGGCCGCTCTTCTCAAAGTGAGGTTTTTATTCCACTCATGCAACGACCACTTCAGGAGCTTTCAGATCTTGGCCTTAACAATCTTTTGAATGTTTATTCGGAGGGATAGTAATTTCCCAGCCTGACTTATTGAGCTTTGAACATCAAAAATAAGGCGAAATTAGATATCACTTCCAAAATCCCCCCTGAAAAAATCTTAGCAACTAATATACAAAACATTTCACCTGGCTCTATCCATTCTTTATATCTCTATCTTTTCTTTAGCTGAAAATAAAGGCAATTTCGGCATAAAACCTACCATATTTGCGCGACTGAGCGCACGCGCAAAGACCAGACAGTTACACATCAACTCGTCTAAGCTCAGGTAAGAACACATCTCCTTTTTCTTTTAAGGTTTGCAAAATGTGCCACAGAAATCAAATCAAATTGGATTCCCCATCTCTCCTCCTCTCCCTCCTCCTCCCTGTCCCTCTCTTGCTCAAACTCATCCACTGAATTGAAGCTGGCAGTGTTTCAGGGATCGAGTTAGCGGCGCATTACCTGCTCCTCTCGCTCGCGTCGCGCCGCGTGCCGGCTGCGCGCTCCGCTAAATGGACTTTTGTTGGAAAGTCGTATGAAGGAGGCGGCCGCTAACAGCGCTAAACGCCGGCGCGCTCGTCGGGACGGGGTCTGGCTCTTTGGTGCGGGGGATTGGTTCGGATTAACATGTGATTGTAAAGAGGTTCTTCGATTTGGGGGAAAGTAATTGTTTTTGGTGCTGGGGAATTAGCCTCCAGACGGCGACGGAGGCCCGCGCTGCCAAGACGCACAGTCGCTGGCTCCGGTTTCTGCGTCCCTGTTGGTGGCGTCCATTGAAAGTGCAGTAGATTAGACTGAGATGTAAGTCAGCCTGTGGGTAACCAGGCTTTTCCGGCACAAATCTCTCAAGTTTACTCTTTAGAAGGCAATGAAACTTTGGGGCTTCATTTACCAAGAGTTTGCTCATGTGTAAAGGGATTAGCACGCGCAACATTAGCACATTTTATTCACGTGTAGCAATACGCTCGGCTATAGTTGGATGGATACGTAGATAAATAGATGGAAGGATATATGGGCAGATGAATAGATCCCAAGGGGCAGTGCATTTGCAGCTTCCCAGTCACGCATTCATCCATCTCATACATACAATACATAGTAACGGGCCTAATACTGTACAGACAAGTGAAAGAAGTCAGCAGCATGGAGCGATAATCGATCTTAACCTCTTAACTCCCGCCTGAACCAAGAGCATTTTCTCCAGTTCAGCTTTACCCACATCCTGCAGGCCAGTGTAACACCTCATTTGAAAGAAAGCTAAGATCTACAAAACGAAATTGATCTTTTTCCTCACATCATCAGATTTTTTTTCCATCGCCCTTTTTGTTGGGCAGTCATCTCATTTTTGTCAAATTTTCGTGACCTTTTTGTCACTTTTTCGCCCATTTTTCGATTTTTTTGGTCACTTTTTTTGTCACTTTTTCGTCAAATTATTTGCATTTTTTGTCAATTTCGTATCACTTTTTTGTCACTTTTTCGTCCATTTTTTCTCCATTTTTCGTCAAATTTTTCTCACCTTTGTGTCAAATTTTTATCCATTTCTGTAATTTTTTTAGTACATTTTTTGTCACTTTTTCGTCAAATTATTCGCATTTTTTGTCAATTTCGTATCACTTTTTCGTCAATTTTTTGTCACTTTTTCGTCAATTTTTTCTCCATTTTTCGTCAAATTTTTCTCACCTTTTTGTCAAATTTTTATCCATTTCTGTCATTTTTTTAGTACATTTTTTGTCACTTTTTCGTCCATTTTTTCTCCATTTTTTCACATTTTCATCCTTGTTTTCGTCTCCGTTTTGTTGCTATTTTCACGCCTTTTTTCCAGAAGCCTTTGGATTGGGGTAAAGCCAAACTGGAGAAAATGTGCTCGGTTCAGGTGGGAGTTAAGGCGTTAAAGGGACTATACGGAGTTTAAAAATGTTAGAATTAAGTATTTTCCTCCCCCTACAATGTCCTAATGTGTAGAATGAGCCCAGACCTGTTCACCACAACTGCCTCTAAAATCCTGCACTGTCAAAGGTGTTAATTCGGGTCTGAAGTGCCGTCATGCACGAGCTTAATATAGAAGCTGCAGTTACACGTATGACCTGAGGTGGCAGTAGTGAGTATAAAATGGCAAACTTGCATCTAGGAAGGTATGAAAAACGGCAGATTACGATCCTTTGTTGCTCGTGGCACATTATAGCGCCACCAAGAGGACAGAATGTGCTCTGATTGACTCATGATTTGTTTGGCTTCATCAGTAACTCTCTGGATGGAAGGATATTGTCATTTTGCACAGAATGGACGTTTTTGTATTGCACTTTTTACGTGACACAAGTTTACGGGGATTTGTTCTTACATTCACTCTCAACACGATGGTGGTGAGCCAAGTCTGTAGTTACAGTTTCCCCTGGGTTTAGACTGACAGAAGTGCGACTGTTCCTTCCTGAACACAGATCATTCCTCCTGTCCTGGAGGAATGATGATACATAGTAATACGCAAAAAGCTAGAAATTGCTACAAAACCTCTGTCCCCAAAACACCCATTTACCATTACTCACTACTTTGTATTGATTAAAATATTCTGTTCATCAAGCTCACACAGGCAATGAGTCCCAGGAGAAGTGCTTTTTTGGGTTAATAAAAATCCTCCTGAATCTTCCTCCTGACGGGTGATGTGAGAACAGGCCAAGAGACTTGTGTAAAGGCTCTTTTCCGAGGACAGAAACATTATAAAACAATTTGACTTGACTCGTGTAACAATAAGATTTACATGAACATCGTTAAAGTAGAAAATCTGACTTATTTAAGCCTCGGCCTCTGAAGGGCCCATGTTCTGAATCTCTTCCCAGAGCCAGACTGGTCCGGGCCAAAGGCGGGTCACATGGTGAACCCTGTGCTCACATGACCAGAGGAGCAGACGGTCCCGGGTCCAGGCCAAGTCCGAGGTCTGGACTCAGAATCCTGCCCAGGAACCAACTGGGGCTTTTTATGGGCTGTGGCAACGGACCAACTCCTTCACAGCAGTGGGGAATTTATTTACTGATGAATACGGTTCATAGTCAGGTTTAGTGAAGTGTGTTTAAAGCTTTCCAACATGGTGTATCTGTAATTTCATAATATTGGTCGAGTACGGCTTCTAAACATGAATCTTGTTCAGAACATACTGTAGTTAAAATGCTATAAATGTATGTCACAATAAAGCAAAAACAATCAAGAAAATCCTCCTCTTCCTGGTCTCCTGCCTCTGAGGTTTGGTGCTGGATGTTTTTGACTTTCTTTTGGTGGCTGAGTGGTTAGCCCCTCACAACAAGGAGGTCATGAGTTTCATTCCTGGTGCATATGTGGATTTGGCTCCAGGTTTCTCCTAAAAACATGTTCAAACCACATTCTCAGCAGGACTTCCCTGAGCAAAATCAAATAAAAGTCAGGCTTTTTTGACCAACACTGGACTTATTCCACCGCTCTCATTGTACGGGGTCACAGATGTTTGTAAAAAATAAAAGCTGAGGCTGATGACTGATAGATTTGCCGAGCAGGAATTATACCATTGTTCCACGAACAAAGTTTGAAGAAACGGGTCACCGTTTTTCAGAGGCGGACTGATACAGCCCTGGACTCTGACCAGCCTGGCCCAAATTAGCGTAATTGTGACACTTCCACAAATACATATTTTAACCCCTTACCACCCGCCTTAACATGAACGAGTGCATTTTCCCCAGTTCGGCTTTTTATTATTATTTTTTTGACTGGTATCATCAGCAGAAAGAACTGGAAAGGTGGTCGTAGAAACAGAAGCAAAATCATTAATATAAATAATAAATAATAATGGTCCCAAAATTGAACCTTGTGGCACACCATACTCCACGGAATTCCTTTTAGATTCATGTTTTTTTTCATACTGGGCTTTACCCAAAATTTGGGTAAATTTTAGATTCAATCTAAAAGCTTCCCGATTGGAGATCAACAATGTAACGCCTCATTTGAAAGCTAAGACCTACAAAAGTGATGGAAACTTTTCGTCACGTCGCCACATTTTTGTTGTTTTTTTAGTTATTTTTTCTATCATTTTTCGTTCTGTTTTTCTCATGTTTTTGTTGACTTTTCATCCTCTTTTTCTCGCTATTTTGATGCTTTTCCTTTTAGCTTTTAGATTTGGGTAAAGCTCAGTTGAGGCGGGACTGGTGGCCCTAGAGCCAGTGGCCCTTCTCTGCTCTTCCAGAATGGACATATGGCCCCTGCCGTTTTTCCATACTGAGATATGTTCTTACCTGAGCTTCGACGAGTTTACACGTACCTGTCTGGTCTTTGTGCGTACCCTCAGTCATGCAAAACAACCAAAGATGCATTTGGCCTCTCCCAGCATATTCCTATGGCTCCAGACAGGCTGACGTTAGAAGCGACCGAGCTCTTCCACGGGCACAAAGACCAGACAGGTACGGATCAACTCGTCTAAGCTCAGGTAAGAACATATCACAGTATGGAAGAACGGTGGCCTGTTCCTTTGAAGTTGGATCTTTGGGTCGGTTGCATCATAACGCTTTGCCTCAACATTATAACTATATTCAAAACTATTCAAAAACCTACTTAGTGAAAGCTTGTTTGCAAAAAAGTTTCCGGTTTCATATTTTAATGGCTTTTCTTCTTGTTTTTTCTATGTTAAATGCTTGTTTTTGACCTTTTTCAAGCGCCTCGTGAGCTGATCTCTCTGAAAGACGATATTTTCTTACTCATGAACGAGAGTATTGTGGATTAAGTTGTGGTAACAGTCAACATTTAGCTCTATTTTTATTATTTATGGTTTTACATTTCCCCGAACTGCTGTGAAACATATTTTAGTTTTCAGTGTGGCATGAAAATGACAATGAATGTCAGAAATAATCATCTACATTCTGGGTTTGAATATACATTAGTCAGGAGTCATTCTATCGAACCGAGGCGTCACTTTTTGCACGAGTTGCTTAAAGTGGGGAAGTTTTTTGCTCCCGGCGTCGATTGAATGTCAGCTGGATTTGGACAAGGGCAGCGGTGACGCGGCGATGAGGACGACGGTGACTTTAATCTGTTTATACAACCTCCGCCATCTCAGCTCATCCACCTCGGCAAACAAATCATATCACAACACTCCCCCCTCTCCCCCCCCCCGTAACCCCCGAGAGGTGCCCCGGCTTATCGCTCCTCCGAGATCTGCGCCAATGGAAGCGCCGCATTAGCATTTCAATTCCGCCTCAATCAAGCCCTGTGTTTTTGGGCCGAGGTGAGACGGCGTTTGTCTCTTGTCGCTGTTTTTTACGGGACGTGCAGATCTAAACGACACAGACAGAGGGCGCTCTCCTGGGTCAATTGTCGGTGGAGTTGCCTGTTGTCTTCAGCTCAGTCTAGAAACTGCAACTCGGACCTCATTTCCTAGTTATCCAGAGCGTTGCTGATTTCTGGAGATTTTTTTGTTGTTGTAATTCATGCAGTTCTTATGTTTGAAGAGCTTAGTGGCACTAGGCTAATGCAAGGCTAGCGCATTTCTATGGTATCAGCTAGCCTGCATTAAAAACAGTCTGACCCGCTCCACAGAGCACCTGAGGCAAATCACTTATAACACCAGACTAACCATATAAATGTTTGTGTCGATAGAATCATGTTTGGAATATAACTGACCTGCATCACATGAATTGTCGCATTTTGAGGGACTATTTTCTAGCAGATCACTCCGCCGCTGCGTAGCTTATACAACCACGAAGCTGATGCTGCTCAAATATAAGTTCTTTTAAATGCAAAATGGTTAAGATTACTCTATCAACACAGACATGTATATCATTAGTCTGGTGTTATAAGTGATTTGCCTCAGGTGCACTGTGGAGCGGGTCAGACTGTTTTTAATGCAGGCTAGCTGATACCATAGACATGCACTAGCCTAGCATTAGCCTAGCGCCACGAAACTCTTCAAATATAAGAACTGCATGAATTACAAAAAAAAAAAAAATCTCCAGAAATCAGCAACACTCTGGATAACGAGGAAATGAGGCCCTATGTCAAAAATCCTGAAATATCCCTTTAAAGTTCTCAGATAATCTCATATATAACGAGGAATGAGCCTCTCAGATATAACATTACTCATTGCCCTCACATCATATTTGCCAATACGAGTGAAAAGAGTTTATTGTAGCTCCCTGCAGGACACACAGAACCTCAGACCTCATTATTTGTACATTTTTGACACATTTTTTCATGTTTGCCCCTCGTCGTCAGGTTTGGATAAAGCTTCTGGTTTGATTTACAATGTTTTTGCCATTTTTTGGGACTTCTATTCTCACTCCACACCTCCCTAACTCCACTCTGAGTTTTACCATGTCATTACCCAGATCTACAATATCATTTGGTTGGTTTTGTGAAGTTTATTTGTAGGAACCTCCTCAACAGAACGCACATTTTAAGATTGTTTAGGAATTTTACAAATGATGCACCAAGTTGTAAATGAAGAGATTAGAGTCGTAAGTGCTCTGGGGCGTTGGCTTGAATTCGGCAGAAACAACATGCAGCTCTTGTCCTCGGTTTTGTAGCTTATACTTTTTTTAGTTTAGTGTAGTTTTAGTTCAAGGGATTATTGTATTGCTAATGGTTTCCACTATTGCTTTGAATATGATGGATTCTTTATCGGGCCGGTCTTGACCCAAAAGTCCCAGGATGTTTTTTTTCTTTTCCTTTTTTTTCTGTCAGTCCAGCCCTGACACTGTGAAGCAGTTAGTGATGCATTATTTAATTCTTCATTCATCATTTATAAGTCATTTTACACAGTTTACCAACCACCGTTAACATGAATAAGCATCATGACAACGTGCACCATCCGTGAGTCTGGTTAAGGTCAGGGTCAAGTTTAGGAAAACGGTTTGGACGTGTTTATAATTGAGTCTAGATTCATTCTTTGGCTGAATATAAAGGTGATCACTGTTTAGCTTCTTAGAAATGAGCAACAAATGAGGAGGAAAGATGTTTTACAGATTATAAAGTCATGAACCAGCTGAACTAACCGATTTGTTCTGCTGTTGTGACTTTTTAGAGATTGTTTTGGTTAATGTTTCTCATCCGTGTTGGATTTTGCCGGTGTTTTTTGGCCTTAGCGTTCAGTTTGTAACATTATTATTATTTCCCCCTCCATCCCCACGACGCTCCACTCCCCGCTCTCCGTAATATCTGCTCCTATATTCAGCCTCTCCGCTCCATCTCTCGGCTCCGTCTCGTACTCGCCCGGTGGAAGGTGAGAGTGCAGCTCCCTGGGGTCACTGGCGCACTGTTGACCCAGTGGAAGACGGTCTATGGGGGGGGGGGTCATGTGGAGGTCTGCCTGAACGGCATGTGTTATGAGCTAATGGCTGTTAAGTCGCTCACATGTTTGGATTGTGTGACGATGAAAGATTTCAGCTTTTATATTTGAAGACGACTGGTGCCTCGTACTGTATAATGGTCATTTTATGGAATTGCATTTACAGAGTTGGCCTTTGAAAATATGATTCCGTCATGAATGAACGTTGATGTTTGACTGTCCGACGGCTACAAACTCGCTTGGCTTTTTTACCGTCTCCTTATGATAATATGTACAAAGACATGCAGTAACACAGGGCTCACAGTGCTTTATAGCTTTGGACAGATGGACATTCTGTTGGGTTCCTTATAATAAATAAATAAACAAATACGCCATTAGCGACAGCAAGCTGCTAACCACATTTGAACATCACAATATATCATAAAACAATATAATAGTGCCAATAGATCTTTCAGTACAATAGTTTTGCAGTGGAGTGGTTTAAGTCGAGCCACTGGGTAAAGCTGAACCACCCAGTACGTATGCACTTTGGAAATAAAACATTCATATTTCCATTTAAGATTATAGTTTTGATCCTTACATGACTTCAACTGGCCGGACAAAAAAAAGTGGGTTGAAAATGACCTCACTTTTGTTCTTTTAATCGTTTTTCACAGTTCTATTTTTCGCTTGACTGTTTTTTGGTGGTTCTGAGTTTGGTGGAGACAAACCAATTCAGTTTGCAAAGTAATAATAAACAATCAAATTCCTCCCCTCTTTAACCAGAAAGTCACTCAGAGTTTGCAAAATGAGAACAACATTTTCCAAAGGTAAACAATAAAGCTCCCTCCCCCTTCCCTTCTCTCCTGATTGGACCTGACAGGCAGGTTTTCGTCTCATTGGTCAAAGTGGTTTCCCGCGGATTCTGATTAGTTGCTAAAATCAGCAAAGCGAGGGACTTTAGAAAAAATATGATTTATTATTACTCATGTTACCTGAAATGTCAGACCCAGGCAGTCAGTTATACATAATCTATTCAATTACTAAATATATATACATTTTTTGCATAAAATTGCGAATCAGAAATATTAAAATGTTAAAAAGTTGGATGATATTTTTGTTTTTGGTCAGGACGTTGCATGTTAATGAATGGGACTCATGCATGTAAACACGCCACGCTTGGATTGTAGCTTCAGGCTAATTCAGGCACACTCTTTGAAACACACTCTCATTCATCCTGCCCTATTGTACATGTTTTAGGGGAAACTGGAGCACCTGGAGGAAGCTTACGCGGGACACGGGAGAACATGCAAACATTTCACCTGTAAACTAACCCTGCTCCTGGGGTAAAGTGAGTCACATGACAACTTAAAAGAAAAAAAAAAAAAAACACTTCTGAAACCATATGCATTCCGAAAATTGTTAGACTTTTTTTTAACTATCCTTGACCTTGACCGTATCCTGGTTCTGAAACTCAAATGAACGTCTGCAGCTCTGATCTTCTGTCTCTAAAGCGTGAGTGACTTTGAGACGTGCCGGCCGGTCCCGTCGCTCGTGTCAGTGATGCGGCCCCAGGTTTATGCGTCTCGATCAAACCCCCGTTCGCTCTGATCACACGCCTCGGTCTGTCCATCGGGGGCTCTTCCTCTGAGGTGAGCCCCGCCCGAGGCCTCTCGCTCGCTCCGCGCCCTCGTACCTAAATCTGTTCTATAATCCCCACAGAACAGGCACAAAGGAATGCTGGGTTAGTTTGATGTCATTGTCAAATAACGCAATATCATCCATCTTTCTTTCCATCGTTCATAACCCTGTTTAAATCCGTTCACTTTCTTCATTCAGGCCGATGGTGGAGGCCGTGAACATGATAATCTTCCACAGCCAATAGTTTAACCTCTTCCCACCCACCTGAACCAAATGCATTCTGTCCTCTCTGGCCATTATGTAGGTCTGTGTAACACCTCATTTGAAAGCTGGTCTTAGCTGATCTTTTTCCTCGCGTTGTTGCTGTGTTGTGTCCTTTTTTATGTTTTTATTTTTTATTATTTTGGTCACATTTTTGTTGAATTTTTGTCACATTTTTGTTGAATTTTTGTCATTTTTTTGCTGAGTTTTTGTCACTTTTTTGTTGAATTTTTGTTACATTTTTGTTGAATTTTTGTCACATTTTTGTCACATTTTTGTCACATTTTTGTTGAATTTTTGTCATTTTTTTTGCTGAGTTTTTGTCACTTTTTTGTTGAATTTTTGTTGAATTTTTGTCAGATTTTAGTTGAATTTTTGTCATTTTTTTGTTGAATTTTTCTCACTTTTTTGTTGAATTTTTGTTGAATTTTTGTTGAAGTTTGGTCAGATTTTTGTTGAATTTTTGTCATTTTTTTTGCTGAGTTTTTGTCACTTTTGTGTTGAATTTTTGTCACTTTTTTGTTGATTTTTTGTTGAATTTTCGTCACTTTTTGTTAAATTTTTGTCACTTTTTGTTGAATTTTTGTTTAATTTTTGTCACATTTTTGTTGAATTTTGTCATTTTTTTGCTGAGTTTTTGTCACTTTTTTGTTGAATTTTTGTTGGATTTTTGTCATTTTTTTGTTGAATTTCTGTCACATTTTTGTTGAATTTTTGTCACATTTTTGTTGAATTTTTGTCACATTTTTGTTGAATTTTTGTCACATTTTTGTTGAATTTTTGTCATTTTTTTGTTGAGTTTTTGTCACATTTTTGTTGAATTTCTGTCACATTTTTGTTGAGTTTTTGTCACTTTTTTGTTGCGTTTACATCCTTGTTTTCTTCTCATTTTTTGTGGCTGTTTTGGTGCTTTTTTCCCCAAGAAGCTTTTTGATTAGGGTAAAGCCAAACTGGAGAAAATGGGATCCGTTCAGGTGGGAGTTAAGAGGCTAAATGTTCCCGTCGGGTCAATAAGAGCTTCCTCAGTCTGCGTTCGGCGTTCGGCTCGTGACCTTCAGCACATCGATCCAGACGATGTGATCGATCGACACCGAAAGGTCAGAGGAATGTGACCTCTGAGCTGTGGACCCTTCAGACGAGCGGGTCAGATGCTTTAGCTAAACGTGTTTATGTATGAGGAGGGGGAGGGGGCGGGGAGAGTAAATGAAATGGGTTTGAGCTGAAAATATGTGTTAAGTGGGTTCAAACATTTGTATTCAGGATCGATGTTAATCATTAAGAAGTGTGTGATTTTTGAAAGGGACGGTTTGTGAATACATTAGAGTCAGATAGGTCAAGGAAAAGCAATGAAGCCGTGAAAACAAAGGCAAGGGATCTAGGATGGTGAGGTACCGGGACATTTTCAGCAAATTGTATCAAAATTAGACTTAAAAACAAACTTAAACGAGGTGTACATGGAACAATATGTGACCCATCATGAGAACGGGGGAAGCGACTCGGTTCTGGGGCATTTTGAGCGGGACATACAGTAGTTTGTGAAAGTATCGCCTCCAAAGTTTCCAACAATGTGTAACACAAGGAAATCTGATCATATTTGGAGAAGATGTGGCAAGTTGAATTTAGGAACTGGAAATATGTCAAAGAGAAGAGTCGGCCTCTAAACTTTTGGGCTGTTCTCTCCTCTCTGGGAGTGACAATAGGGCTCATTTACATCTCATTTACATAAAGCCATCCCACTGTAAAGCTCCTCTGTTGTGTCATGTGCGTGGGGTCTCAGAGTTCACTCAAACAGAAACTGATCCACAACCGGCGTCTGAATAAAACTGCATCCACCGGAAAAAAAAGATACTAAACTTACTGTTTGGTGCTTTTGCTGAAACTGTTCTTAACGCTGAAGCTGAGGCCAAAGTGTGGTCCTGTCTGGGGAACAGACCAGCGTCTCTGTCCCGCTGTCGCTGCTTTGCTCAAGGCTCTTCATGAGGAAGCGGCGCCACATTATCCGGGATTAATAAATCCACTTCCAAACATGTTGGTATTAACGTCCACGGTTCAGCTCGTCTGATACAATCTTTGTCCATCCAACACAACCCGGTGTTTACCCAGTATGTGAATACACACAGACAAAGCCACGCCCCTTTCAAATATACCAACACTGCTGCTTAAACACAGAGAGGCTTCTTCGTGAAAATCACAAATTTTCAAAAGCGAAAAACCTTTGGGATTTTTCTCTAAACTCCGACTTGTCCGACTTGAGTCCCACGTTCTCGCGCCAGGGCACATATTAGGTAAAGACTGAAACTACATCTTTGCTCATTTTTTTTGTTTCCCAACCAGGGGTACCGTGACCCTGGGGGTACTGGAGCATTTAGCAGGGGGTACTTTCAAAAGTTATTTCAAAGGAAAGTTAGTTTTAATGATGTGTTTCATTAAAAGGTCTGAATTTGAGCGGATTCATCTTTTAAATACTGAATAATCTAATATCAGTAAGGTCCACGAGGTTGGGGGTACTTGGTGTATTAATGAATGACTTGAGGGGCATGTGAGATAAAAAGTCTGGGAACCACAGCTTTAGGGAGCCCTGAGGAGAAATGTTTTTTGATCAGACACATATGATCAGATACAGAAACTTTTACTCGATCCATGTAAAGCTTCATTCAGCTGGTGGAAGTTCAGTGATCAACATCCAGTAAGGCATGTCTGGGCTCGACCTCATCCGGATGTCATTTCCCTTCATTGCGATCATAATTTGGGCCTGACTTTGGTTTGGTTTTGGTCGCCGCTGCGTGTTGAAAACTCCGGCGCTCATTAGAGCCGCTCGGTTTGATTTAAGATGGCGGGGGTTCCACGCTCTCTTTGGGACCGTTATTGGAAATCCAATTAGAGGACAGTAATTACTCGAAATCAATGGCAAAAATGTCACACCTCGGCTTGAACAGCGTTACAAAACAGGCAGGAAACACCCGCGGCTGCACCGGAGCTGATCTCAGATTACTCTACTCCAGCGAGTGAGGAAAGTGTTTACTTTAGTAGAAATATAGATAAATACTGTCATTGTATTCATGTGGCTCAGCTAAGAATTTGATGGTGGTAAAATGAGTCTGTCCCGCTGAGCTGTATCGGCTCCTGTACTGCAATAGCATCACTTTTTTTTTTTTAATGCTGCTCCACTTATTTCCTCAAGTTGTAAAAGTCAGGTATTTGTTTTGCTGCCAAAACTCGTTGCTAGCTCTTTTAATACTCCCGATTAAATGAATTAAAGGCACGCCTTGGGGATTTGTAAAAAGTTTTCTGTGACGATGAAGTGAATCAGAGCAGATTCCTGATCCTGTGTGAGCGATAAAAAGGCTCTACATTTAGAGAAGCCAGAAACGAGTTACTCTATTTGACTACTGTTTATTCTTTTCCAGACCAGTAATCAGATTAAAGTTACTTTTTCAAGTCACTGTGAATTATGATTCTGCCATTTTCCGTAGAAAAAATAAATAACATAAACAATAGAGGAGAGAGATGGAAATGCATCACTTTTCTGAATCTGTGGAGCTTTGTTTAAATGTACTTGCAAAGTATTGGCAAAACCAGTGTCATTTGCAGTTGGAGGCGGGATGTCGGCAGCTGATCAATGTAACTAATAAAGTAACTTGTAATCTAACTTGGTTATTTAAATCAGTAAAGTCAGTTTTTCAAGTAATCTGTGGCAACACTGACTACATTTAGGTTCAGGTTAAGGTGAACTTTATTCGGTATCACTTTATTTTACACTACCTACATTAAAAAAACCTGTACTAAATTTAGTACAATGTAATGTGCTCTGTAACGATGTGTAATAACTAGTACCTATGCCGTATGTACACAATGGAATAACTTGTATTAGTACTTTGTAAGTACTAATGTAATAGAACACGAGACCCTTGGAGATCGGGTGAGGAGCTCAGTTACCCGGTAGGAGCAGAGTAGAGTCGCTGTTCCTTCACGTCGAAAGGAGCAGCTGAGGTGACTAGGGCATCTGTTCCGGATACCTCTTGGTCGCCTCCCGCGGGAGGTGTTCCAGGCATGTCCTATTGGGACAAGGCCTTGTGGAAGGCCCAGGGCACGCTGGTGGGACTATGTCTCTGAGCTGGCCTGGTGTCGCCTTGGGGTCAGAACAGCTGGAGGAGGTGTGTGTGGACCGGGAAGTCTGGGCATCTCTGCTGAGACGGCTGCCTCCAGGACCCCGCCCCGGATAAAGCGGAAGAGGATGGATGCATGGATGGATGGATGGGCGGACCCTTAGGGTTAGGGCTTAAGGTTAGGGTTAGAGTTAGTTAGTTAATTACATTTTGTACCTACAAACTACAAATACATGTTACTCCATTGTGTATCAAACCCATGGGTACAACTTATTACACACTGTTACAAAGCCATTACATTGTACTAGGTACACTGTATCAAGGGTAGTGTAAAACAAAGTGTTACCCTTTATTCTATTCTGATTTTTGTCCTCTGCTTTTGTAAATAAAGACTATGTGGAGCCAGGCTGATGGTCAGTGTCACCTGGCTCCTCCCAAAATTACAACAAAGCCTCTGGTGCTGAAAGGAAATACATTCCTCCACAAGAAAATAAAGGGGTTTACAGGTTTGGTCAGAAACACATTTCACTTCACTTTCCGACAGAGCAGACGCTGAACGTCATGTAGGTCCAGTAATCACTCTGCCTGCTTGTAATCAAACGGAGACAGTACATACACACATTTCTATTTATGCCACATTAATTCAGTTTGGAATCTTCTACACGTGATAATGAAAGTATAGCGCAGTCTGGGTGTTGTTCGGTAATGAGTCGACCTCGCCGGTTCTCCGGGGACCCGGCGTAGACCTCATTAAATTTACCTGCGACACAGTAATACTTTTTGTTTAAATTAATTACGCCACACGATAACAGGCTTAATTAGGCGTTTAATAAGTACGCAATTTAAAAGTTACTCAATGTCCTGATGAACTGGTACAGCTCACGGCGCCGCGAAAGTACATTTTGTTCAAACGAGAAGCACGTTAATGTTGCTTTTGATGAGAAAAAGCGCATCTTACACATAGGTTAGTGCAGGAAAATATCTTGATGTCCTGGTGTTTTTCCACTCCGCGATCATCTGCCCTCTTCCTCCTGTGCATTGATTTACATATTGATCAGGCAAATGTCGATGTGAGAAGGATCCGGGTTCGATTCCCAGGGCGTGTGTGGCCTTTCTGTCTATAGATCTCACATAGCGGCATTTTACTATTATACAGTACTTTCACCGAGCGCCAGCGGCAATCAGTTTGATGTCATAATCTCAGATGGAGGGCAGGGGATGAAGCAGCTCTGTGGAAAAGAAACTGATTTAGAAAGAAAATGTTGAAATTGATCATGATTTGGAAGTGACTGGATTCACACAGACATATTCTTCTTATAATCCTTTCACCTGACCAGCATCACGCAAATGTTTTTGAATATTTTGGGCCTTTGTTCTCATGTGCCGACAGAGAACATATTGAACTTTGTGGCTGTTTTTGATTCATGTGGATTGTCCAAATATTAGCCAAAAAAATCTGCATCTTATCTCATCCTGAGTTACCATCATGGAATTCTCACCTGCTCAGTTTCGGCTCTTTTGAAGCACTGGTGTGGCCTCGGGACCCACTATCATTCAAAGCCATTACACAAACAAGAACTTGTACATGAATTTGTAATATACATAGTGTATAATGTGATGTAAAAACTGTATTTTCCCCTCAAATTGTTGAATAAGCATTACATAAGCCTGAAAAGCTGAAATAACCATGTGATGCACGACTTCTGCTTCCGGGTCCTAGCAGAGTGGCAAATATGCGAGAAAAAAACAAACTCTCTCTACGGAGAGTTACTGAACCTACTTATTTCTCAGACTCATTAGCCAAAAATGCCAAAAAAAAAGCTAAAAAAGTAATATTTACTAAAGTCGCTGCTTCCGGGGTTAGACTCAGACGTTAGCATTTATCTCCACTAACCCGGATATAGCGATTTTAGTAAATATCATTTTTTTTAGCAGTAGGTTCAGCATCTTTGGCTATTGGGCCTGATACATATGTATGTTCAGTAACTCTGTTGAGTTTCAGAAATATTGATTGTGGTCTTGAAGAGTTTTTTTGTAGTTTCTCTGCCAGTCTGTGCGGACCCGGAAGTAGAGCTGTGACATCACCACTTAACTAGCCTGGCCTTAGCCATCTGTAAACCTCGGACAATTATCATTTCCCTACATGTACGTCTGGGCTTGATCTCAGTGGCCGGGTTGTAAATCGGCAATGGCGGCGGATGACGGCTCTTCAATCCGTCCTGGCTTGGCTCCCAAATATCCAGAAATTAAAATGGAAGCCTTGGAATGTGCAAGGAATGCCCCCAAGAATGATAATGGCTGCCTCACTCACTCGGGCGCATTACGTACGTCACAACCAAACGCTAGCGAAAATCAGATCCAATCGTTTCAAAGGAGTTCACCTCCCACCTGATAACGGAGCTGAATTGTGAAGGTCCGGACCCTTGTACGACATGAAGTAAGTACGAAGGTCTGGTAAAACCTGGCTACCACTTAACAAATGTATAAAAACAACAACAACTCATTAGCAGCCCCCGCTAACAGACTCAGGGTGCGCTATTATGTTCTCTTAGCCAGACCTTTGTGTTGATTTTGTACCCGACAGTTTCGGCTTCTTCAGAGGTTGTGTCACGCCCCCTCGTCCAGGGGCCCCCAGAATGTGAACCGGGACGAGGGGGCGTACCAACTTTCCCACACCTGGGACACAAGTCAGCCTGTTACTAGAAGCAGGAAGACGTAGCCAAAAAACAGTTTAAATCAGCTGATCAGACACGTCACAGCAGCACCACGTGACACCTCTGAGGAAGGCCACAGCTGCAGCCGAAACTGTCAGGTACAAAAGCAACACAAAGGTCTGGCTATAAGAACATAACAGCATCGTGACTGGAGGACCTAATGAACCTAACTGGGGGGACTCAGGGTGTGTTTAAATACTGTTTGATTAGATAAATATGGACAGAAACGGTTTCCTCAGCCCACTTTAGGTTCCAAACCCACTGCTCCAGAACCACTGCTTTAGAATGTTCTGACTTCCCGTGAACGCAACCTATAGGCAACAAATGATACATGGACATGGACATATTAACCTAAATAGTCTTGAAGTGGCTGAGCTGAAGTTGCTCTCATCTGGGCTCAAATGTAGGACAAGAACCCCTTTTTCCCAGGTGACATTGGTATTATACACCAGTCCCACATCTGTATCTTTTAGGCCTGGGCGCCATCAGGGCTGGCGACGGGGCTCTTATTATTATCGTATCGTTTCTCATTAATTGTGAATGTGTTGGATGCACGTGCTCTGCAGCTGCAAACCAAGTCGACCTTTGGGGATTACAAACACCCAAAACAATCACAATTTCACTTGTTGTTTAATTAGGTCGATGACGTCAATAAACCACGCTAGGAATTATTGAAGAAATCCGTCTGATGAAACCTGCAGGAGCGATTTTAAGCGCAGATGTGAGAAAAATGCATTTATCTGTGGGTCTATGGAGAAACAGTGAAGTAATTAAACGCCACATTGTGCAGATTAGGTCATTTATTTCCAGGTGAAAGTGTACGTGTTGGGAGCAAACTGGCCCAGATCTGAAAATGGAAAGACTCAGCCGAGGTGTTTACGTTGTGTGTAAGATTCCATAAGGCGTCGCCGTTTGCCTAATATATCACCTCGGTTAATAACGTCTGGAACATCAGCTTGACGCTCCGCACGCGCCTTAATTTAGCCTCCGCAGTTTAGCTTCTCCTCCCGGCCGTTAATGAAGGAAATGGTGCATCGTGGGTAACATTATGAGCCTGTGTGTGGATGTCTGTTTGCGAGTGAGAGAGTAAACGTGTCAGAAATGATGAACTATAATTACCCCAGCCCCATCTGCGCCGCGCTAAAGTCTGTCCTCGCACACGGAGGAAGCGGCGGCTCGGAGGCTGCACGACTCCAGCACGACTCCAGCCCGAATGTCACACATCCAGGATTTTCTGACTTTATTTTTTGTAGCAGAAGCAGAGGTGATAGTTGTTGCTTTTCCTGATTGAAAACACAGACCTTGGGTTTTGTTGTTTTCATGAATATGTTGTGTCTATGCTGGGGAGGACAAAGCCACTGCAGCCTCTCTCGCCTCCACAGCAGGAGCAGACCTGAGACTGTTTTAATCAATACTGGACTAACATAAGAAGAGATTAATTAACCAAGGCATGTTTATTTGTAGAGCACAATTCATACACAAGGCAATTCAAAGTGCTTCACAGTTTACAAGAAAACAGATCAAATCAATAAAACATCAACATAGAAATGAATCAGTTACAGTAAAAGGCAACAGTGCAGATAAAATACTTTCAGTTATATTCACGGGCAAATAGAACTGTCTTCAGCCTGGATTTGAACATTGTCAGAGTTGAGGCCTGTCTCACAGCCTCACCGTGTTAATTATTGACTCTGGGAACCACCAGGAGACCCCTCCCTGAGGTTCTCAGGGCCCGAGATGGTTCATACGGCTCTAACATGTCAGAGATGGACTTTGGTGCTAAACCATGAAAAGACTTGTAACAAGCAGAGCTGTTTTAAATGATGTTCTCTGAGTTACCAACAGCACACACATTTAAAGCAGCTCCGGGGACTTTTTCTGATTTCCACAATAGTGAAGTGTCCTCTTCGTTGCATATTTTAAATATTTTCCTCCACTGCTCATTGCAACCCACTTTGCCTCAGTCTAGATGAAATCGCACTTGCTGTTTCACCAAAAAGAGTCACTTACACTTCTTACTATTTCACCCTACTTTTCTAAATACTGGTTCTTTAACGATACTTGGTTTGCAATACTGATACCTGAACAATTTGTCATGTAAAACCATGAAGCAGAACAATAGTGTAATTCATAATACTAATGTTATTTAATGTAATTTATTCCATGAAAGAACATTTCTTTAACATTTTGAAACAATTTCATCACTTCCTTTAATGCTGTCCCTGAACCCAACAGGCATCACAACGTGGTCTCTTCAGATATATTTTTTCTGTAGTTATGATACGTAATAAACTAGGACTTGCTGGTCCTAGCGTACATAGGCTAAGGGGGCAAAAGGTCAATCGGCTCAACTTGTAAACCGATACTTGCTAATTGCTCAGTCAGTTAAGGTTTGTAGTGCTGAGAATGGGTTCAGCCGTGCCTATTTATAGGTATGCTGCTCTGTTACTAAGGGGATTATTGAAATATTATTTAGTATTTAGTTTATGAATCAGTTGTTACTGGGAAAAATCTGTAAAAGTCCAAATGTTGCCTTGTTTTCAGGTCAGCCTAGTAAATAAAAACTTAAATATGTGACTCAATGCAATATTTAAATAGCTTGTTGTGGATGTTTGGCCATTTTGAACGTGCTGGGCAGTCATTATACAGAGAGATGCATTCTGGGTGACACAGTTTGGGTGACGAACCGAAAGGCAGTGATGCTAGGCTAACGCTAACACTGTCTGTGCATGAGTCAGATGTCAGTAAGAAGTGTCGGCTCAGCTGGTGTGATAATGTAACAGAGCAGGGAACGAGACTCTGACTTCATCTGAGTTTTTAAGAAAACATTGTAGCATGTTTGTTGAAAATAATTGATAGACCTCTCTCTGCTCTCGTGTTAGAGATAAAGTCACATGCTCCAAGCGAGAACACGGCGACACACACTGAACACCATTAAAGTTGCATCCTGCTCCGTCTCTCAGTCATTACAAATACATGCTGTTACTGTAGAGGCACTTTCTGAGCTCTTGTTCTTGTTTTCTGCACTGACACCAAACGGCTACTTTTACAGTTGTGATACTGGGTAAAAGAGTATTGATACTTCTCAGCATATGTAAATGAAGGCGCAGCAGCAATTACAGACGCAAAAGGATGATTTACTTCATTGTTCTGCACCAGAGCCGAAGCAGAGGACTGGACTGAGCCGCAGTTAAAGGGGCGAGATGCAAGTTGGCCACTTTATACTCACTACTGCCACCTCAGGTCATACGTGTAACTGCAGCTTCTATATTAAGCTCATGCATGACTTTCTGAGTGACAGTGCAGGGACAGGTCTGAGCTCATTCTACACATTAGGACATGGCTGGAACATGTAGGGGAGGGATAATACTTAATTTTAACAACAATTTTAACTCAAGAGAATAACTAAAATAACTAACTTTGAGATGACAAGTATAGATATCGATTCAAAAACGTGGTATCGGCCATCACTAAAACGCAGTGGAGAAAACATAACTTTACCTTATAGGAACAGGCCACTATTTTTCCATAGAGATATGTTCTTACCTGAGCTTAGACGAGTTGATCCGTACCTGTCTGGTCGTTGTGCCCGTGGAAGAGCTTGGTCGCTTCCCACTTCACCCTGTTTGGAGCTATAGGAATATACTGGGAGAGAACATACAGTATCTCGGGATGTAAAAACGGTTAACTGTTACTTTAAAGGCCCTATACCTGACTTTTTTTTCTTTGTGTGCTTTTATTATCGTTAGTTTTTACTTGTGTTGTAGCACTTTGAGATTTTCATGTAAAGTGCATTACAAATTAAAGGTATTATTATTATTAAAAATATTTTATATCAAAAAATGAGTAAAAATATATGTCGTACCCATTTTGTGTTCCAAACCAAAGCAATGTCAAGTTCTTGGACCTGATGTTTGTTGTGTCCAACCTCGTTCCTAATTTTCCTCACATATTTGTAGCGTCCGAATTCTTCACAGGGACAAATTTCTATAGGCACATTCCACAATCTGCAGGGTCAAGTTTATGCAACTGATATAAATGTTTTATAAGTTGATGCAGATAGTTTTTCCCACAAATGTGTACAGTGGACAAAAGTTCCACTACTTGAAAATAAATCATGTATAGTGCCTTTAAGGACCAATCTGATCCATTACTTTAAGCAGTACTAAGTAATGTGTTTACCTTAATAAATCCTTTCCGTAGTCCCTCTGGGGGTAATACAAGTGTTTATGGGATGATTGGAGGGTCTTTCATCTCCTACATCACCTCCACTTGACTGCCACCGGACCGGAGCCACCAATACACACTAATAGAATCACGAAGAAGAAGCTAACAGGCTAACGGGCAAAGCTAACTGCGGGCTAGCACCACTTAAACTGTATTTACAGCCAAGTTTGAGTGAAAAAAAATATTTCCATTGTATAATTGGATGAACAATATCACTCTCTCCCTTTGCCTTTTCTGTCAGCGTAGTATTTACTCTCGAAAGGACAAGATCGCGAATACAAGCGGCCGAAATGAGTTTCCTTCGCAGGGTGGCTGGGCGCACCCTTCAAGATCGGGTGAGGAGCTCAGTTACCCGAGAGGAGCTCGGAGTAGAGTCACTGCTCCTTCACGTCGAAAGGAGCCAGCTGAGGTGGCTAGTGCATCTGTTCCGGATGCCTCCTGGTCGCCTCCCGCGGGAGGTGTTTCCAGGCATGTCCTAGTGGGAAGAGGCCTCGTGGAAGACCCAGGACACGCTGGTGGGACTATGTCTCCGAGCTGCCCTGGTGTCGCCTCGGGGTCCCCCCAGAACAGCTGGAGGAGGTGTGTGTGGATCGGGAAGTTTGGGCATCTCTGCTGAGACTGCTGCCCCCGCGACCCGGCCCCGGATAAAGCGGAAGAAAATGGATGGATGGATGGATGGTATTTACTCTCCAAGACAATTAATAAGTTAAAAAAATCACAATTTGCTACGACACCAGCAGTTGCGCTCATGGCCTCTAGGGGCAAGAGTTACTTAGTACTGCTTTAAACCAGAGGGAGCGTTTAAACTCACCTTGAGAGTGGGATAGTTGTCAAATCATGATCAGTTTCTTTGGAGGGAAATCCTCAAATGCAAACCCGTGTGTTACTTTTAGTGGATACATTGACCCAAAAACACGAACCACTCTGCTCCCCTTTTCCAAATCCAATATTTGTCTGCAGTGTTTACCCGTCCACAGCTTCCCCCCTGCTCTGTCCTGCTCTCCAAAACCACATAGCGATAATTCAAAATCTCCAACCTGCAGAAGGAAAATAAAGCAACAGCAGCGGCTTCCTGCTGCTTTTACCTCATTCCCTCAGCCTCCGCCTCGTTCCTCGCCCGTGTGGAAGTGCGACGTCCCCCGTGTGGTTTCGCGAGTCAGAGAGGACCGAGCAATTAGCAACGATAATTAAATCTCCACTCGCCGGCGCCGCTCCGACGCTAACAGCCAGACGCCAGCTATTTACACAAACGCTGCTGGGAGAGAAAAAAAATAAAACATGGGAGAAATGTGCTTATTAGCCGATTAGCCTGGTCTATTATCCGCGCGATGATGAGGGAGTAGCCGGCGCCGCGCGCAGAAAGAACGGATAATGGGCCAAAGGGAGCCGGCCGTAACAAGCGCCGCAAATGAGGACGGCCTCTCTGGGAAACGCTTTTCCTCGGCTTCTCGTGGATTTTACGGATACAATTATAATGTGTTTGACCAGAGCGCTAACGATGCTCGTTGTGTTTTGCAAATATCAAGATGGGCCACATGTCCAAATTACTGAAAAAGAAGTTGATTTCATTTCAGTTTCATTCCAGAATTCAGCTCTGGATACTTCTGCTCTTGGTTTGGACAAAGAGAGATAAAGATGTTGATTGTTTCACGACAGCTCTGGTTCATTCTGATACGTGCAGTGTTAATTTCGTCAACTAAAATATTTAGCCTTAATTTTAGTCAGTGTTATTTTTGACGACTAAAATTGGACTAAAACTAAATTAAAAGTTTTTCATGAGACTGAAACTATGACTAAAATGTCCAGATATTTTAGTTGACTAAAATAAGACTAAATAAAAATGAAAGGGAGAGACTGAAATCATCAGTCTGAAAGAGCCTCAGATCATGTAAATTCACTGCCAAAGGATCAGCTCTGAGCTTTGTTCATGTGAAGCAGCTCCATGAAGCAGAGGAACAAGATTAAATATGATTATAATGAATATTATAAATGCAAAGTCGACTAAATTCGTCTTAAATTTAGTCGACTAAATTTACTTGCCATTTTAGTTGACTAAAACTAGACTAAAATTGAAGATATTTTTTTTGACTAAAACTAGACTAAAATCGAATTACATTTTCGTCAAAAGACTAAGACTAAAACTAAATTAAAATATGTTGTCAAAATTAACACTGGATACGTGAGCCCGTGCTTTAATCCTGTCTGTGGATGGAACAATAACAGATACATCAGATGCAATTTAACTTTTGTTTGTGGAGCGACCCTAGCTTTTAGGAGATCTTTAGAGAAGAGCAGTTTCACCAAATCCCGATTGGTTTGATGTTGCTGATGATGGCGTGAACATAAGGTTATCGAGAGCAGATGCATGGAAATATCCAGCCCTATAAGTTCTAAATGACGAACACTCATGAAGTTTCAAGTTTCAAGAATGGCCACACTGTGTCTCAGTAGTCTGAAGACCTTTTGCATCGTGTTAGACCAGTCAGCCCGGGCTGCTAATCATTTGTCGGCATTTCAGGCAAAAACATTTGTACAATGTTGCTATTTTTCTGCTTAAAGATAATGTGAGATTACAGTGCAGTTAGTGTGTTCATGGCGTTTTCAAGCCTTGCGTCCGTTGTGATGTGCATGGCCGGAGGTTTGTGTTGGGACATTGTGCGATCTTTCACAAAGGTTTACACAGATGTGGGCACTTAGGAGCCAGATGCAAGTTGGTAATTTTATGCTCACTACTGCCACCTCAGGTCGTATGCGTAGCTGCAGCTTCTATATTAAGCTCGTGCATGACGGCACTTCAGACCCGAAGTAAAACCTTTTTTGAGTGACAGTGCAGGATTTTAGTGGCAGCTGTGGTGAAGAAGTCTGGGCTCATTCTACCCATGGCTGGAACATGTAAAATACATAATTTTAACATTTTTAAACTGTGTATAGTCCCTTTCAGGGTTAGAGAAAGGATGATCTGCATCAAAACATTTTGTGTTAGATCTTCCACATGGCCAGCATTGCTCCAAACACGATGGTTATCTGTCGTGAGTGCAGCTGTGCCGGCACCATTGGCGAGAGGACGTCGGCGAGTGTGGTGCGCTCCTATGCTCTCCTCGTTTTGTGCTGCCTTGTGTTCTACCTTAAGTATTACTGGCTCTCACAGGTCAAGCTTAAAACTTTATTTATCCCACCGTGAGCTAAACAATGTCCGTGTCCTGAGAGAAAGAGCTGGAGCTGCAGCCGGTCCCGCTGGAGCTTCAGGCTCGCCGCTCGCTCGGTGGTAAATGCATCAAGGCGTCCATTTTTTCCTCGAGTTCTTGCTTGTGAGTTTGAGCTTGATATTTGTTTTGGCCTGAAGCTGAGCCCCTGGGCTTCTCGCGCTAATCGTATAATTACTACTGTATGTGATTTTGAAAAAGTACAGGATCCGAGGCACTCCGCTTGATTGAAAGTCCTTTATTTAATGGGACATATGCCGGCGCTTTTTCGTCCAAAACACGTCGGCTTATGTCCCATTAAATAAAGGACTTTTATGGACTAACTCCACTCAAAGAGCAGCCGGTTTGGACTTCAATTTTCTTACCCACTGAAGCACTCGCTTTCCTACTTTTTACTACTGTAAGAAGAAAAGTTGATTAGTAGGAATGAAAAAAATCTGATGTTTGTAAAAGCAGCTACATAATAGAACTAAAATACCCTGATGTTTTGGCATATTCCTCATTACAGTTCATCCTGATCCTCTTGCACTAATTAAGCTGAATTGAAAGAATCACTAAGTTGCCAAAAGTGGACTTAAACAAATCTTGGCAAACCCTCCCCGTGGTAGAGGCGTGAGCATTAAGTCTTGTGTAACTCGTGAATGAACGCGCTCAGCTTTGGCAGCTTCCATCAAATGCGTGACGTGTACTTTTTAATTTCTCGCGTGCTGAATTGCTCGGCGGCTTGTTTGTTTGAGTGGATGGAGCTTTGGCAGAAACTTGTGCCAAAATCAACACCTGGAAACAGCACGACTAATCTCCCTCCCGCGGCGCCTTCGGAGAGAAAAGGGAAAAATAAATAAGTGTGAAAAAGGTTGGCTCTGGATTGGCTCAACCCACACAACAACTGCACACACTCCGATCCACGGAGGAAATATTACATTCAGGTTACTTCAGGTACTTACGCTTTGAGGAGTAACTACGGGACTGAGGTGGAGGAATAGCGGAGTAAAAGAACTTTTATTTAGTGTCACGTCCTGAAGCATTGACAAAAGCTGCTGCTAATAAACATCACTCACTTTAAAGTTTGGTTGTAGCGTCTTTAGCTTTGATCGCAGCATATTCGTTGTGCCTTCTCCAGCACATCCCAAAGAGTCTCAGTGGGGTTAAGATCTGGACTCTGTGGTGGCCGATCCATCTCATGCTCCCTGATCCACTCTTTCACAACGTGAGCCCGATGGATCCACTGATCCACATACTGGTCATACTGGTCATGGGTTCAGCTGATCTCATTCTTAAGCCACATAGTGTTCCTGAACCAAAACCTGACCAACTAAACCTCAGATCAGAACAGGTAGTTACATCCAGGTAGTCGCCTTTGATTGAATTGAATATATAATTGACATTTCTAATAATTTCAGGTGCAAAACATTTGAAATCAGGTTTAGTTAGTTTGTTATTTGGCTCATTTTTTTTTAAATAGCAAGTGCTTTATTTGTCATTGTACAGTTGTTGGGCACAGGCACAGCTACAGGTGTTGGGTTAGTCCTGAGCCGCTGTGGGCCGACCTGAGCGCCATGTTCTAGAAGTCAGGGAGACCGGAGTACTGCCCTCAGCAGAGGTGTAGCTTGCCGTAAGGAGACAGGCAGCTGCCTGGGGCCCCCAACAGTCAAGGGCCCCCTTGAACCTTCCCGTTATTCAGAAGCCTGTATGCAATGGTTTTGATGATGCAGTTCCATCATCTCTTCACCAATGCTCTGTGGCGCTGTTCATCCCCGTCCTGCTGCTGCTTTAGTGAGTCATGGTTCCCTAATGTGAACTTATAATGAGCAGTGGACAGACTTTTTTACTCACGACTCCACCAGATTATATTTCTAAAGTGAAACCAGTTTATTGTAACACTCTTCATGACCTAAAGAACCTCAGCTTCTGTTCTGAGGAAAACTTATGCAGAGAACTGCATTATGGGAGTTGTCGGGTGACACTCTCCTGCCCAAATGACATCCTCTCTCCCAGTGCGCAGTACACCGAATGGCCACCAGAGGGCCCCAAACCCACACTCTTGCTTGGGGCCCTTTGGTACCCTTGCTACGCCACTGGCCTTCAGTGCTCCTCCCATCCTCTGAAACGCTGCACCGCCTCCTGGGTTTGTCCCTGTTTCAGAGCGTGGTGTCCTGCACTGGTCAGCTCCTCCACCTCCTCCTTCCTCTTCCCCCTGCACAGCTCCCTCTGCTCCACTACAGTTTTTCACCATCTTCTCCTCGTTTGCCCTTTTTCGTTTCCTGTGGCGCCTCCGCTCTAGTGTTTCAGGAGAAGAAATGTGTAGGTCTCAAATGTCATTAGCTCAGAAGCTAGCTGTTTGTTTACTTTTAAAAACGTTGGGTCCTTCAGTCAATAATCCACTGAACCTCACAAAAACACAGCAAATATATACAAAAGTATCCAGTGAAACAAAGTGGAGCTCAGAAACTACAAATACAGTTTGCAGAAAAAGACATAAACACCGCTCTACCAAGAGAGGGAAGTAGCTGTATTTGTTGTGGATTTTCTTACTTAATAAAGCTTAGGAGATGTTTGTCTAGTCAAGATGTGAAGTTTATTACACAATGCATTGCGGAGAGGGTTACACATGACGCGAGTTCATGGTAAGCTCTGTCCGAGTCAGCTTTGGCATCACCTTTATAAGGTGAGCACCAAAGACAGAGCAGCAGGACAGGGGTCATACACAACAAAGGGAAGCACAGAAACACATAGAAATGTTAATACAGTTGGGGATGTCAATGCAGGCAACCAAAAGGCGCTTTGCATGGTAATGCATCAAGGTGGCGTTTGGAGACAGAAGGAGATCTTTGTCATGTTTTGTAAGCTGGGCCACCTTGGCCTATTGTCTTTTAGGTGCGAAACGACCATGCCCAGGATCTTTTGTGATACGTTAAGAGATGGCCCACCTTGTCTATTGTCCGTCTGGGGTACAGGAAGAAACCGGTCTGGTCACTCTGCAGGGAGCCAGGCTGCATGGAGCCAACTTGGTTACCGGCCTTAACTTTAACCAAACTTGTCACAACATATTCAATAACATTGTACATTAAATTTAATGTGATAAATGTTGAACACATTTTTGTATTCATTCTGCGACCTCTCCCTGACGGTCCTGATCCACACTTTGCTTTAACAGACAAAGTGCCTCCAAACCTCAAGTCAGTTCTGTGTCTCTGCATTTATCCCTGAAGCCGTTCACGGGCTTGTCCGTGCGCCAATGCTAAATCAACCCGTTCAGTCAGTGCTGAGTAAAGGGACATTTCCAAATCGCTTAATCTTATCTGCCTCGGTCCGTCCATCGCTCACCCGTCTGTCTCTTCAAATCCGTGTTCTCCATTAACCTTTGCTAAGTCCTCGTGCTCCCGGGACAATCATTTAGGCTTCGACTGGACTGAAAGTTCCATGTTGCCAGTGGTTTGGTCCTGGTTCCGTCTTTAGTGCTGCCCTTGTGAGGTGTTCCCAGTTTACTTGTTTGCAACATCCAAGTCAAAAGGCAGAACGGTCAGCTCGAAAGCCATCGTTTTTTTCTGTTCCTCATCAGCGTCTCGCTCTGGTCCCGGGACGATCCATCAGGCTGGAGTCGCGGGCCTTTATGTGTTTGTGTGTCCTATCGAACTCTGTCACCTTTCCCTGTTCCCTGTTCTCCCCCCCCCCCCCCCCCCCCCCCCCCCCCTCCCGAAAGCCCGCTGAAGGATCACCCGTCAGACATATTGATCCCCAAAGCTCCACTATTCTATTGACGGATTGGTGCTTTCTAAACTCGCGGTTGCTTTCACCTTCTGTCCCGGTTCAGCCTTTCTCTTGTAGTTTCCAGAAATGGTTTGAAAGGAAGAATGAGATCTACTGGAGTCCTCAGTCCTATTTTTGGGGTTTAGAAGATGGTTTCGCCCTAGTCCTGGTGGTGCTTGGAAAGTCAAATATGTTGTGAGATACACTGGTGGCCTTATAGTTTATGAAACTAGAAGCTAGAGGAACATTTAGTCCTTATAATCTTGCATAAAATTACATAAAATTACTTCAAATATCGGACAACCCCGTTCATATTGGTGTCAGATCCAAAAAAATCTGTGTCAGTCGGGCCCTAATGTCGACCTCAGCCACTAAAGTTACTGCTTTTCTTCAAGACCCTCATTGTTCTCTGCAAGTTTGCTAAAGGCACTTGGATAAGACCTTACAAACCTTATATCTGCAGCATTCCAGTTGATTTAAGACTCAATTTCAGCTGCAAGTCTGTGGTACATCGCGGTAAGAAGTTAGTCCCTTCTTTCTCTCTGGTGTGCGTTACCGAATCCATCATTCTCCTCATTTGGCCTCGGTCCACGTCCCTCTCTCCCCTCTCTCGCCTCTCATCCCTCTCGTTCCCTCTCGTCCCTCTCCCGTCTCTTCCCTCTCTCCCCTCTCGTCCTTCTCGTCCCTCTTGTCCCTCTTGTCCCTCTCTCCCCTCTCGTCCCTCTCACAACTCTCGTCCCTCTCTCCCCTCTTGTCCCTCTCTCCCCTCTCGTCCCTCTCACAACTCTCGTCCCTCTCTCCCCTCTCCTCTCTCTCCCCTCTCCTCCCTCTCTCCTCTCTCCTCCCTCTCTCCCCTCTCTCCTCTCTTTCCTCTCTCTCCCCTCTCCTCCCTCTCTCCTCTCTCTCAGCTCTCCTCCCTCTCTCCCCTCTCGTCCTTCTCTCCTCTCTCTCCCCTCTCCTCCCTCTCTCCTCTCTCCCCTCTCTCCTCTCTTTCCTCTCTCTCCCCTCTCCTCCCTCTCTCCTCTCTCTCAGCTCTCCTCCCTCTCTCCCCTCTCGTCCTTCTCTCCCCTCTCTTCCCTCTTGTCCCTCTCCTCTCTCTTCCCTCTCCTCTCTCTCCCCTCTCCTCCCTCTCTCTCCTCTCTCCTCTTTCCTCTCTCTCCTCTCTCTCCCCTCTCCTCCCTCTCTCTCCCCTCTCCTCTTTCCTCTCTCTCCCCTCTCTCCCCTCTCCTCCCTCTCCTCCCTCTCCTCCCCCTCTCCTCTCTCTCCCCTCTCTCCTCTTTCCTCTCTCTCCCCTCTCCTCCCTCTCGTCCCTCTCTCCTCTCTCTCCCTCTCTCCCCTCTCTCCCCTCTCCTCCCTCTCGTCCCTCTCTCCTCTTTCCTCTCTCTCCCCTCTCCTCCCTCTCTCCCCTCTCTCCTCCCTCTCTCCCCTCTACTCCCTCTCTCCTCCGCCGCTCCTATCGCTCATCGATGCCGCATGGATCAATGTCTCTGATAATGGCCGCGGCGGCCACGGGATCGGGTCTGGAAGGCGACTAAACCCAATCGAATCCGCCCTGTGGGGAAACGTATAAAGAGCGGAGCGGAGGATGCAGTGAAATGATGGTGGGAGTGGTGTGGGACGACAGGAAGACGAGAGAGAGGCCTCGGGCTGAGAGCAGATGTAGGGATGGGACAGAGGGACAAAATACAGGTGTCAGGAGCGTGTACAGGCTGTTTCAGAGATAAATGCATAGAGTTCAGAGAATGAGCTCCAGGGCAGAGTTAATAGTTTTCACTAGATTTAAAATTGCATTACGAGCGACGGGCTGGAACCTTATGCAGTTTCCCAAGCTGCGGTGCGGGGGCCACTTTGGGACTTCTGCAGTTCTGGTCTTTAATAAAATAAGTTATGGAAAGAATGTAGATACAGACGGCATTGCGTCATAAAAGGGGGCGTGGCTTTGTCAAAGGGGAAATACAATTTTCCGCTCTTTTTAGCCTTTTTTTGGTGGAATATGAACTTATTTATCATACAAATAAAGTCGAGTGTAAATCGGGCCGATATGGATATTTTCTCACAGCAGATTGCTCAGTGGAAGTGAAAAAACGGCAGTCGTAGCTAGCGCTAGCTAACCTTTAGCATTAGTGCGATGCTAGCATGAAGCATCTTGTTAGCATTTTTGTTATTCATGTATTTATGGGCATGTATTTATTATATTCATAACTCAGCATTTGTTAAAGTATTTTTTTCCCATAAGGCGAGTCTCCAGGTATAGACTCGGTGAAAAGTTGACCGAGTCTATCTAGAGCAGTGGTTCCCAAAGTGGGATCCGGGGCCCCCTTGTCTCAAACACAAGTTCATTGAAAAACAATATATTTTAAAAGGAAAAATACACTTATTTGCTAAAATGGTACTACTTTAACCCCTTACCTCCCACCTGAACCGAGCACATTTTCTCCAGTTTGGCTTTACCCCAGTCCAAAAGCTTCTGGAAAAAAGCTGTGAAAATAGCAACAAAACTGAGACAAAAACAATGATGGAAATGTGACAAAAAAGTGAGAAAACATTGACAAAAAAGTGACGAAAAATTGATGAAAAAGTGGAAAAAATGTCACAAAAATGCCACAAGAAATTGACAAAAAATTGACGAAAAAATGACAAAAAAGTGACAAAAATGTGATAAAAAATGACAAAAAATCGATAAAAAAATTACGGAAAAATGAAAAAAAATTGACAAAAAAGTTACAAAAATGAGTTGAATACCCAACAAAAAAATGATGGAAAAAAAATCTGATGACGTGAGGAAAAAGATCCTCTCGGTTCAGGCGGGAGTTAAGGGGTTGAACCAGCTCGATGTTGTTTTCTATGTAATTTTAGCTGTAAATTATTTACAAATTCCCCTGAATAGAGTAATTATTATTTTTGGGGGCCCCGGGTACAATTTCGGAACAATAAGGGGGGTCGCAATGTCCCGGACTTTGGGAAAGGCTGACCTAGAGTATTCGCAACACAACAAATACTCAGCAGTATTCGTAGCATATCTCCTGGGGACTGCATGGAGTCTCCGCTGAAATCTACCATGTTTGTTTTCACCGAGACAACTTGGAGACTCGGCTCATCTCCAGGGGACGTCTCGGGGCGACTCGAGTCTCCAGCTCGTCTCCAGGCCGGTGAAATCGGCCCTTCAGCAAACTCTACATCAGTCGTATTCAGGCTTCTGGGTTCCTTCAGTCTCCTGGACCTGATTTCGTACAGTTTTTCAGACCGAGCCGTTTATTTGTTTGAGTTTGCTTGTTTGCACATTTGATCCTTTCTGCGCATGTTAATCAACGCTCGAGAATATATGACAATAAACAGAGAAAAAACACAACAGAAGGTGTTTTCTGTCACTCAGAGACAGCTGTATAATAATAAAGCACAACAATATCACAGCAGAGAGAAGAACCGTGTCAAAGAAATCATATTCGTAGCATGTTATGGCACTTTGTCCTTACATTTCCTCAGGTTTAACAGTCACATTTTTATATTTTAAGCACACGGGTAGTGGACATGATGAGGAATTATAATCCAGAGCGAGATGTGTGTCATCTCAAAAGGGATTATTATAATCCCTTTCCAATAGCAGCATATATGGCATTATGGAGAATGAGTTCAGGGGCAAATGTAGGAATGTTTTCACACAGACCTGGACAGATTCATTTGACTTCTTGTGTGTGTCGGAGTGAAAGTGACCCCGTTCATGGTTCATTAACAGCGTTGGGTAGAAATACATAGATTTAGAATACAGGAAGGAAGGAATACATCATGGCCAGTCATTACATTTTAGCTTCATGAAAAGATCAGACGGGAAAGTTTTAATGATCACTTCTGCACTTGTACATTTGCAAATGCCTTTGTACATAATCGGTGGTAAATAGGTTTATAACAGGCAGAAACAAGCGTATAAGGACACACAATAGTCATAAATATAATGCAAGTGAATACATGTCTTTCATTATTTACGCCACACTGGTTCTTCAAAGCAAATCGTGAAAATATAAGTACAAAACGTTACAAAACACATTTTAAGGCGAGCATTCTGTTCCTAAATACAACTGTTCTTCCCAACACTGTTCATCAAATAATCAATAGTTAAATAATGGTTCACTAATCGTTTACTCTCCCCAAAAAGTACGAAAAAATCATTTCTGTTTTTAAGCCTTGCGTGTGCTCAAGTTCCTACAAAAACTCAAAAAGTGTAGAAAATAATCCACACATAAGGATCATGTATTTCTCCTGCACTCACAAACACTCTCTTTCATCCTGGACCTGCTGGGGACCCTACTGTACATGTTTTAAGTCAGGGGTAGGCAAGTTTGCTCGGTGGAGGGCCAGTTTTCTTCATCGTCAAAAGACCAACCCTCCAATTGAAGCAAATCAGAAATCAGACAAATGAACTTTTACTGGAAAAAATATTTATTTATCACTTGAAATTATACAAAATAATCTGAATTAAGAAAAAACTTGAACAAAACGTGCTTTTTCCATTGGCAAGAATAGGTTTTATCTGCTCTAAGGCCAGACCAAATCTACTCAAACTTTAGATTTAATCTCTTAATTCAACTCCCACCTGAACCGAGCACATTTTCTCCAATTTAGTAACAGAACTGAGACGAAAACAATAATGAAAATGTGACAAAAGTGTGACAAAAAGTGACAAAAAATTGACAGAAAAATGACCCAAAAAAAAGACAAAAATGTGACAAAAAATTGACGGAAAAATGACAAAAAAAACGACAAAAATATGACAAGAAATGAAAAAAAAATGAAGAAAAAAAATTACAAAAAAGTCTCAAAATGAGTTGAATACCCCCAAAAAATGATGGGGAAAAAAATCTGATGACGTGAGGATAAAGATCCATTTAGATGAGTTTTGCAGATCTTAGCTTTAAAAGGAGGCCTTACACTGGCCTACAGGATTTGGGTAAAGCTGAACTGGAGAAAATGCTCTCAGTTCAGGCGGGAGTTAAGAGGTTAAGTAATTTCTTCCTTTAGATGATTATTCTTTTAGGATTCTGGCCTAAAAGGGTGCTCTGCTAAGACATTATAAGGAATTGACAGTATTTTTCACATTTCTAGAGTACTTTAAAAACAATAATGAAATTGTGACAAAAAAGTGACAAAAAAGTGACAAAAAATTGACAAAAAATGGAAAAAAAAATGTCACAAAAAATGTACAAAAATTTGACAAAAAAATGACAAAAAATGATGAAAATGTGACAAAAATATGACAAAAAAGTGACGAAAAATTGACGAAAATTGACAAAAAGTGACAAAAAATGGACGGAAAAATGACCCCAAAAAAAGACAAAAAAACGACAAAAAAACGACAAAAATGTGACAAAAAATTGACTGAAAAATGACAAAAAAACGACAAAAATGTGACAAAAAATTAAAAAAAAATGAAGAAAAAAAAATTACAAAAAAGTTACAAAAATGAGTTGAATACCCCAAAAAATGATGGGGAAAAAAATCTGATGACGTGAGGATAAAGATCCATTTAGATGAGTTTTGTAGATCTTAGCTTTCAAAGGAGGCGTTACACTGGCCTACAGGATTTGGGTAAAGCTGAACTGGAGAACATGCTCTCAGTTCAGGCGGGAGTTAAGAGGTTAAGTAATTTCTTCCTTTAGATGATTATTCTTTTAGGATTATGGCCTAAAAGGGTGCTCTGCTGAGACATTATAAGGAATTGACAGTATTTTTCACATTTCTAGAGTACTTTAACAGGCATTTGATCTCCGATTTGGGTCATAATATTTCTCAAAATCATCTCGAGGGCCAGAGTTTGATGATGGAGGGCCGGTAGGAGAAACCGGGGTGACCAGAGGAATCCTGTGCAGACATGGAGGAGACCATAATATAGTAGAGACGACCCATTTGCTCCACACCTCCTTCCCTCTCGAACGTGAGTGTTTTGTAAAGACAGTATCAATGTCATGCGTGTCTTAATGGGGCTCTGTTCCGTTCCCTCACACGGAGCCTTTATAGACTGTGCACATGAGCAGATGGCTGATGCATATGTGTCACCCACCTAACTGCCGCGCCGCTGGTGTAGTTTAGCACAGAGGTTACCCCCCCATTCACTTCATCTCAAAGTCACTGTTAAAGTGCTTGAGCTCCGCAGAAAGTGATGAAGAGACAAAAAGCTTTTTCTTCAAATAAGTTCAACTACCCCCGATTGGAACAAACACTTTTAAGAAATCTTTGAATTGTCGTTGTGTCCTTGGGCAAGACACTTCACCCTCCTCGCCTCCAGTGTCTGTGTACACTGGTGTATGAATGAGGGAGTGAGTGAGGGACTGGTTCTTCACTGTAAAGCGCTTTGGGCCAGATGAAGGGGGAAAAGCGCTTTGTAAGTTGAGCACTACTTTGTCAGACAAATCATGCAAAATCATTTGTGTTCAGCTTAGTTTATTTGACGGCCAGTGTCTCATTTGAAAGCTAAGACCTGCAAAACAGTTTTTCGTGGCGTTCTTGTCACTTCTTCTTCTCTCTTCTCTTTGCACTGGCTTTTAATTCAAGCTGAGTTAGACATTCGATTATGCAGTTTTTATTTTTTGTACATTGTTGAAGTAATATGTTTTTGTAGGGCTGTGCAATTAATAAAAAAAATGTGATTTTTTTGCAAAGCAGACTTGCCTTTTTTCACGGCGCTCCATTTTTTTTGGTCACATTTTTGTCATTTTTTTTGGTCAAAGTTTTATCAAATTTTTGTCATTTTTTTTTATCACATTTTGTCACATTTTTGTCATTTTTTTGGTCATTTTTTTTGTCAAATCTTTGTCAATTTCTTGTGACATTTTTGCAACTTTTTCATCAATTTTTTGTCACTTTTTTGTCAATGTTTTCTCATTTTTTTGTCACATTTCATTGTTTTCGTCTCAGTTTTCTTGCTATTTTCACAGCTTTTTTCCAGAAGCTTTTGGACTGGGGTAAAGCCAAACTGGAGAAAATGTGCTCGGTTCAGGTGGGAGTTAAGGGGTATACTCAGGATATTTTTTGTAGCTTTTTTATCATTTTTTTTGTCATTTTTTCTCACATTTTTGTCTTTTTTTTTTTCTTCATTTTTTTGTCAATTTTTTAAAATTATTTTGTCAAATTTTAATCACATTTCTGTCATTTTTAGGTCACATTTTTGTCATTTTTTGTCATTTTTGTCCATTTCTTGTCACATTTCCATCATTGTTTTCATCTCAGTTTTGTTGCCATTTTCACAGCTTTTTTCCAGAAGGTTTTGGACTGGGGTAAAGCCAAACTGGACAAAATGTAATCGGTTCAGGTGGGGGTTAAGGAACATCGAATTGCAGGTGATGCAGACTTTCCCTGGGGCTCCCTCTGCTGGCAGCTGTGGGACTAACTTATTTCAAACCTTTCCGTTTCGATTCACGGCGTGGTTTACAGCTGCCGCATATTTGAGTGATCTTTGAACATTCTCCAGCGGTTTTCCTGCTGCTCATGTTGTGATATCATTTGAAACCGAGCAAAAGGCTTGTAAAAAGCTGCTCATATTTTACTTTTATATATGTTTCCTCCATTACTCTGATGAATGAGCGGAGTAAAACGCGCGTAAATCCACACGGAGTTAAAAAATAAAGCCGTCAGTCGCGGTTCTGGAGCGGAGCCACGAGTCCCGCGTAATACACTCCCCGACAGAAAATCAATGCCTTTTAACGATTCCGCCTCATAATTTCACGTAGTTATTCTGCAAGTGAACATTGTCACGAGCTGTAAGGAAACGGTGCCACGCAGATTATACAAAACCGACATTTTCTCAGACGTCTGTGCTTGTTCTGAGCTGGAGTGTTGGAGCTTCTTTCAGCCGCATGTAATCGCACTGTGGAATAATGTGCAGCCTTCAGGTTTTAGTGAGTGGACTTTTCTTCCTCCTAAGTAGACGTTTGAAGGTAAATGTCATTCTTCTTGTTTTCTGCGTTTTCTCGAAGCCTCTCCTCTGAAAATTGCTTCTCGGTTAAAAAAAAAACGTAATTGCGGCGTCTGCGGTCGCTGTGCTGTATTTACTTCCGTTAGCGTTAGCGTTGAACTATGGAAGAAGGAGGAGAGAACGGTTCTGCTCTCGCTCGGGGCTGTCGGACTCGTCGCTACAGCAGAAAGAAATGTCACTGTGGAGAAAAAACGGTGAAATAATACCTGCTGCTGTGGCTAATATCCTGTCCATTGTTTGCTTTTGTGTTTAAGATCTTTTTGTTCTGAACATACTGCAGATATTTTCCATTAGTTATGCTGATGTCTTGGGAAATATGGAAGAAGCATCAGTACCAGGGCGGACTGGGACGGAAAAACAGCCCTGGACTCTGGCCAGCCTGGCCCAAATTAGAGTAAATGCGACACACATACATATGTTGACCTCTTACCACCCACCTTAAAGGGGCTAGATGCAAGTTGGTCATTTTATGCTCACTACTGCCACCTCAGGTCTTATGTGTAACTGCAGCTTCCATATTAAGCTCGTGCATGACGGCGCTTCGGCCCTCAGGTAACAGGGACAGGACAGGGGCGGACTGGGACTGAAAAACAGGCCTGGACTCTGACCAGCCTGGCCCAAGCCTGGAGCGCATTTTCTTAACCCAAATCTAAAAGCTTCTCGACTGGAGAGCAACAATATAGCCGCTCATTTGAAAGCTAAGACTTAAAAAAATGATGTAACATTTTGTCATATTTTTGTTGTTTGTTTTCATTGCATTCATTCATTCATTTTTTTTGTTTTTTTCGTTTTTTATTGCGTTTTTGTCCCTTTTTTTCTATCATTTTTGTTGTGTTTGTTTGCTTTTTTCCTTGCTTTGTTGTCGTGTTTTTGTCGACTTTTCATCACATTATTCGTCACTTTTTGTGTTGCTTTTCCGGCACATTTTTGTTTTCTTTTCATCCTCTTTTTTGACGCTATTTTGATGCTTTTCTTTTTAGCTTTTAGATTTGGGTAAAGCTCGGTTGAGGCGGGACTGGTGGCCCCAGAGCCAGTGGCCCTTCTGTGCTCTTCCAGAATGGACATATGGCCAGTCCGCCCCTGCATGAGGACATGGCTGGAACATGTAGGGGGAGGAAAACACTTAGTTTTAACGGTTTTAAACTCCTTATAGTCCCTTTAACCGAGAGCCTTTTCCCCCGTTCGGCTTTACCCAAATCCAAAGGCTTCTTGACTGGAGAGCAACACTGTAACGCCTCATTTGAAAGCTAAAATCTAGAAAAGTGATGGTAACTTTTTGTCACGTTGTCGCTGCATTTGTATTTGTTGTTGTTTGTTTTTGTGTTGCTTTTTCATGACTTTTTTGTGGCTTTTTGGCGTGTTTTTGTCACTTTTGTGTTACTTTTCCATTGTGTTTTCGTCTCTTGTTTTTCGGGGTTTTTTTCTCATGTTTTTGTTGTTCTTTCATCGCTTTTTTCATTGCTTTGTCGTCACGTTTCCGTCACATTTTGCTGTGTTTTTGTCACTTTTTTGTTGCTTTTCCAGCACATTTTTGTTTTTGGATGCTTTTCTTTTAAGCTTTTAGATTTGGGTAAAGCTCGGTTACGCCCGGGGGTAAGGGTAAGGTGAAGTGAGAGGCCAGACCGGTGGCCCTAGAGCCAGTGGTCCTTCTGTGCTCTTCCAGAATGGACATATGGCCAGTCCGCCCCGATCAGTACTTTGGATTCCAACGCCAGGCTCCGCCCACTTCTCCCTGTTGTTATTTCAGCAGCATCAATGACCTCAGTGGAGACGTTTGCCGAAATTACAACTTGACAGAACAAGACAAAATAATGGACTAAACTGATGAATAAATAAATAGATGATGGCGACAGGTGCGTAGGAGTGGAGGACACTTAAAAAACTCACCGTCTCCCTCTTTTTTCGGTCACTCTGACCTTCATCAGGCTTGAAGACGGCGACTCCAGCTCGGTCTTTTATAAACTCGGGGACAACTACACTCGATAAGTTTGTCATTTAATCCTCCGTGATTAAGAGTTTGTAATGTGGGAATCCAGAAAGCTGAAAAGTGACATAAACGAGACAAACAAGAACATGAAAAACGTAGTAAAAAAGAGACAAAAAAGCCGCAAAAGAGCAACATTGTCTCCCAGTGCCCTTCAGTAAAACAATTTAAAATCCTCCTGTTGGTTTTTGAATGACAGAATGGCCCGGCTCCAGAGTATCTGTCTGAAATGTTGTGTTTGTATTCTCCTGTGGTCATGTGACCAGCAGCTTTTAACCTGTCCCCGCTCTAAGAAAAAAACAAAAAACTTTAGAACGAGAGAATTTAAAGTCACTCTTAACCCCTTTAATCCCACCTGAACCGAGCACATTTTCTCCAGTTTGGCTTTACCCCAATCCAAAAGCTTCTGGAAAAAAAGGTGTGAAAATAGCGACAGAACTGAGATTAAAACAATGATGAAAATGTGACAAAAAAGTGAGAAAACTTTGACAAAAAAGTGACGAAAAAATGACAAAAAGTGACAAAAAAAAGACAAAAAATTGATTAAAGAAAAATGACAAAAAAAGTTACAAAAGGAGTTGAAAAAAAAAAGGAAAAAAAAAAGATGGAAATACATCTGATGATGGGAGGAAAAAGATACATTTAGATGAGCTGTGTAGATCTTAGCTTTCAAATGAGGTGTTACACTGGCCTACAGGATTTGGGTAAAGCTGAACTGGAGAAAATGCTCTCGGTTCAGGCGGGAGTTAAGAGGCTCAAAACGCACCTTTATGCGTTGGCTTTCAACACGAGCCGAGTTGAACATTCCAAATACTTTCTGGCTTATTTGTACATTGTATTTATATTTTGTCTCTTGTTGTGAAACTTGCACAGCACTTTGGGCAGTGACCTTGACAACAAGAAAACGACAAAAAAAGAGCAAAAATGTGACAGACAAGCCACAAAAGAGCAACACAAAAGTGACGACAATGCAAAAGAAGTGACTAGAGCGCAACACAAAAGCCACAACAACGTAACAAAAAAACATCAAAATAGTGACGACAACGCAGCAACAACACGAGGAAATGATCCATTTAGATCAGTTTTGCAGGACTTAGCTTTCAAATGAGGTGTGACACGGGCCTGTAGGCATGTAACAAGCTTTTAGATTGGGGTAAAGCCGAACTGGAGAAAATGCACTCGGTTAAAGGAACAGGCCACCATTTTTCCATACTGAGATATGTTCTTACCTGAGCTCAGACGAGTTGATGCGTACCTGTCTGGTCTTTGTGCGCGTCCTCAGTCACACGCAAAGACCAAAGATGTTGTTAGCATTTGGCCTCTCCCAGTGTATTCCTATGGCTCCAAACGGGGTGAAGTTAGAAGCTAGCTCAGATAAGAACATATCTCAGTATGTTAAAATGGTGGCCTGTTCCTTTAAGGCGGGGGTAAAGGGGTTAAATCCCGCTCGTGGTCGCCTCCTCTGGGTGGGAGCATCACCTGCTCAGTCCTACAGAAGCGGAGAGTCGACACATCATGTTTTAAATGTGTTGCTACTGGACAGTGCGGGTCGTGACCTCTGAGAGCACTTTTGTGTTCGCTTAAATGCCTTGTTTTCATTTCCGTGTTGTTTCCCCACATAACCGAGACCACACGGCCAACACAACATACAAACCACACGTGATAACGCTGCAGATGATTCATTTTAAGGCGAGACACGGCAGGTGAAAGTATTGATTTTTCACACAGTGGTCGAAGTGGAGATTTTTATCTATTTTCCTCCCTTTACATCTTAGTTTTCATGTCAGATATAAAAATGACAAAACTCACCCGCATGATGTTTATTTTATGATGTTTTGTCTGCGAGGTGGAGGCAACCCGGAAGTAGCTGCTGCGCCGCGTAGAAAGGCCGTCTTTCCCGCGGGTTTTCATTCATAAATATTGACAGATTTGACATCCACGTGTCCTGCTAAGGGTCCCCGTGATGACGCTTTCACCCAAATATGGTATTTTTCCTCCTACGAGACGCTGGTGCGGAAAAGCGGAAGAACGGGCCGAGCACTCGCTACAAAACTTCAGGGCTGGTTTTCTCTGAATGAGAGAAGCCGCACTCGGGCAGAGCCTGAGCCCTTATAGAAGCTCCCACAGACTCCAAACTTTACAGTCTGAGACCTAGCAATATTTTGAAGGTTTTTTCAGAGGGATTTTTAAATATCTAATTCCTAGCCTGATTTATTCAGCTTTGAAACCAAAAAAACAGGCGGAATTGGAGTTTTTACAGATTTTTTCACTGATGATTAGTTTATTGAAAAACTAAACAAAATATCCAAAATCCCCTCTGAAAAAATCTTAGTTACTAATATGTCAACAAAATAAAACCATACAATTTAATCTGGCTCAATTCATTATTTTGATTTCGTTGCCCAAAATATAGGCAATTTTGGCAATTTTAATGCTCAAAATGCATTATTTTTTGTGAAAACATAAAATGACAGAAAAAATGCAAAACATTTTTTTCTCATATTTATATCTGTAATGTTCAGCAAAAGTTTCAAATTGACATCTCTACATTTTTTTTTTTCCCTAATCACCTGCAGTGTCTCGCCTTAATAAAGGAATAAATGCCTTTTTTCCTGCGACTTCATCTGCACGATTTGTTGGAAATGTAAGAATTCAAACATCTGTAATGCTTCTTTTAGATTGTGCCCATTTCTTGTATTTTCAGCTCTTTAGTTAATTTTGTTTTTTGGCAGAGAGTTTATTGTTGGGACAAATAAAGCTGATTGAACTGGGATTTGGTCTGAAAAAGTAATTAAAATGAGCGATAATGATCACAACACCGTGATTCCAGGCGGATGGTAAAAGTGGCGTTCGTTGCTCGTTAAACAGCTGGACTTTACGAGGTTGGCGGCTCGATTCCCCGGTAGAAGGGAGTGAAACTCGCGCCTCCCCCTCTCGCTCCGCTCGGCACCGGTTGGAACGCCGTCCACGCTTGTTTACCCCGTTATCCCGGCGGATCGCGGGAGATTTACCGGGGATTTCCTGTTCCTGCGACGGACCAGGAGGCGCTCGGTCACAACTCCAACAGCGCGAGACTCGGGAGTGATTTGTAGCTTCATATTTGCGAAGACGAGGGAACATTTGTGCGCCATCGAAAAGCCAAATCCCCGTAGGCACCGAGGATTTACAAAAGTTAATGTCTTGGCAGGCCGGGGTCTGAAAATGTTTGCATGTTTCCATTTTTCTACTGCAGTCCAAAAAAAAACAACCTTTCACGCGAGTCAAGATCTACTGCAGAAGAGTCTTTGCTTTGCTTCACCAGACCAGAAAATGGTGGATGTTTTTTGTTTTTTTCCATGGCTGATTCTCTCTTTGTTCACACACTTTGAACCCTGAGGCCTGTACAGAGATACTGAATATTGTTTCACATTATGGACGGACAAAGTGTGGGTTAAATGGATCAAAAGTCAGTCTAGAACGATTCACCACGGACTCGGCACTGCCACCCTCGGCTTCGAACACCGGGAAACTCCCAGGGCAGTCCGTGCCAGGGTTGCCAGGTCTTGACAGGCAAACCCTCCCCAAAATATCTGAAAAACTTCCCAAAACCCATGGCTGGAATTTTCAGTTTTTTACTAGTTAACGGAGCCCATGTGCTCCTGCGATGATGAAAAACTGCCTCTTTCTCCCTCTCTTATTGAAAAGGCAGATCTCCGAGCCTTAGATTTGAGATTTTATCATTCGAAATAGTGATTTTGATCTAGATGTAAGACAGAAGAGCCCATTTTTAGACTGAAAAAAGCTTGGCGTGGACAGTTTTTTTCACCCACGGTAAGGCTTAAACGGCCCTGGTGACCCTGGTCTGTGCAGACAAGCTGAGGAGGCTCTAAACCCTCTTCTAAACTTTAAAGTTCTTAACACACTTTTCTAAAAGTAAATGTCCCTGGAGGCTGTTTTTCTCTTGGAATATGTGGCAACGCACGGTTAGCGCTCGTGCTTCACAGCTAGAAGGTCCCAGGTTTGATCCCCACCTGGACCCGCCCTCTCTCTGTGGAGTTTGCAAGTTCTCTTTGTGTCTGCGCAGGTTTCCTCTCTGGGTACTCTGGTTTCCCCTACCACTAAAACATGTACAATAGGTTCCCCTCTAGGGCCAGGAGTCCCCTGTAAAAGAGAGTGGGACTTTCTTCTGGTTAAATAAAGGTAAAGGTAGGTGCTGCCTATATATGTCAGAAAGATTATTCAAACATTAGTTGGTGTGGCTTATATTCAGGTGCTCAATAGTCCAAACATTACGGTAATTTATGTTATAAAAGGTTCACTTTCAAAGCTGAGGAGCCCAAAATCTGGTTCATAAGCCACAGTCACGCTGGATTTGTCCACATTAGCGTGTGTGAGAGCAGTTCTGCAGTATCACACTTTGCTTTTATTGTATTGTAAAGTTTTCAGTTTGTATTCAGCTCCCACAGTGATGATTAAATCCCATCAAGTCATGACATTCATTGTGCCAAAGTTAAACTGTGGTCGTGAACTCTCGTGTTCTGTTTTCCACAGTAAACAGATTAACTAACCCTCCAGTTTCACTGCCCCTAGAACTAATCTCGACATCTAAGTGTAATGAGTTTGCAATATTTTTCTATGACAAAGTCCAAAGCATTAAAAATGCCATAAATTCCACAACACAAAAAGAAACTCTGCCACCAGATAAACACCTTGAGCTGACACATTTCACACCTGTTACTGACAAAACAATCGAAGAGGTTATCTCTGGTCTGAGTTCATGTACATGCTGCCTTGATGAATTACCCACTAGATTTCTGAAGTCTGTGCTGACCAGCTTGTTACCACAACTTGCTCAGTTAGTTAACATCTCACTCGAGACTGGAGCATTTCCAAAGGCCTTGAAAACTGCAGTCATCAAGCCTCTTCTAAAGAAGAGCAGCCTTGATGCCAAGGTAATGAACAACTACCGGCCCATATCAAACCTGCCATTCTTAGGAAAAGTCCTAGAGAAAGTAGTATATCAGCAGCTCACTTACTTTCTCCTGTCTAACAATGTGTTTGATACTTTCCAGTCAGGCTTTAGGCCCCACCACAGCACTGAGACAGCTCTGATCAAGGTGACAAATGATATCCGCATGAACACCAACGCAGGTAAGGTCTCAGTTTTAGTTCTGCTGGACCTGAGCGCTGCCTTTGACACAGTGGACCACGGGATCTTACTTCACAGGCTAGAAAACTGGGTGGGAATCTCTGGTACTGCTCTAAACTGGTTTAAGTCCTATCTCGAGGACAGGACGTACTTTGTTGAAATTGGCAACTGTGTCTCAGACAAAATTGCCATGACCTGTGGAGTCCCCCAGGGGTCAATCTTGGGACCCCTCTTATTCAACTTGTACATGCTTCCATTGGGTCAGCTAATAAACAGCAACAATGTGTCGTACCACAACTATGCAGATGACACTCAAATCTACGTGTCACTGACGGCTGGTGAACATGGGCCTGTAGATACACTCTGTCACTGCATCCAACAGATCAGTTTGTGGATGCAAAACAACTTTCTCCAACTAAACTCAGACAAAACTGAGATCATTGTTTTTGGCCCACAGGCACAAAGACACAGTGTTATCAGTCACCTTGAGTCTCTCTCTCTAAGACCAAAAAATCAGGTTAGAAATCTAGGAGTGATCATGGACTCAGACCTGAACTTAAACAGCCACATCAAAGCAATAACATCAGCAGCTTTTTACCATCTGAAAATCATTGCTAAGATCAGAGGAATAGTGTCAAAACCAGACTTAGAGAGTCTTATCCATGCATTTGTCTCCAGCAGGTTAGACTACTGTAACGGCCTACTCACTGGCCTCTCTAAACGAGCTATCAGACAGCTACAGTACATCCAGAACGCTGCTGCTCGAGTCCTGACAAGAACCAGGAAATATGACCATATTAGTCCAGTGCTCCGGTCTCTGCACTGGCTTCCTGTCACTCAGAGAATAGACTTTAAAACAGCTCTGCTCGTGTACAAGTCTTTTCATGGTTTAGCTCCAAAGTACATCTCTGACATGTTAGAGCCGTATGAACCATCTCGGGCCCTGAGAACTTCAGGGAGGGGCCTCCTGGTGTTTCCCAGAGTCAATAATAAACACGGTGAGGCTGCATTTCAGTTTCATGCAGCTAAAATCTGGAACAGTCTTCACGAGGATGTGAGACAGGCCTCAACTCTGACAATGTTCAAATCCAGGCTGAAAACAGTTCTTTTTACCAATGCATATGACTGAAAGTATTTTATCTGCACTCTCGCCTTTTACTGTAATTGATAAATTTTATGTTGATGTTTTTATTGATTCTATTTGTTTTCAACTGTGAAGCACTTTGAATTGCCTTGTGTATGAATTGTGCTCTACAAATAAACTTGCCTTGCCTTGCCTTGCCATTGTGCACAATTTCAGGCAAAACGGCAGCTCGATATTTTACTCCCTTAAACTGCTTTTTCTTTTACTGTAGTTCTTTCACTTGTCCGGCCACATCTCTCTGCAATGACCGGGCCCTGCTACTGTATATAAAAGTCCTGCCCTACATTATATATCTATAGCTCACAGTAAAAAATGACTGCTTTTGGTCTGTTTGCTCAAAGTGCCGGGCGTTTTGTGGGAGGCTCAGAGAGGTGACTGTGGAAGAACACAATTTGGTCTGAATGTCTTTTCAAACGGAGTAAGAGTCAGCACAAAACTCTGGTTACGTAACGCAGTCCTCGCTCCCCTGATGCAGCTGTTTGACTCATGAATAAGAGATCGGACGGAGGGAGGAAATCGGGACAAGGCGCGGCGGCGGGTAGAGGGAAAGTGAAAGCAGAGAGTGCAGTGGAAAGACGACACAGACACTGGGCTCTTAGTGTAGATATTTGGGTTAAGTCCAGGAGGAGAACACTAAATATCCTTGGCTCCAACTCCCAAAGTGATCATTGCAAATAAGTTATATCAGTAACAGCATTTCATAAACTAAAATACCGTAAATGCTCTAATATAGACCGGGGCCTTTATTTACTCAAGGCCATCTAGGACCAGGCCTTTATTGGAACCAGGCCACCATTAGAGACAGGCCTTTATTTCTATTTGAGCAAAACGGATGACCAGGAAAAATAAGAAAAACGAGATTTGTGTCCATTTGCACCTAAAATATTAGGTTCATTTATTAATTAACATTTCAAACCCTCTCCCAGCGGCTGGAACATTGACGCCTTTTATTTTGTCGGGACAACAGGAAGTGTTTTGTTGCTGTTAGCGGAGGTTTGGCATCAATGTCACTGCAGGTTTCTGTTTCGTTTTTACCGCGGACCGGATTATTTGTTGTTATCTTGTGTAAAAGTTGAGTTTAGACGTAGCGTTTGTTAGAGACCCGGCCGCTAATGGAATACAGTATTCGAGAATTTACGGTACACTTCTCTAGCTGTGTCCGATTACTGTAGGTGATCCAGTCATAGTTTCTGTACCAGCTTTGATTAGTTGACGTTAGCATTAGCTTACTGTTGATATCAAAATACATTTGTGGATGTTAAAACTATCTCAGCAACTGAATCCTCCAGGTTCTGCCCTTCAAATAAGCCACAGTATGCCCATAGTCACTGGGGTTTAGTTGGTGAAAGTTGTGTTTTTAAAGCGGTGACAGCCAAAACAGGTATCGGTTCAGTATCGGATATTTCCAGCCGATACTCAATATTGTATTTTTCCAGTTTTGGGGCTGATATCTTTAGGGTTTAGGTAGGGCTGGGCCATTTTGGAAAAAAAAAATCACATATATTTTCCCCCGTATTGATCAATCTCGATTTTTGATTCGATTTTTTTGTTTAAAAGAAAAAGAAAACAATAAATGTGGTCTTTCCTGGACGAGCGTGTAAACAGATGCTGCGGCCAAACTGAAAACTGCAGCATCTCATCAGCAAAAACAAACTCCACACATCACAGGACAACATCCCTCACAACAACACTCGAACATCTGCAAAGGAGACGCAAAGAAATGTAGTGAAGAATGTCAGAAGCAGAAAACGAGTGTTTGTGTGTGGAGCCTCAAAACAAATCCACATGGTCAAAACAGCGATCGATAGTTTTCCTCTTCTAAGGTAAACTCTTCATCCTCTTGTGCATCCTGGTCTCTGAGGCTCCTCACGTGTTTCTGTTTTGCCCTTTAGACGAGTTAGCGCGAGTTTGTAGCTGATTTTACAGTAAAATCCCCAGGTCCTCTTGGTGCCGCATGTATCATCCTGTGCTTCCTGTTTGTTTGGGCCGAGTGTTTCCCTGGGATTGACCTGACAGGCTGCAGCTGTGGCGTCCATATTGTTTTTCCATACTGCGACAGGACTGACCAATTCTCCTCGATTAAAACGCACCACGAGATTATCGTGATCGACCTTTATTAAAATCACGATTAGATTAAAATTCGTTTTGCCCAGCTCTAGGTTTAGGGCTGGGAATATCATTTGAATTGTGCGTCAGAAGATCGATGAGCTTCTCAAAGCAAAGCACTTTCATCATTGTTCCTTCACTCTCCGACTCGGTGCTGCTAAACCACTGTTGTTCCTGAGATTCCACTGATCACTGACCTTTGGATCTGTGGACGGAGTCTGTGACCACTGAGCTACTGTCAGACTGCATTCACAGCAAAAGTCTATCAGGACGAGTTAAATCACTGAAACTGAGAATATTTGACCTTAATTTTAGTCATTCTGACTTTAGTAAAAAATCTAAAGGATTCGAAAATATTCTCCTCTTCTCTGAAGTAAAACAAGGTGAAATGAAGTGCCACGAGAAATGTGATCTCATTTTAAGGTTAAATACTTTTCCTTTTAAACCTGGTTCTAGCTTTTATTTAGGTTTTGTCACTGAACGTCGATGAATGTTTACAATGAAAACATAAAATGAGAGAAAAAGAAATGCATTTTTGTCTCATACTTATATCAGTATTTCACAGCAAACGTATATTGCTTTCTCACATCAAGGACAGTGTTATGTTCACCCTGGTATAAGCCACAGAAGTCGTGGTAGATTTTGGCCTGTTCCGTGTACTTCAGTCCCTCCCGCTCACACCGGGGCTCCATGGTCTCAGTGCAGATGTGAGTGCAGATGTGAGTGCGTCCTGAAAGCGTTTGACAGCTCCATCTCGTCCCCGGTGAAAGGTTGTGCTGAGCGAGGCCTGGCTTCTGTTAAAAGCTGCTGAAACATGGCCGTACTGGGCCAGCGTTCAGCGCCCGCCCCCAAACCAAACGCCCGCACTAAATAATGCATCCTGTCAGACTGAGCGGGGACCGGGACAAGGAGACGGAGGGAGGCATGGACAAGGAGAGACTGAGGGAGACCGGGACAAGGAGACGGAGGGAGACCAGGACAAGGAGAGACTGAGGGAGACCGGGACAAGGAGACGGAGGGAGGCAGGGACAAGGAGAGATGGAGGGAGACCGGGACAAGGAGAGACGGAGGGAGACCGGGACAAGGAGAGACTGAGGGAGACCGGGACAAGGAGAGACTGAGGGAGACCGGGACAAGGAGAGACTGAGGGAGACCGGGACAAGGAGAGACTGAGGGAGACAGGGACAAGGAGACGGAGGGAGGCAGGGACAAGGAGAGACGGAGGGAGACCGGGACAAGGAGAGACAGAGGGAGACAGGTACAAGGAGACGGAGGGAGGCAGGGACAAGGAGAGACGGAGGGAGACCGGGACAAGGAGAGATGGAGGGAGACCGGGACAAGGAGAGACTGAGGGAGACAGGGAAAAGGAGACGGAGGGAGACCGGGACAAGGAGAGATTGAAGGAGACCGGGACAAGGAGAGACTGAGGGAGACCGAGACAAGGAGAGACTGAGGGAGACCGGGACAAGGAGAGACTGAGGGAGACCGGGACAAGGAGAGACTGAGGGAGACCGGGACAAGGAGAGACTGAGGGAGACCGGGACAAGGAGAGACAGAGGGAGACAGGGAAAAGGAGACGGAGGGAGACCGGGACAAAGAGAGACGGAGGGAGACAGGGACAAGGAGAGACTGAGGGAGACAGGGAAAAGGAGACGGAGGGAGACCGGGACAAGGAGAGATTGAAGGAGACCGGGACAAGGAGAGACTGAGGGAGACCGAGACAAGGAGAGACTGAGGGAGACCGGGACAAGGAGAGACTGAGGGAGACCGGGACAAGGAGAGACTGAGGGAGACCGGGACAAGGAGAGACTGAGGGAGACCGGGACAAGGAGAGACAGAGGGAGACCGGGACAAGGAGAGACTGAGGGAGACCGGGACAAGGAGAGACTGAGGGAGACCGGGACAAAGAGAGACTGAGGGAGACCGGGACAAGGAGAGACTGAGGGAGACCGGGACAAGGAGAGACTGCGGGAGACCGGGACAAGGAGAGACGGAGGGAGACCGGGACAAGGAGAGACTGAGGGAGACCGGGACAAGGAGAGACTGAGGGAGACCGGGACAAGGAGAGACGGAGGGAGACCGGGACAAGGAGACACGGAGAAAGACGAGGCAAATTCACAAACGTGTAGAAGTACTGGGATTACTTATACATTTCAACCATGTCTTGATCCTAGTCTTACCGTTTGTTGGTTCAGCAAATCTAAAACATCTTAGCTTCTTCTGATCCTGATTCCATTACTGTGTATCGGGTCTCCGACACCCGAGGAGCTGAAAGACCCCCCAATCCTCCCATTTACACTTGTATTACTGCCAGAAAGACCACGGAAAGGATTTATGAAGGTAAACAAGTGACTTAGTTCTGCTTTAATTTTAAATATGTTGTTACCCAAACATTATTCACTCTACCTCAATCTAACATCAATGTCCTTGTGTACTTTATGAATAAAACACAGTATGAACAGTTCTTATAAATGTCTGCTCCGTACAGCTGTGGAACGTTCCAACAGAAATGTCACTGACCCATAACATTTATTTATGTAACATTTATAAACATGGATACTGTTAGATATGAAATAATACGTATAAGCAACACAATATGTATATTTTTTCACTCGTGTCTGTTTTTTCCCCGTTTGCTCAGTTGCATCTGCTTCTTTGCAAAAGTGAGATCTGATTCGAACCGTCATGTCTAACCTTCCGCACTGACTCCGATGTTGGCGTCCCCCCCCCCCCCCCATACGCTCTTAAAGGTGCAAAGAATAACTGTAGACCTAACCCGTCTCTCTGGATCCTTTATCTCGTCCTTCCCCTCACCTTGCCCCGCGTCCCGACAGACCAGAGAGTGCCGTCTATCGAAGCCGCCTTCGCCCATTAGCGCTCGCCGCGTCCAAACCGTACGCTCTCGTTGCGCAACATCGTTATTTTACCTCAGTGAGCGGCACATGGGCCTGTGTGCACATGACTACATCCACATCTCTACATCCACATCTCTACATCCACATCTCTACATCCACATCTCTACATCCACATCTCTACATCCACATCTCTCTGCGTTTGCCGCGCCCTGAATAATGAACAGGCGCCTATAGAGGAGGCGTGAAGGAACTACATGGTACTTTTACTGCATTATTTAATACTCTCGTTCTGCTTTGTTAGAGCAACCGAAGGTCGTTTCTTTACAGACGGAAACTTCAACATGAGATTGATTTCTAAAACATTGAGGCTCATTTGATAAGACGAGTGTGGAAATAGTGCGTGCAGACTGGAAAAGAGCACAGAGCTTTTTATGGGACTGAATTACTACAGTTTTTAGGCCCTAAAGAGAGAATGATGTGTGAGTGAAAAATGCATAAATGACTCTGATCCACTTTCGTACATGATACTTACATTTCAATTACATGTATGAATGGAAAACCCTGTGACATGCAACATCTCGTTTGCAGAAGCGTCAAACAAATTAATATAACAATGTTTAACAAATACAGAGAAACGAAACACTACCGTATTTTCCGGACTATAGGTCGCTCCGGAGTATTAAAAAGAAAATGCCTATTGTAAAAAAAAAACAGGACACAGTCTGGGACCATATTGTTTTGCACTTTATACATTAAATCACTAATTTTAGAGTCAATAAGTCGTTAAATTTCAAGACTTTGGAGCTGATAAACAGATGATGAGTATGTTGATTGTAATCGGCTTTAAAAATGAGACGGACAGCACGCTTTTACAGCATAATAAATGGCTGTATGGTTGTTTTTTAGGTTTTCCCCCATATCTCGGCGCAGTTCGTCATAAATAGCAGAATCAACGTATTATATAAGACATGCAAGGACCTGGGACATAGCATGTGTTTAGCTTTATGCAAAATTCCAAGTGATCTGTACATTTTGGATTTAACTTGGGCCACATGGGATTGTATCATGGGGCTCTGCGCTTCATAACCAACTGTCGACCTCTTACTCGCCACTGTTTGTTCTACTCTAAAGTGAATTGGGTTGGACTTCAGGCTTGTCGACTTTCTCAATGGTATGTGTTTATTTACAAGGCGCTTCTTGGAAGGCTGCCTTCTTATTTATCTTGTCTTTTAAAAGTGAAGCAGAGTCAGCGTAGTGTTCGTTCTAATGACACCTTGCACTATGTTGTGCCTGTTGTGTGACTGAATTGGGAAAGACTGCTTTCATAATCACGGACCTTATTTCTTTGAATAGTTTCAAGTCTCTTGTGATGTCAGTCCAGTCCAGATCATCAGTGTGTGAATGTTTTAACTAATGTTGTGTATGTTTTTAAATGTGTGGAAACCAAGTGTTGCTGCCCATCTTGGCCAGGTCTTTCTTGTAAAAGAGATATAAGATCTCAATGGGACTAACCTGGTTAAATAAAGGCTAAATTAAAAAAATAAAATAAAATGCCAATGTAGTTTATTGTCAATAATTACGCCCAAGAATTTATTGTCATAGACCTGCTCAAACATGTCAGAAATCCCTGCGGCCGCACAGTCTTCTTTCAAGAGTTTGTTGTAAGGACCGTTACCTGTTGTGCGATGCAAAATACAAGACATACAGTCCAGTTGAACTTGAATTCCAAAATGTGCATGTCCCAAAAGCATCTTTCTGACTGAGATCTGTGGTCTGACTGTGAGAAAAACTTGTAGCCACAGTTGTATCAGCTTGTTCATCTTTCTATTCCATATCCTTTGTAGCTTTACTGCACTAACATCACCAGTAACACTGCAGTTGTTCCTTTCCTGTGCTGGCTACAGAAGAGGAGATTTTACTGACAGAGTCCTCCTCTTGTTTTGTGTAAAAGCTGCAGTTATTGCACTAACGCGCTGTGCCAAGTTGTTTGTTTAGCGGCGCCTTTATTTACTGAATATGCAGCCCAAGGTCCATTATTCCTGGAGAGCTTTCTTCATTAGCCTTGGGTCTGAGGGAGAGAGAGAAGGCGCTCGTCATCCCCACACTTATTCCTCACAAACAGCTCGCTTCCACTCTCGGCTCCACTTCTCGGGAAAGTCTCTGAAGATGCCGGTCTGTCCGTGACTCGGTGTGAGCGAGACCGGGGCAGGTGCGGCTTATGCAACAGAGGTCGGCGCAGGAAGCATTCACTACGGCAGCCTGGGAGGTTCAAACAGATTTATCACTCTGCCGCCGGGGATGTGGTAATTGCGGTCTTCAAAGCTGCTTGTCATGTTGTGGCCATTGTTTTACAGCTTTTGTGTGGAATGTTTTGAAGTTCACATAAAAGCGTTCTCGGTAGCACTCAAGATGAACAAGTTTCTATCTTGTCGTTTTTCTAGCTCTATAATAAGCAGATGAGCAAGTAATGGGCCCATCCATCCATTAGAGACGGGATTCACGGCTCTTTACTGAGATCTGTTCATTACAAAGAGCCGTTCAGAACTCTGGTTATTTCTAACATTCTAACATTTTATTAACATCAGCCAGAAAACTCAATTAGGTTTTGTCTGTTTTCTGGTGAGAGGTTCCTTCAGCATGAAGACTTTCCAAACAGTGGATCCTGTGATGGAAAGAAAAGCTGACCACTTATACAACCACTGAGTCACTGCAAGGTCAAATACACACAAATATCACCTTTTGTTACCCTGTCTTAGTCAGGGTTTATACAGGCGGCAACAAATCAAATGAAATGCTTTTTAATGCATAAGATTTGCAAGCATTTCATCAAAAAGAGGAAAGAGAATTGGACAAAACGTGAGACTTTTGAACAAAAAAATGTGGTCAGTTGCAGCTGAATATGTTTTAACATATGAACATAGCAGTAAAAAATGTTGTGTAATGTCCTCATTATCCAAGAAATTGAGATTTGATGCCAGTTCTAATCCAATTTAAAGGAACAGGACACAATTTTTCCATTATTTCCTGAGCTTAGACGAGTTGATACTTACCTGTCTGGTCTTTGTGTCCGTGGAAGAGCGTGGTCGCTTCCAACTTCACCCCCGTAGGAGGAGCTATGGGAATATGCTGGGAGAGGCCAAATGTTACCAACATCTTTATCTTACACATCAACTCGTCTAAGCTCAGGCAAGAACATATCTCAGTATGAAAAAAACAGTGGCCTGCTCCTTTAAGCCATAATTTTGGTATTTGCCATTAATTTAGCAGTAAAAAATGTTGTGCAATGTCATCATTATCCAAGAAATTGCGATTTGATGCCAGTTTTAATCCAATTTAATGCTTTTTAATGACTGTTAATGCTTTTTTATGCCCTGTGGAAACCCTGTTATAGACGTCACATTGCACGATGTGGGGATTGTAAAACCGTGAGCTGCTCTCGTCTCCACTGTGCGATGGTTAGAAGAGAGAATCGCAGCTACAACCAAAGTTCTGTCGTTGCAGTTTCAGGCGTCAGATGCAAGGAAAAGTGCAGGGAAAGTCCTGTAAAATGTGGAGTCTGGTTCACTCATAGATGGCATATTTAGCATGGTATGTGTATGACTATGGCGGCGATGCGACGTGTGCTTATGTTACTTTGTTGACGGGACACTGACACATCCTAGTTGCAGCGAGAGGAGGCTCACTCTGCGACCTACGACCTTTGATTTTGAGCTATGTATGACCTACGATTTTCTCCATGATGAGTGATATCGTAGTATCATAGTCAGTTGTTTTTTTTTGATTGATTGATTATGATCGTAGGCAGTTCAGTGCCTTGTTTCGGTCGGTTCACTTCACACATCAGTGGCTTTGAGATGCTTGTCAGGCTTGTAAACTGCAATACAAACACGAGCATAGTGTTCTGGCCTTTTCACAAATAAATCCTTTTTTTGTTTCCGTCTCCTTCTGTTCTGCCGTGAGCCCAAAGTGTTTAACTCACTCCCAACGCTGGCTGTTTATCTTGTATCTAATCTTTTCCCAGCGTATTGTTCTGTAGATACATTCTTCCCTTTTTGCTGCAGCTTGTTTTTCTCTGCGCACACTTGTACTTTCTCGCTCTCTCTTGTTCCTCTGCCCGGGCACTTTTCATCTGCCACAGCGGACACTTTTCTTACATAACGCGCCGGCCGGGCCAAGCCTTTGCACAAGCCCATATTTGGGACCGTTTCCCACCTACTGTATTTTGTTCCTCTCTCTCTCTCTGTCGTGTCGAGTCTTTCCCGGACATCTCTTTCTAGTGTTTTCTTTCTTGACGTGAGTGCTGAAGTGGGCCCCGCTCTCGGCTCTTTCAATAGTCGTCCGTATCTCTCTCAGTTCAGACGTTGTTTGTCGGGTTGGAGGGTTAAAAGCAGGACTCGAGTGGAGCTCCTCAACCTTTTCCCTCGGTCAAGGACGTGAAAGTAGTTCACATAGATTCACAGCAGTGCTGTTTTTCTGCCCGGTTCTATCACAGTGGAGTTTTTGTTTTTGAACATGAGGAGAAAAGATGGTTGGATGTGATGCCTTTGAGGAAACTAAGGACTAATGTACCTTTTAATTGTGACCTGATGAGTTTTGTGAGTTGTGAGTCTAAATGTGTTTGCATGGACCAACATTTCCAGCCTTTCCCGTGAAGTATTTCTTTCAATATTCAGCTTGAAAATGTATGAAAATGATGCCTGATGCTGCTGAAACGACCTTGCGCTGAGTCGTTTTGATCTCGAGTTTAGCTTTGAAGCCAAAATCAGCAATAATTAGTGGCGCAGTAAAGTATTTTACATTTATTCATAACTAATGCAATTGTTTTATGGGCTGTGGTTTGTATCCTTGATCACTGCTGTTCGGCATTCAATCTGTCCATGGTTTGGACATGACTCATTAGGGCTGAACTGATCAAAAAGCTCCGGTAGGGGGCGGTATGGAATTATTTATTTTTCTGTGCCAATTTTCGGTGCTTTTTGTCTCCGGACATAAATAAATGATCCACAGTGAGTCTAAAAAAGCCTGAACTCATGAGCAGCTTCAGCGCAAATGCAGATGTTTTCTTAAAGCAAAGCAAAACAATAACTTATTTACACGTTAGTCATTATCAGAGTCTGAGCCAGGACTAAACCAGGACTTACAGAAAACTGGTTAGAAACCAGGCCTAAACCTGGACTGAACAAGAAACTAGAGCTCTGAGACAAAGAGAGAAGCAGTGACAACAAGAAACATATTGTTACTAAATTCCAGCTGCGCCGGAGGATTAGATCAAAGATTGTTTGTGGATAAAGTGAGCGCTCACTCTGCCTTTTCATTTTTGGAACAGTTTTGGTAAATGATTAGTGACAGAGTGAGCGCTCTCACTACGTAACAGATCTTTGACGTGTGAAGTGTTCTCACTTTGTCGAACAGCTCAGTGTGTTTAGAAAAGTTTATCTGAAGCAAAAGGTGTCTGATGTGGATCTGTCTCTGCAGCTCAGGAGGGAATAATGTTCTTTTTCTCTTTTGTTGCTGCTTAAGCGGGAATTCTGCTCAAGACATGAAGTTACAGGTGACGCTGCTGCGGCCTGAGTTCTTTCTGTTGTGCCGTTTTAGGACTTTCTCCTGAACAATGCTTTTTATACACATTATTCAACTAAAGTAAAATAACATAGGTGTCGAAAAAGAACTGTTAAGGCACCGGTGCCGAAAAGCAGGTATCGTTAAAGTAGTGGTATTACTTTCTCCTGCTGCAGACTTGACGTTTAGGTAAAAACAAGTCTCCAAAACGTCTATCATAAAGGCCAACCAAATTCAAGTGGCGATTCCGTTTTTTGGTTAATAGAGACATAACCAGAACAGGATTTGAGCAGCCAACCTTTTACTTTAGAAAACTTCTCCTGCGTCATTCACTGTGTCAAAGGGGAAATATTAGAGAGACTTTCTACTGGCTTATTCAAGAGTGGTTTTGTCATAAACACGACGTAAAAGATGTTTAAAAAGCATTTCTGCTCAGTCGTCTTGTGTATCGTTCAAAGACCTGTCGCTGTCGGCTCCTCTCCTCTCACACTGCACTGTGGTCTATACCGGTCGAGTGAGTGCATTAATGGTGGTGCTGCGTCTGCCTGTGCGCTCCCCTTTGTCCTCCCTCTGACCCACACTCCTGGTTTTCTGACTGTTTCCTCTGTTCCATGTGCAGTTTGCTCTCGGTAACATACAAACTCTCCTCCTCACTGTGTTCTGTGTCAGAGGCTCATCCGTCTTCACAGGTGCTCATTCACATTCAGCCTGACTCTGCACTGGACCGAGGTGCTCAGAGACAGTCACACAAAACTACTAGGACTTTCTCCCGAAGGCACCCCAGGACCTAACCGGACCTCTGGTGTTGGGGGCAACACGTTAGTAATGACTGTGGTAAAGCAGCAGTTTGCATTCCCAAGTGATTTAGTACTAGCCAGTTTCTCAACACAGTAAGGCGTTAGTTCAGGTCGTCTCTTCTCGGCCTCAGCATTTCCGGCCCCCGGAGCCGAGAGGAGGTTTGGGAGAGCGCCTTCACTTTGTCAAAGTAGCTACTCAACTTATTTTTTCACCAGGGGCCAGATGTTGAAATGTAAACAGCGTGGAAGGCCGCAGATCAGTGGTCAGTGGCGTCAAACAATAAACTGTGTGTGTTTAAAGGACTAGGCCACCGTTTTTACATACTGAGATATGTTCTTACCTTAGCTTTGACGAGTTCTTTAGGACCTGTCTTGTCTTCACCCTTCAAACTTGCAGTAAAAAGTGCCGTCTCCAATGAAAAGACGCCTGAGGGTCACTAAAAATTGGTCTGAGGGTCGCATTTGACCCCCAGGCCGCACTATGCAGGGGTGCTGCATTAAACAGTTTTTCAGTCGAGCTCATGCTTTCACCAGTTCCTCTTTAGCAAACTATCTTCTGTTTCTGTTTTTTTTAAGGAGCTGCATGTTGTTGCGGTATCTCAGAGAAACGTATTTATGGTGTAATTTAAAGATTTGCTGATATCAAGCTGTTGTTTGTGGGTTTAGCGTCTATGGCTCAGTTTGTGAAATGGAGTCTTCAGAAATGATTATACAGATGATTATTATTGTTATCTCAGGAGTCTCTTAAAGTAGAGGAGGAATCAGAGAACTGAAAAGGTTAGTCACTATTTGTTTGATTCCAGCTATGGACGATGTGAGCGGTTGTCCTCGTTTCAGCAGCTGGTTTTAAAAAAGTATCTTAAACGTTTCCTTTTCATGGAGCTAAAACACCGACATTTTCATTGTTGTTATTGCAGGTGTTGTTTACCTTAAGGCTGGTGTACATTCTGCAATTTTATTTGTTTTGTAAGACTTTTAGATGTCGCATTTCACAATGTGGGGATTGTAAAATCTCGTCTCCACTGCGCGATGGTTCAAAGAGAGAATCATTGCACGACCAAAGTTTATCGTAGTGAATATCAGGCTCCAGAGTCAAGTGCTAGCAGTGTTTATGTCTGTGGAAAAGTGCAGGGAAAGTCGTGTAAAATGCGGAGTTGGACCCGCTCATGGTTTTCCTCACTGCGAGTGATCGTTTGTCCCAGATAGAACAGTGTACACCTGGCTTTAGACTACAGGAGGTTTCAACTCATTTCATCAAGAGCTGTTTTGTTTTAAAAAGGCAGCAAAGAGGAGACAATGACGTACAGGACTTTGAGGCGTTGAAATAAGAAAGATTGGTTGGTTCTGTTAAAGTTTAGAGACATATCCTGCATAACTGAGGCTTAAAATGTTCTTTTGGGCACCTCAGGCATTGACCATTTACTTTTTTAATTAGATATAATGCAGTTTGAAAGTGGGAAAATCAGGTCATTCAGAGAAAAAACAAAAATGCAAGATATATTTGTCTTTTTCTTCGTTTGTGCAACATGAAGTTCCAAAGTTACCCACTTAGTAACTCCTGTGAGGCTGTGTAAGTCTGTCCACTTCCCCACCCCCACAAACCATTAACATGGAACTAAATGAGAGGAATAATTACATCTCTGTGACGGCTGGACTGTCATTTGTAACTACTTACCGCTTTTTCTGTCCGTGCGCCATAACTGCCATTCAGTGCTTTTAACAGTTCGCTCGACCCTGAGCGGCACGTTGATAATTATAAGGCAGGAACTACTAGTTAGACCCTACACATGAGGAGCAAGATGTTTGCAAAAGTTTTCAAAAGCAGAAAAATAAGTGTCTGTGTTCATTAAAAGTTACTAAAAAGATTGGCCGTTCAAATCTGGTTCTTTTCATAGTACTGTGTGAGATTGATTCACACTGGTGTTAGATCGAAGTTCTTGGAAAATAATTCATTGCGTGACTTTTCTTGAGGTCGGAAACACATTTAAAGGCCCAGGAGGCGTCCGATAAAGATCGTATTGAGGAGCAGTGGTCATTACCGAGATCTCATGGTGGGACCGTAAATCGAGAGCTTTGCCTTTTTCGACTCAGCTCCCTCTTCACCGCGACGGTCCGATCCGTCTATCGATCTCACACTCCATCCCTCACTGAGAACACGACCCCGAGACACTTCAACTCTTCCACTTGTAGCAGAAGACCAAGCACATTTTTCGAAACGGAAGTAAAAATTCAATTGATAAAAAGTCATGCTTAATTGAAATACTAGTAGTGATGTGATAAATGTCTCTTTTCAGGGAGCCTTTGGGATCCGTTCATTACAAAGAGCCGTTCAAAACACTGGCTCTTTTTAGTATAAACTGTTAAAGGAACAGGCCACCGTTTTTACATACTGAGATATGTTTTTACCTGAGTTTAGACGAGTTGATGCGTACCTGTCTGGTCTGTCTTGGCCTCTCCCAGTATATTCCTATAGCTCCAAACGGGGGTGAAGTTAGAAGCGACCACGCTCTTCCACGGGCACAAAGACCAGACAGGTACGAATCAACCCGCCTAACCTCAGATAAGAACATATCACATTATGTAAAAATGGTGGCCTGTTCCTTTAATAACACCAACCAGATAACTCCAAATGTAAAGGTGTGATCGATAAAAGGCAGTTTTTTTTCATTTACATCCTTTGAAATGACAATGAGACTGATATTTACACTTTGATAAACATGTTTGTGAAGCTAATCTTGTAAAAAGAGGCTGTAACTGTGCATTTAGCTTTGACTTTAGTGCAAAAAACGTTCACTTGTGTCGCCTGCTCCGTCGTTGGGCTGATTCTTGTGTTGGTTCGGGGGAGTTCTGGGTAAAATGACCTGAACCGGATGGAGCCGTTCGCCTTAAAGAGCCGCACAAAAGAGCTGCTCGGTCACATCACTGAACACTAGCAACAATGTTTTCAGCCTGGACTTAAACGTGATCAGGGTTGAAGCCTGTCTCACGTCCGCGGGGGAGAACCCTGAGGAAACCCGGCAAGACACAGGGACAACATTCAGACTCCACACACAGTCCGGGAATCAAACCTGGGGCCGTCTTTCTGTGGAGTCACTACTTTCCCACGCTGCTGCTGCTGCTGTTAGCGCACAATCCGCTGCCAGAAGTTCACCGGCTCTCTTAAAACTGAATTGCTGCTGTAAGTCTCTTAATGTATTGCTTTCCCCCGTTTGTCAGACCGGACTGGGCCGGAGACGACGTCGGGTTTTTTATCAGCGCTCTGAGCCTTGTTTTACACCACGCATTTGTCTTTTATAAGCGCGTTTTTATAACCGTTTTTACGCGCTTGTTTGTGGTTTATGTGACGCGTTCTATCCAGTCCATTCGTCCTGTTTTATCTGCGCTACAGCCCGGGATTACTGTACCGCCTCTGCCGGACCGCGCTGTATATCTGCCTCTGTGTTGTCCCTGGACGAGCCCAGGGAAATTACAGGAAATGGCAGCATCGTTCTTCATATCAAATAGAGTCAGAATAGCTGTAGGTTTGATGCTAAAGTCCACCATATGCAGTATACCGAAGACAGCACAGGTAACTAGAGGAAACGCTCATGTGGGTTCTCTGATGGGCCTCAGATGTTGAGTCGAAGTCATTTTCTTCCATCTCAGAGAACAAAGCCTCCCAGGGACAACGACCATTGAAGCAAATTCGAGACAGTGGAGTGGATTTGTTTTGCCAAAGATGTGACATTCGACCTGGAATGACCTTTGAGTCCTTTAGTTTCTCAAAAAAAAGAAAAAAAAGCAGAAGTGGCTTTTTTTATTTCGCAAACCTGAATAGAAGCTGCACCAACAAAATTTCTAAAGGGAAAAAAAAGTACATATATAGGCCACAGCTGTCGGTGTCTATGTTGCTACAAACACACCGGAAATACTGGACTTTCCTCTTTGTGCGCAGTCAAATACTTCAAGGGAACAGTGGCCTGCGAGTACATTTATTTTTTATAACTTATACTTTTTTTATGAATGAGATTATTCTTTTAACCTGCATGTGTTCAGTTAAACTGAATCGCTGCCTGAGGAATGTGGCCGTGTTTAGACCCGCCTCCTCGGCCTGTCTGCGCCGATGGCCGCTGGCTGCTCTGCTTTGCGACGACGACACCAGAGACCGCCATTGCTGTAGTACCTCCATATAGCCACTAGTTTCCCATTGGAATGCATTGGACTTTAGACAAAAAAACCAACTTTAGAGCCTGGTCCCTAATTTTCTTAAACTTTGTACAGCGAGATATTCCTCCTGTGATAACGCTGGGTTAGTTACAATTACAGGGACCAGGCTGGTTTTCGTTAGAAAACATTGTTCTAAATCTCGCACTAATGAGGACCAGACTGTTAGCATTGGAGCGGCATCAGCAACATATCACACATGGGCCGAGTCTCGGGTGAAGATCCCGCCCTTATGCCCTTTTTAGAAACATGCTTCGAGCTAGGGAGGAGGAGTCTGTAAATCAGCCACGATTTCCCCCTCGAGCGTGGTCATTATGGTAAACGGGGAGGAGTGAGCTGGAGCTGTCTAGTTATATATACAGTCTATGGTCCCAGGAGCTGGGTCCGTGCTGAATCTCTCGAGGCTGAATTTAAACCATGCTTCACTTTTGTCAGTCTAATGTTGCTCTGCATGTTAACAAAATCGAGTATCTTAAAGAGGGGGTATTATGCTTTTTTCAGTCACATAGCACCAGTCTATATCACACTACAATGATGACCAAACCTTCTGTTGGTCTGTAAATGCAGTAAATTAGAATAACTGCCTTGTATAAAATGTCTCTCTCAAAATGGCTGTAGTGAATGTCTTGAAATAGGCCTCTGTCTCTTTAAGAACCTCTGACCCTTTCCGACACGCCCCCTCCACACGCTGTCTGTGGCATCAGTGGGGAGGGGGTTCTGCTGAGGAGCAGTGGTTGGTTACTCGGCTGGTGACGAAAGCTCGGAGGCGTCTCCAGGAGGTGGGGGCGTTCCTAGGAGGACTCAGGCAAACCTATCCCTAAAATGGCCGCCATCAGAGTTTTTACAGATTACTCAAAAATACGTGAATGTGCCAAGGCAACACTTCAGGCATGTTTTTAATGAGGGAATGACATAATAACATGATGTAAAGCTTGAAAAAGTCCATTTTGCATAACACCCCCCCCCCTTTAAATGGTAAATGGTACATTAACATAGCGCCTTTCTACCTGCTTTAGGCACTCAAAGCGCTTTACATCATGGAACCAGTCACCCATTCACACTGCCATACATACACCAGTGTACGCAGACACTGGAGGCACGGTGGGTGAAGTGTCTTGCCCAAGGACACTCTCTGCACCACCATCGCACCATCTTGGGCACATCATATCGAAGGACATGTCAGATGATGAAGACATACGGAGTATTGTTTGGCTGTCGTACAGAGAGAGTAAGGCTGACTTTATTTAAAGCGTACTGTACTCCCTTGTACACGACTCACCTCTGGACTCATAAGAAAGCATGAGCAGGCTGTAGGTGGTCTTGAATGATGCTTTGCTTGGTTGAAGAAGCCGAGTGTCCCTCCCAAATATAAAATGGAGACACTGGCATGATTGTCACAGGTTACAGCCGTGTGTAATGTTCATAAAGGGTTTACAGTGAACGTCTCCAGTTCAGTGGAAAAAGAGGATTTTTTTAACTACCTGCAAACACTTGGGTTCCTGACCAACATTTCAATATAATTCCAGTTCAATTATATTTTGCAGAAAGATAAAAAGCCACTGGTTTTTATGCTCCAGGCAGGAAAAGGAAATTCTGGTAATTTCACATAAAAAAAAAAAAGAAAAAAATGGTGCATAATTATTTTGAAATCCACTCCAGCTCCCGCAAAGCTGCTGGTGATTGAAGCCGGGCTCCCACGGGCCGCTTTGTTTCACTGGAGATAAGTTTGGCCTGAGTTGGTTGGGTTGAATTTGAAAGCGAGTGTGTCGTGAGAGGAGGCGGATAAAGCAGTTTCTGAGCAGCCGAGCAGAGACGGGCTTTATTAAAACGGGCTAAGTCAATAATGGGGGGAAAAGCTTATTGGAGGTGTGAGCAGGAGTCGCAGCTGCAGCAGATGAAATATAAAACGCATGAAGAAGAAGTCCATTTTTACACTGGAATTGAGTGTTAAATAACTGTTTGATATTATATGTCATTTCTCATTTAACCACTAACCCCCGCCGTAACTGAGCTCATTTTCTCCACTTCGACTTTAACCAAATCTTAAAGCTTCTTGAAAAAGGTTTTAAGAGTTTAAAGAACAGTTTTGTTTTGTTTAATTCCATCCTCTATAAGCAACAAGAAGAAATCTGAAAGGTGAAAGTGAATGAAAAGTATTATTGATAATTGAAGTAATGCATAGTCATACTGTATTGGAAGGCAGCAGCCGGAATTACACGTAAAAAAACAGTTCAAGGTTTCACTTTTGGCTAATCGATGGCACAGCGATGGCCCGTTGAGGAATTAAGAGCTTTAAAAACGTCGAGTACTGTTTTGTGTTGGCGTCGGCAGTGATGCGGTCGCTGTATCGGACTGTTGTGGTGAAGAGGGAGCTGAGTTGGGGGCAAAGCTCTCGATTGAGATTTGGGTGATAATCGAAAGGACAAGATCGCGAATACAAGTGGCCAAAAATGAGCTTCCTTTGCAGGGTGGCTGGGGGTGAGGAGCTCAGTTACCCGGGAGGAGCTCGGAGTAGAGTCGCTGCTCCTCCAGGAAAGGAGCAGCTGAGGTCGCTCGGGCATCTGTTCCGGGATAACTCCTAGCATGTCTTATTGGGACGAGGCCCAGACCCAAGACACGCTGGAGGGACTATGTCTCCGAGCTGGCCTGGTGTCGCCTCGGGGTCCCCCCCCAGAACAGCTGGAGGAGGTGTGTGTGGATCGGGAAGTCTGGACATCTCTGCTGAGACGCTGCCTCTGCGACCCGGCCCTGGATAAAGCGGAAGAAAATGGATGGATGTTCAGTGTTCCCTTTGTGAGGCATTAAAATCCAAGAAACCCTGACTACATTTACATGCAGTTAAAATCCCTTCCATGATGCACGGCCACATAAACACCTAAACCCGAATTTCACCCCTGGGTTCCTCCTTTTCTAACCCAAATATTTAGTCATATACTGTACATGAGTATCAGTATGTCCCCAGAGAAAGGAACATTAGTCTGTGTTTGTGTTGTGTGTGTTCTGCGCATGTTCTATCCGCAAGGACTCTTGGTCTTTTGAGTACCGGAAGTACTTATATTCACCATCTGTTTGACACGCAGCCTACGGGAAATACACAAGAAGCAGAGCTGAACCTGCAAACCCAGACGCAGCACCAACACTTCTGGAGCGAGGAGGAAAACGATAACTTCATTAACACGGCGAAAGATGTGAATGTTTTGTTGACAATAGGAAGCACTGAGATGGGAAGACGTGTGTGTGTTTGGATCGGGATATTCCTAATTGATTCCAATGACCGTGTAACATTAGTAACTCTGTCTGCTCACGCATGTAAACAGATTTTCACAAATGTTTCAGAAACTGGAGTATTGACCTTAACCCAAATATTGACGCCAGGTAAATGTAGACACTGATCAGATCGTTTAAGCAACAGAAGTCAAATCTTACTCCAGTTTTTTTTGTTGTAACAAGGTTAAAACATATAAAAAGACCAGTTTAAAGGATATGTCCCTGGCTTGTTACCGTTAAACGATACCAGTCTGGTATTGGAAAAATATTGAAAGCAGGTACAGGAAACTTATCTTTTAGATTAGGTACGGTACTACAGTGGTTAGCGCTTGTGCTTCACAGCTAGAAGGTCCCGGGTTCGATTCCCACTTGGACGGGGCCTTTCTGTGGAGTTTGCATGTTCTCCCTGTTGTCTGTGTAGGTTTACTCCAGGTACTCCAGTTTCCCCTACCATTAAAAACATGTACAATAGGTTAGGGTGAATGAGAGAGTGGTTTTACAGTGCACATGGGGGATGACGGATGGAAACTGGCTCATGGCTACAATCCGGTGTGGCTTGTTTACATGCATGAGACCCATGTAACGTGCACTGTCCCGACCAAACAAAGCAATAAATAAAGATCCAAGTTTTGATTGACTCTGTTGTTTCAGCTCAAATAAAATTTAGATATATGTATTTTTACCATATTTGGCCATTTGTGTCCCTACTAAAAAATAAGTCCAATGTTTGCCCAATTTACTACATTACTTTTTTTTTTTTTACATTTTTTAAAAATTATTTTTGCCCCAATTTTTTCTCATTTTCCCAATGTTCCCCCCTCATTTTTCCTTTATTTTGTTACAACTGATTTTTTCCAAATTTCCCCCCAAATGATCCCTATGTTTCCCACATCTCTTGACATTGGAGATGAACCCGAAATATTGTAAATGTGCGAATCCTCCACACATTATTGTTTAAGTTTTTTTTTCATATATTCTGTTTTCTGGTTCTGGGCGACAAGTATTTTCGTACAGGCATCGGAAAAAGTATTGTTCATGTATCGGTATCGAAAAACCAGTACTGAAAATGGTTTCATAGATGAAGTGGTTTCTCATTTCTATTTGCAAAGCTACTGTTGTTTTTACCCCTGTCCTGTAATAGGCTCACCACTGTCTTTACCAAACTGCACAAATGAATCCAATGAAAACATAATAACCCTCCTCACATTTCCTCTTCGTACGAGTCCATTAAAGAGCTGGCCTCTCTGTCGGGAGGATAATGCCTGGACCGATCCTGCCCCCGCGGACCCTCCTTTGGCCGCCGCTGATCCCAGTCCCGGCGCTCCGTTCTGGGCTCGGGCTGCGGCTCCTCCAGCCCCTCTGGACGGAACGCCACGGATGATTCACTGGACACACAATGCTGGAACTAATCCCTCTATGAATACACTCAAGAACATTTGGGCGAAGAGACGGGGCGGATTAAAAAAACGATATTTAAATGTGATCATGCTGTATCGGGTTACGGCCCCGTGTGCGCTGTGATCATCCGTAACCATAAAACAGTAAACGTTTGTCAATATTTATTCGTCAGAGCATTTTCTTGAGCGTAAAAAAACCCACATTTCTTCCACACAATGACTTAAAAAGAGATCAATTATTGCTCAGTGGAAGAAACCGGCCCACGGCGTCTTTCGGCTCAAACAAAGAACAAAAAAAAGACTAAAAAGTGAGGAAAAGTAACAAAGTCTTTTTTAATATCGTGTCAAAATTGCTCCTTGACAAAAGCTTTCCGCCGCAGCAATGCAATATTAAAAAGCTGTCGCCGCGTGATTGGGGAGTTTACTCGCAGGACGTTCAGAAAGCAGGTGTTTGGAGCCTTTCCACAAAATGAAATGTTTGCCTTGTGAGAGAAGGAAACGCTTTTGGAAATGAGGGAATAGGAATGAAAAGTGTGGTTGTTTTAAAATGAGCTCGTTTCGAAATTAGTTTTTCCCAAAGCTGCCGATTGGAAGAACTAATGATGCCGCGAGTGTGAAGATAATCAAACAGCGCGACACTAAGCCCGAGATCACATGGCTGACAGGATAGTATGTGTGCTGTAAGGAAGGCGGCTCGATTCTGCCACTCTAAAGCAGGGGGAGGCAACGTCAGAGTACTTTTAACATTATTAGAGTTAAATGGGAGAAAAAAAGGAAAGAAATACCGTCAATGGCATTTGAAAGAGTGCACTGGACAAACAATAATCGTTTTAAGGAAGAAATTACATTAATCTAGTTGAATTAACAGATTAAATCTAAGGTTTGAGTAGATTTGGTCCGGTTTTAGACGAGATTAAACCTCTAGCAATAGTTATTCTCTTAATTCAGATCATTTTGTGTCATTTCATGTGAAAAACAATTATTTGTCTGACTTCCAGTGGTTTTATCCTTGTTCCATTGGCGCTATAGCATTTGTGTCTTGGATTAGTTCAAACCGACTCAAATTCAACATGGAAGAACTTTAATTCAAGCAATTTTAAGTCATTTATCTCATATAAGATGGTAGTTTTTCCAGTGTTGTGCTTTACTTTGGGCAAATAATCAGCGGCTTCGGCCCTCGGTGTATTTTCAATAAAGAAAATTGGCCCCCACCAAGAAAACTTGCCTACCCCTGCTCTAAAGTCTAAGTGAGGGCTTCGAAGAGGGAGCATAGACACTCTGAGTGCGTTTACATGCACTCGAGTATCCCAGTTATCAACCATAATCCGGTTGTTTTTGAGGATATGGTGTTTGTATGTATCTGAGAAATCTGGAAACTGAAATCCCCATTTACATGATCAAACAAAGGATCCCGGCGTCTCGTATTGAGGAACATCTGCACAGTCGCATCAATTATATCTCTGAGCACAATAAGCATGGCTTATAGCGAGGCTCGTTCTTTTGAATGTCCACTTTAATGTTTTACTCACCCACTCTGTCCTGAGCTTTGGCAGACGACAGCGGCGGAGGATTGTGGGTAATTCGTTCCTTCACTCTCAGTATCTTCTTCTACTTCTAACCTACATTTCACCAGGAAAGTCCCATTGAGATCAAAAACCTCTGTTTCAAGGGAGTCCTGGCCAAGAGGCGGCAAAATGCCTTCAAACGATCAGCGACAGTTTGACATAAATCCACATTACGATGCTTTTTTCCATCTAAAATATGCACGACTTTAGTTCTTTCATGGTTGAAATAAAAACCCGATTTCCTCTTGACTCCAGAAATAGGAACAGTTGCGAGAAATATGAAGTTGTGTATAACCAGGAAACAGAGTATAGATGATGAATCCCAGCCGGAGAATCACGGTTTCTTATTACTGGGAAACTGCTGTTGTCAGGTTTCTGTAATCGGGAAACATGTGACAAAACTAACCATCTAAATAACCAGGATAGTCCAGTGCATGTAAACGAGCCTGGCACGAGCCCGACTGACCCTCCATGTTCAGAGATACATGTGGATACAGTCTGGATCTGGAATTGTGTCATTTGAATCTCGCTCCGGCAAAACCAAGACGAACCAATCGCAGCACGGGAGGCGGGAGTTAATGGTGCGTCATCTTCTGTGCTAGGATTTCCCATCAGCCAGTGCTCCTCCGGGTCGTGAACAAAACAGTGAAGATGGCGGCCGCGACACAGTGATTTTTTACCAGAGCGCTTTGTTCTGTTTTAAAGGGGCGGTCTTATCCAAAATCAAAAGCTTTACATCATGTTATTATGTCATTCCCTCATTAAAAACATGCCTGAAGTGTTGCCTTGGCACATTCACGTATTTTTGAGTAATCTGTACAAACTCTGATGGCGGCCATTTTAGGGATAGGTTTTCCTGAGTCCTCCTAGGAACGCCCCCACCTCCTGGATACGCCTCCGAGCTTTCGTCACCAGCCGAGTAACCAACCACTGCTCCTCAGCAGAACCCCCTCCCCACTGATGCCACAGACAGCGTGTGGAGGGGGCGTGTCTGAAAGGCTCAGAGGCTCTTAAAGAGACAGAGGCCTATTTCAAGACATTCACTACAGCCATTTTGAGAGAGACATTTTATACAAGGCAGTTATTCTAATTTACTGTATTTACAGACCAACAGAAGGTTTGCTCATCATTGTAGTGTGATATAGACTGGTGCTATGTGATTAAAAATAGCATAATATCCCCTCTTTAAATGAGCTGGACTTGTCCTTAAAACCACAGAAGCTGCTCTGAGGGATTTCACCGGAACATTTACTCGACTGCACGTGTGGACAAACAATCGTAGGTCGCTTTGTGTTGGATTGCTTCATACAAACTGTGATCGCTCGTCCCGCCTCCAGTCTCGATTTGGAAATTGATCCTATTACCACAATTCCAGACTGTCTTTATTTGTATTTATAAATATATAAATAAAGTCAGTCTGGCTTTATGCAAGGCTACGTGAAAACACTCCCTGTCATTAGAGCCTTGTGTGTCCACAGAGGCTAAACCACTTATGCGCTAGCGTAGCATTAAGTCTCATATATTACATACATAAAAAATCAGCATGGTGTTGGATCGGTGAACTGAGCTGGATTTCTACCAATGCTAATACCATGAAATAAGACATTTCTTTGGCAGAAACAGCTCCTAGTTTGGGAGTCTGGATGAGACAAAAGGAGATTTTTGTGCGTTAGGTTCTGGAGGAAAGCTTTTGCTTTTGTTCGAGCTGAGGTTTGTGTAAAAGTTCTGGATCAGCTGTATGTATTTGTTTTTATAATGAAAAAATAAGGAGAAAATCGCTGGACATCAATGACTAAGAGATGAGGGAAAATCCCAGCGTTCATGAATAAAGAATAATTATTCCCGCTCACTGCCAACCTTGCTAAATTGTTTATTTTATTATCAACATTTCAGTCTTGAGACCTTCACCAGGCAGATTGCAGTGTGCTACTTGTTTAAAATCTTGGAACAGCCGCCTGCGTGTCCTCGTTCTTTGAGGACTTTCACACCGGACAGTCTACTCTGGAGGGAAGCTCTGCTGCTGCGAAGGATCAATCTTCCTTCAATTCTGTCTTCAATCAATCCGAGCTTGACGACATGAGCGCCTCTCAGAGCTGATTGCGCTCCCTGATTGTGTGTTCGACGTCCGCTTTGCTGATAGATTCCAATGTGTAAACTCAGCTCCCTCCTTAACCCGATCCACATCCCTGTCTCTCCAGCCCCGTCACCTTTGTGCATTTCTTTGTTGCTCGAAGTTGGCCCGACCCACTATAGCTTTAACCACTTCCTTTAAATTCCAATCACAGCCTGGCCACAGCCTCGCGCTCCTCTCCAGCTCAGAGTCTTAACCTGTGTGGACATTTGGCGCTTTCGTTTCAGCCCGGAGTTTAAAGCGGAGTGGACGTGTAGCGGTCCACACTCCGCCGCCCTGTGTCTCTTAAAGCACGAGCCCCATCAGCTCATTTCTTCAGATCGATAAAAGCTCAAACCCACGTCCGCAGTGGCATATGGCGCCGCATTATCTGACATTATTTAAAGGGATTCTGCTGATTTGCACCGAGCGTGGCCCCTCCCTGCTCCCTCACACACACTCGCGATTCCAGGACTACACCAGCTTTCAGCCCTTCAAGCGGAATCAGACTTGGCAACCAGAGAGGGTTTTCTTGTTTCTCAACATTTCAGAAGTCGCCCCGTTTTCTTAGGCTTGAGCGAACTTGCTTTAAAACTTTAGAGCTTATTTGAATGTTTTTCAGTCCTGCATTTTGACAAACTACCTCGGCTTGATCAGTAATACACTTACAATACACGTTTCTTAAAGCGCCACTAGTCATTATTCATTCACGCCATAAGATACTGTTGAAGCTACAGTGACCTCTGGGGCAGACTGACGAGAGCCAGGCTGACAAACTGCGCCATCGGCCTCTTCAACCATCACACACACACACACGCACTCATCACAGCGTTCTAAACAGCCTGCCCTATAGTTTAACCTCTTTCCCCCCTGCTTTAACCACTGAGTTGCCTTGTGTACGAAATGCGTGTACAAATATACATGCCTTGCCTTTTCTTCAACTTTACCCAAATCTGAAAGCTTCTTGACTGGTGCTTACAGCCTTTAGTAAACTAAGACCTTACAGCCATTTGTAAACTAAGACCTACCAAACTGATCTAAACGGATCTTTTTCCTTGTGTTGTTGCTGTGTTGTCTTTTTCCATCTCATTTTTGTCGCTTTTTTGTCACAATTTTGTTGCTCTTTTGTGGCTTTTTTTGTAACTTTTTTGTGGCACTTTCATCGGTTAATGTAAGTAAGGAAGTGCTTTATTGTCCTTGTACAAGCGTACATCGAAATAGTGTTCAGGAGTCGGTCCTGAGCTGCTGCGGCTGAGGGTCAACCTGACCCCATGACCTCTGAGGTCGGGGAAACTGTAGCACTCAGAAGAAACCTTTCTGCCCTCAGTCTCCTCTGATCCTCTGAAACGGTGCAGCGCCTCCTGGGGCCGTCCCCGTCTCAGAGCGTGGTGTCCTGCACTGGTCAGCTCCTCTGGCTCCACCTTCGTCCCGCAGCTCCCTCCGCTCCACAACAGACTTTCACCATCTCCTCGTTTGTCCCTTTTTTCTTTCCTCTAGCTCCCCATGTGCTGCCTCCTCTGTCCTGCAGGGGGGGCTCTTGGTGCCTCTTCAGTGTCTCAGAAGAAGAAATGTGTTGGTCTAAAATGGGTTTAGCGGATAATCTAGCATTTTGTTACCCTTTAAAAAGCGGCATTCACCAGGACCATTTTGGACTCTCAAAGTAAACAAATCCACCAAAACTCCATAAAAACACGGCAAAGACGAACAAAAGTATCCAGAAAAACAATGTGGAGCAGAAATCACATATGGAGTTCGCAGGAAAAGGCAAAAAATTCAGCTGTACTGGGAGAGAGGGAGGCCGCTTCCTGTTTTCATGTCGCTCGGTGCAATTTTGACACTTTTAACTGGAGAAGATGTGTTTGGTTCATGTGGGGGTTAAGAGGTTCATTCCATGGTGGTATCTCTCATTATGGTGAAAATGCTGACTTTTTTTGTCATTGCTGCCGATAAATGTCTCTGTACAAACTGTCACATCTGTGTGAAGGCGGTCACTATCAGATACTGACCAAGTACGACCATTTAGAACTTTCTTTTTGGAGATTTTTTTTACAAAATTGTTTCTCTTCCACTGGGTTGTATCGGCTCCTGCCCTTGACCTGACACTATCAAATCCTAGAACCTGCTTTACTTCATCCAGGAATCAAACCCGGGACGTTTCTGTCCGGTTTTACAACATCGGAACAATAGCACAATATGACGAGCTTTTATGACCAAATCAAAGAACACAAATGGATAACAGTTTGTCTTGAAAACGCGCCCAGTGTTTTTCAGACTGTGTGGCTTCGACTCTGCATCTTTATCTCAATAGTGCTTCGCCGTTAATCCCGTCTATAAAAACGAGCTGAAAATAGATGAGCAGTAAATATGTTTTTACGGCGAGAGATTGTGACTTTTAGTGCTGTTGTTTATGGCCCCTCGAGCCGGGCCTGGGAATAAAGATACCCCGGTGTAAGTCAAAGCACTGCCACTGTCCTCGCACAATCATTTCAATGCTTTTCACGCAACAAGAAAATGTTGTCAACTCGAACTGAACTAAAACTGAGAAGAATGATTTGACTGAAGCTGAATTGTTAAAGTGATTTAATGTAAGAAGGGAGAACCTGCCCAGTGACTCAGCAGTGGAGCAGAACAAAGACCCGCTAGTTAACCCTTTCTACTCCCGTTTTATTATTTTTAGCTTATATCTTGGCATTTGGTCACATTTGATCCCCGCCCACATAGAGTCTCTGTGATTTGATTGGCTTCAGAGTTACACTGTAATTCAGACACTGTGAGTCAGAGAAACATGACGCTAAATAGTGAGCCCTTGTTTTCAGTAGAAAGGCTGAGGCCTCAGTCATGGACTGAGAAGTGAAGAAGGAAGTCATGCAGATTCTGCTTTAGAACATTATACTTCTGCTGGATTTAACAATAAAAGACTGATATTCAACTATTCCTCTATAGTAAGTGTAAAAATCACAAATGTTTGTGATTAAAATGTCAGTTAATTATTAACTACTCTAATTCTACAACAACATAAAAAACCTTGTCATTTGTATCTGCTGTAGAGTCATGTTTGTCCCAGTTCCTCTGAGTCGTGGTGCAGCAGGACTGATGTGCACAGATGTTACAGAAGAAGCTCATGAGGTTCATTTCTTCAACAGTTACTATAGTAACTATTTTCTCCAAAGTAGAAGTAGATCTACCACAGTCCTGTCCACATCAGTCATGGTCCACCATGACTCAAAGGAACTGGGACACATGACCCCACATCAGATAATATATATGAATATTTCTTCAACCTTTATAAGCATCAATTGTGTGTTTATAAAATCACGTTTAAAAGTTTTAAAGTTTAATTAGAATGTTAATTTCATTTTTTTTAAAGTTCTTTCTAAAGCAAAAGCTCCATGACTTCCTTTTTCACTGAGAGCAATGAGGCCTTTTATAGGAATCAAAGAGCTCACTGTGTTTAGTGTCATGTTTCTGTCACTCATGGTGTCTGACCTAAAGTCTAATTCTCTAAGTCTATTCACATTTACACTAAGAAGGTTGGAAGGGCGCCCCCTTGTGTCCCTTTGCGTCCAAATACCGGGCCCATAACTGGAGCCATATGTGGCTCTTTACAGTAGAAAGTGTTAAGTGATTCTGTAAACAACGTGAGTAGGGATGTTCGGTTCCCTCCTGGGTCTGATTAAGACTCCTCCAGTTTGGGTTAAAGTGTATTTTCTGACCTAAAGAGCTAAGTTTTCTACGGTAAAATATAATAGATTTGCAGAGAGAGCAGCACCAGGTCTCACACTTTGAGAAACTGTAATAAAGTCTTCGTGGCCCGAGGAGGAGAGCAGTGAAGTCAGTCTGTTGGAGAGGACCTTTGGCTGGGCTCTGGTCCACATTGTTTTTGGGCTAACAGCACCTCGGAGCGCCGTGAGGACGTCACTGTGGTCCACTGATAACACTGAGGGGGCGCTGGAGGCGGGAGAGAAGGGGAGGGGGGGGAGAGTCAGAGGAGTGGAGTGAGGAAATAATTACAGAAACTGGAGAGCTGACATGAGAGCGCCGAGGAGCGAGACGCTAATGAAGTAGGTACGATTATATTGGCAGAGACGGAGAATGGAGTGGTTTCAGGGAGAAGTAATAGACGTTCACCAACTGTAGAAATCCTGCTCGTTCATGGCTCTATCCTCGCTTTTTATGCAGTTGCCGCTAATGCAGTACATTTATATGTGAAGAATGATGGCAGATGACTGTCTGAGAGCAGCGGCCTCCAGCCAGGAGCTCCCAAAGGCCCGACACATTTCTACTGAGATGGGAAGTTCTTTTCCATTTTTAATAATTCAGAACCTTGTCTTAGAGTTTGTTTCCTTTGTTTTTACAGATGCCTGAACTTTATATTGCATTTTACCACTATAACCATAAAAGCCTCCAGACAAAGCCTCACTCGTATTTCTTTTCTTTTTTTATTATGGAGCATCTTTGTCTGACGGCAAGAGTCAGAACTTTTCTCACCCATGATTGACTTTGACTTTATCATTTTAACAGCTGCAGACTTGGATATTTTTTTCCTCTGCTGTTCTCAACGTGCTTGTGCCTGTTGTATGTATTGACCACATGGGTCTTTTGGTGTCATTTTTATGATGGCGATTGATTGATTTTATTTATCGGTTTATTTGGGCAGGACAGTGCAAGTTAATGAACAAGCCACACCGGATTGTAGCCTCGGGCTAATTTCCATCCGTCGTCCCCCATGCGCACTCTCATTCATCCTGGCCTATTGTACATGTTTTTAGTAGTAGGGGAAACGTAAGCAGACACGGGGAGAAAGGCCGCAGAAAGGCCCCGGACTAGGGCTGAACGATTTTGCCAAAAATCAACATTGCGATTTTTTTCAATCAATATTGCGATTTCGCAATATTTTAACTGATTTAATACAGTATTACTTACTCTTAAGTCCTTCATAATCACATGGAATATAATTCCAAATAGTCCACATAGTCATTTAGCCTACATCATTTCCAATATGCTTATATTGAATTTTTTTTTTGGTAAATAGCCTAAATAATTTCTTGATATTTGCTCTTGTGTATTAGTCAGTGGTTGTGAGATAAGTTTGTATCTTTGTCCAAAACATTCCCAAACATAAGCCTCCAAACGTGAGCCGTAAAGGACTCTGACCAAGCAGCTCAGGCTCAGCTTCACCTGTGGAGCCGAGACGTGTGAATCTGGAGGAAAGTTTCTGTGATCGGAGCATCAGAGCGTGTAGCGCTGAAGCTAACACAATGCTAACGGAGGAAACAGCAATAGTCCTGAGCGGTGGCTGCATCGTACACGCTGATATTTTCACAGTATATCCACATCTACCGCACACCTTAAGTAGACGGAGAAGTAAATAAAAGCATGTGGTGGAGCGCGGGGCGGACGTCGGTGGCGTCTCTCGGTGCTACATTCACTTCTATGGGCCGCGGCATCAGCTGAATGCATTTTTCACGTGAGTATAATCTCCACTGTGATGCTTAAACAACCTGGATGAAGACCTTTTGAGTCAAAACGTGTCCCTGAGCTCCTCCTCTGAGTCTTTTGCCCTCTAAAGCCGGGTGTTCACTGATATTTTGGAGGCATTAGTCGCTGAATGAGCCTCCTCTCACTGCAACTGGGATCTGTGTCAGTGTCACAACCAACAGAGGTCAGGCATGAGCACCGTCAACACGCCGCCCCTGCCTCAGCTAAACACACGCCATTTGGAGCCTGAAGCTGCAAAAACTCGACAAAACAGCTCAGTGTCTCTTTGAACCATCGCACAAAAAAAGCAATCGCTCTCAAGATCTTTTACTTTGTTGATCCAGTTATAGCACTCTCTTCCCTTCACTTTCTTTTAACTGTTTTAAAGATTGATTTATCCACAGATGGCGCGGTTTCTTCGTTCTACCTGCATAAGCCGCCATGTTTGATTGGATCGGCCGGACCTTGCATTCCTCTGATTGGCCGATGAGCCTCTGAACTCCAGATATCATGGCTTCTGTTGCCCTCTGCAGAAGACCCTTGTGATGCTTCCCTTTTCTCCACCAATCCCATTAACTACACCGTGCAGATGGGTTATGTCGAGAGCCCTCCATCTTTTCTTACAGCTGGAGTGAAATGTTTCATACTGTGCGTGATTAGGTTCGAGTGAGAAGGTCTAAAGACGACGGAAAGGAGTGAACGCTTCTGTTTCTTTGGGAACATGATCTGCCCGTGAATGAGCGGTGATTGGAGGAGGTTTAGTCTGGAGTCTCTCTTTGTCCACGTCCCGTCCCCAGAATCATCGCTCAGTCAAAGTGGAGCGGGTTATGCAACGTTGTATCGAACCAAACGCATCGTGCAATCGCTGTGATTCGAGTGAAACACTTTCTTCGCAGGGACAGACAGTGCAAGACACGACCTCAGGCAGAAAAACACTTCTTAGTTTAGAACAATATCTTTCTTCTTCCTGTCATTGCTGCTCATTCAAAAATCTCTTAACAGGTTTGGCGTTGAGTGATTGGTGTGTTGTGTGTTGTGTACATTTGTAAGGAGTGAGTACATTTTTTAATTTGTGGACTTTGTTAACCTCTTAACTCCCGCCTGAACCGAGAGGATCTTTTTCCATCATTTTTTTGTTGGGTATTCAACTCATTTTTGTAACTTTTTTTGTAATTTTTTCATCCGTTTTTTTTAATCACATTTTTGTCTTTTTTTTGTCACATTTTGTCAAATTTTTGTCATATTTTTGTAAATTTCTTATCACATTTTTGTCACATTTTTGTCACATTTTTGTCACATTTTTGTCATGTTTTTGTCATATTTTTGTCATTTTTTTTGTCAATTTTTGTATCAAATTTTTGTGTTTTTTTGTCACATTTTGTCACATTTTTGTCATTTTTTGTCATTTTTTTGTCAAATTTGTATCAAATTTTTGTCAGATTTTTATCAATTTTTTGTCATTTTTATCACATTTTTATCATTTTTTTGTCATTTTTATCACATTTTTATCACATTTTTATCACATTTTTGTCATTTTTATCACATTTTTGTCAAATTTTGTCATTTTTTAAAATCAATTTTTTGTCATTTTTTTGGGTCGCATTTTGTCACATTTTTGGCATTTTTTCCTCAATTTTTTGTCAATTTCTTGTGGCATTTTTGTGACATTTTTGCCACTTTTTCATACATTTTTCGTCACTTTTTTGTCACATTTCCATCCAGCCAAACTGGAGAAAATGTGCTCAGTTCAGGTGGGAGTTAAGGGGTTAATAGTTACAGCTTCATTTTGTTCCTTCATGCTTATGTTTGGTCCCTCTGAGGAAAGACGTTGAGGCCCCTCTGCTCTGGTTGTTGGGAATTGGGTGCTGTCCGTGGTGCTGAAACACAAGCACCATGGACAGCACCATTACATTGACCCTGCTGTATACCTCAAAAAGAGACATGTCTCCACTAAAGCTGAGTTTCAGTAACTGTAGAAGTTTAGTGGGAATTTTGAGAGTCCAGAAAAGTCTTCGGTGTCGACGTGTAGCACTAAAAGCGACCGAGTTGCTCTAAAATATGGTCCTTTCCCTTTATGGGAGACGGCAGTTACAAAACGGTTGCAACAATAGCTCCACTTTAGTCGCTCCTACAGACTCCAAACGTCCCAGGCTTGGATTTAAGAATATTTTAGACATTTTTTTTTCAGCTAGATTTTTTTAACCCCTTAACTCCCACCTGAACCGAGCACATTTTCTCCAGCTGTACCCCAGTCCAAAAGCTTCTGGAAAAAAGGCGGGAAAATAGCAACAAAACTGAGACGAAAACAAGGATGCAAATGTGAAAAAAGTGAGAAAAAATTGACGAAAAAGTGACAAAAAAATGACAAAAATAGACAAAAATTTGACAAAAAAGTGAGAAAAATTTGACAAAAAATATAGGAAAAATGGACGAAAAAGTGACAAAATATGGACAAAAAAAAACAACAACATTTGACGAAAAAGTGATAAAAAAGTCACGAAAATTTGACAAAAATGCCCAACAAAAAAAGTGATGAAAAAAAATCTGATGTGAGGAAAAAGATCCATTTAGTTTTGTAGGTCTTTCAAATGAGGTGTTGCCTACAGGTCTACAGGATTTGGGTAAAGCTGAACTGGGGAAAATGCTCTCGGTTCAGGCGGGAGTTAAGAGGTTAATATCTAATACCAAAGCCAGATTTATTAAATATATATATATATATATATATATATATATATATATATATATATATACACACAGATTTTTTTTTTTTTTTTTTACAGATTTTTATCCAGGAATAGTTTGCCTATTCTAATATTAAACATGATCTGATCAAAATCTATGTAACAAATATATCAACAAACTAAAACCATACATCTAAATCTGCGTCTATCCATTATTATGACTAATTTTAAATGAAAACATGAAATGACAGAAAACTTGCAATACATTTCCCCCTCATATTAATGTCAGTGATCTACAGTAAAGGTTTCACATTGATGCCTTCATGTTTATTCTTTCCCCCTATTCACCTGCTGTGTCTCGCCTTCAGAGCTGTTACATGGAGCTGTCCATGGTGCTGAAGCCACTTGAACTTTCTCTGACTCACTTTCCGCCACATAAACAACACATTTAAGGAATAAAAGCGCTGTTGCCGGAGTCCCTGCCGTGTTCTCACAAACTTCTGAAGTTCGGCGTTTGCTCGGAGAGCTTTATGTCCGGCGCGAGTCCTCGGGCAGATGGGATTAATGGACTTATCGTGCGGCGGTTGAGCCCTCGCCGCCGTTTTGACAAGCCTTCTCAGCGCTAATAGCCCGCTTTCATTATCCCAAATACAAAGTGTCACGCCGCGCCCCGTGCACTTCCGACGCCTCTTTATCTCGTCATGTTCCGCGGCGCTGCTGTTGACAAACTCATTAATGCGGACAAGATAAGGCCAGAGACAGACGGCGCTCCGCTCTAACCCGGCTCTTTTTTCTGTTTCAGTGACGCTGCTGAATTCTAAGGAGACGCAGGCGGAGCTGGGCTGGACCTCCTTCCCCCCCAACGGAGTAAGTCCACGCACTTTAACACTTCATCTGCTCAGCTTTGTCGTCATATGGAATCAGTCTCTTTATGACGCTGGAAATGATGTTATAAATGTTATCTCCCGCCTTAACCGAGTGCTTTCTCTCCAGTTCGGTATTAGCCAAATCTAAAAGCTTCTGGACTTGAGAGCAACAGTATAACACCTCATTTGAAAGCTCAGACCGCCGTTTTTTGTTACTTTTTCATTGCTTTTTTGACGTTCTTTTGTCGCTTTTTCGTCACGTTGTTGTGTCACTTTTTTGCCGCTTTTTTTGGTCATCTTTTATCGCCGTTTCATCGCTTTTTTGTCGTGTTTTCACCTCGTCTTTGTCACTTCTTTGTTTCATTTTTGTTGATTTTCCCGCATGTTTTTTGCCGCTCTTTTGTCACTTTTTTGCTGCATTTTCATCCTCGTTTTCGTCACTATTTTGATGCTTTTTAAGAAGCTTTTTAGATTTGGGTGAATCCAAACAGACAGGAATACGCTCAGTTCAGGTGGGGGTTAAGAGGTTAAAGGGGTTAGATCAGGGGAGCCCAAGCTTTGTGTCTCCGAGGGCCAAAATGAAAAAGTACCTGTGAATCGCAGGCCAAACACGGCGATGTCAAGCACGAAACACACATATAACTGCAAATTATTCTATCTATGCAAATAACATGCTATATTAAAACAAATGGTAACTAAAATCAACTACAATCAGCATCAATTCTTTTATAAGTCAATTTTTAACATATACTGTTGTTGATGTTAACAACCTTTGCAATGAAAGTTGGAAAACTGAAAGTTGATGCTACAACACTGATTAATAAATACCAAGACACCACAACAGTGTTTCCAAAAGGAGTGAAACAGCGCCCCCAATTTGGCGTTGGTGGTCAAAAAGTGTACTGCATCTATATTTACCATTGAGAATGAATGGAAGACAGTTTTAGCCACACGCAGCGCAAAAGTAGGTCACTCTCTGGCGGGCCAACAGAAATGTTTCGGCGGGCCAAATTTGGCCCGTGGGCCCCACTTTGGGCACTCCTGGACTAGATGGAAGTTGTCCTTTTTATGCTCACTACTGCCACCTCAGGTCCTACGCGTAACTGCAGTCTCTATATTAAGCTTACGGCACTTCGGACCTAATTAACACCTTTTTGGTGAACAGGTCTGAGCTCTTTCTGCACATTAGGACATGGCTGGAACATGTAGGGGGAGGAAAACACATAATTTTAACATTTTTCAACTCGTCTAGTCCCTTCAAGGCAGGGGTAGGCAACGTCAGGCTCAGGGGCCAAATCCGGCCCTCCAGCACAGAACCTCTGGCCCCCAAGATGATTTGGAGAAATATTATTATGCAAATAAGAGGTCAAATACCTGTTAAAGTGTCAGTATTTTAAAAATGTCCTGTCAGAACATCCCGCTTGGTCATATATAATGTTAAACAGTGATTCTTTACTGGTGGGTCGGGGCACAAAAGTGGGTCACAGAACCATTTTCAGTGGGTCGCAAGTCTACAAGGAAATTTTAATCAATATTTTCCGTCTGAAACTGCATGGACGCACTGACTGTGTTAAGTGAATGTTTTTGGGTTGTTTTGATCATAATTTCAGTCTTAATGGGAAATCGACTGCTTGTTCAACAAAAACTTGTGTGGAAAGTGCAATTTTATACGATATATGACAAATGACAGTTTTATTTGGGTCCTCGGCTCGTCATCCGAGGGTAATGACGGGTCGCAAAGTCCTGCCACTTGGGAACATTATTTTGAAGTAATTACCACCATAAGTACCACTGTAAGTACCACTGTAAGAACCACAATAAGTACCTAGAATTACCAGTGTAAATGCCACCATAAGTACCACTGTAATTACCACTGTAAGTACACAGGACCTACCGGCCCGTAATGTAAAGTGTTACCGCATATTTTGATCTAATCTAAGTCCGAGCCTGATTTGGCTTTAGATCTTCAGGGCTAAATTTGAATGTTTACAAAAAACAAAACTGAAAACAGTGATTCCCAGCCTTTTTTTTTTATCTGACTTGGACACCTCTGTAATTCTTTAACCCTGTGTTGAGGTCACTGCCAATTATTTTGAAAATGTTAACTCAAATTTAGAAATGTAATGTCTAAAACTCCACTTTATTGCATGTGTGCAAAATAAAGTCAACATTCTCAAACTTTTTTCCTGTTAAGTTTAAAAAAAAGCCTTTCTTTGAGAATAATATCCAGGAGAAAAGTCACTGTGGTAAACAATACAGTTTCTAAAGTTTGTAATTAGTGATAACACATTTTCATCAGGCCCATAATTCTCATGTTCTTTGTAGGAGAAACATCAAAAAGCTGCTTTATGTGTAAAGACGAGTTGTCAAATGAAGTATTTCTCTCACCTCTGACCCAGCGAGACGTGTAATTATTTCTGAAGCTGTTTTTACCTCGCGTTCGTTATCAATCAAACCCACGTCTCTGTAATAACAACACACTGCGACAGTCGGGTTCAGGCGCGGTTCACCAGCTCACAAAGTTTCCCACACTTTCCCGAAAGCAAACAGAATCTGTGGAAATGACTGAACTCTGTGCGAAGTGTAAATGAAAGCGGCTCCTGGAGTGATTGAGATGTTTCCGGGCGCAGGTCTGAGCGTTAGTCACTCTGTCGCTGACGTGATTCTCGACAATGAGCCGAGCTTTTCTGCTTTGTCTCAGTCCTATTCATCAGCGTCTGGCTTTTGTATTTATCTCTCTTTATTTTTGCATTTTCTGTTTCTGTCCCCGCCGTACCCGCTGCACGCTTTCATCTGTCTCAGCTAAGAGCCAAAGTGATTGCATAAGCCCATTGTGGCTCAAAAACAACAACGATTACGGTAAAAATGTTAAGGCAGAGGTTCCCAAACTGGTGCACGCGTACCCCGGGGACACGCAAAGTCATTTTGAAGGAAAAATATGATACAATCTGATAGAAATGTATTATTAGTGAAGCTTAAGGAGATAAAGATTATTATTAAGATTGTTTGTGGGGAAGTGAGAGCTCACTCTGTATAGTTCACGATTTTGAATGTGATGATGTCATAATGTCAGGTGGAGGGCGGGGCCAATGCAACTCTATGGGAGAAATGCCGTTTTTGTAAGAAATCTCCAAAATGAAAATTGACAAATGTTTTTCCTCATCAGTATTTGATCGTGATTGGATTCACAAACCTGTGATATTATTTTTATGTCTCAAAGTCCTTTCTCTTGGACAACATCACGCTCATGTTTTCACATATTGTCACCACTTTTTGACGTTTTTCTGAGAAAATAATTGGACATTAGTCCATATGTGCTGACCGAGGAGATGATGAACTGTGTGACAGTTTTTGTTTCATGTGGATTCCTCCAGTAATGACCGAGATATACATACAGACGGCATCTCGTCACAGAAGGGGGTGTGGCCTCGCCAAGGGGGAACATAGAATCTTTTGGGAAATATGGAATATGAACTTATTTATCACAGACATATAAAGTCCAGTGCAAATCTGGCCCATATGGATATTTTCTCACAGCAGATTGTTCAGTAGAAGTGAAAAAACGGCAGTTGTAGCTAGCGCCAGCTAACCGTTAGCATTAGCCCGATGCTAACATGTAGCATCATGTTAGCATTGTCCGTTTTTTTAATGTATTTATGGGCTGTTGAACCACTTTGCTCCCCTCCATGTCTTTGTATCTTTATTTAGTAGAAACTATATTCATAATTCAGCATTTTTTAACGTTGTTGATAATTAGAGAATGTTTAGATTTTTTTCAAAATTGTTTTCCCCCTTAACTGTTTTTAAACATGACCATATATGGGCGATTCCAGAGATGCCGCCTGTATCTATGAGCCAACAAACAAAGACATAAAAATATGCATTTTTCTCAGTTACCACAGTTACCATAGATACCGTCAGTTGCTCCACCTCAATTTTAATAGGTAGCGTTCACGTGACATCACAACATTCTAAAGAGCCTATAGATCTGGGCAAAGGACATCGAGGCTTCTAAACAGCTGGTCTCCTTTCAGCACAAGGTGAGCACTTAACAGTGGCATTATCCCAAGAGTTATAAAAAATATGAATATGATATTGTTTACAGTTCTATCACGCTGCTCTGGTATTTCAGCTGATCAGACGCGTCACACAAACCGCACAGGACGGACTTGTTGCGCAGGAGGGCATCCTTAATAATCAATAATAATCTTTTTTTCTCGATTATACTATTGTTGTGATCGTCTAGTGTAATGATCGAAATCGTAATTGAATTTCGATTAATTGCACAGCCCTAATGTATGCTATACCTGTATGCATCTGTTACTCAAATAAACTAAACTAAACAAAACTAAACATCCAGACCATCATCATGTATTACAAGCACCGAAGTCATTATAACTTAAAAATCATAGAAAAAAGCAAAATAATGCAGGAAATGCCTTACCTGGCATTAGAACAGCTTCACTTACAGATTTAAAGTGTTTGCAGCTTTTACTGCTCAAAACATGAAGTGTTGCTGTGGCCTGTGCTGCTTTCTGTGCTGTTCAATAAAAATAATGATTCAGACTGAGCTGGATTACTGGGACAAAACAGAAACACTCTGATTTTTGTATTCAATTAGGCCAACATATTCTCAACAGCCCATCACCCAGATGAGTAAAAAAGTATTACATGTGGAAAACCTGCTGGAGTTCACTGTGATAATGGATGAAATAGAGACTTTATTCTTTGTTGTTTTACTTCCTTACTGTGAACTGTCAAGTGAACAAATACTTTGGCGAAAGGACGATATAAATCCCCTGCTTTTGTCTGTGATGTTGATGCAGGTTAATTATCCAGCCGCTCGTGTTAATAATCTAACATGACTCACAACAGTGACTAACGCGCGGCCCACACTGCTTTTAGAATCGTTTTGTGTTTCTCAATTAGCGGCTAAAGGTCGCTCACAATGACGCGCTCAGCTCTGGAATCATCGATCTTAGTCATTCCTTTATTTTACATTCATTAGATTTCATTTCAACGCTTTATTCTTTCTCGACGGGATTCAAACTAGTCTATCCGTTTGTACGACACTGTTTTTCTAAGTATTTGAGCATTAAAGCCGCACTGTGCAACATTTCAGACAATAAATATGTAATAAAATACTCTTTATTTAGTCACAGAAATTATCATTGAAAAGCATACGTGTCTTTGTGGGGACAGCTCACCCCTCCTCAGATCAGAGTTAACTTTACTGGGGGCGGGACGTCTCCGGCTCGTCTCCATGGAGACGTCGACAAAAGGCAGCCAAATATGCAATTTAAAAAAAAAAATGTGTGTGTGTTAAAACTAAGTATTTTCCTCCCCCTACATGTTCCAGACATGTCCTAGAGAATGAGCTCAGACCTGTTCACCAGAGAAGTGCTGCCACCAAACGGTTTGGTGGCAGCACCTCCTCTTCGTCCTCTCTAACTGCCCCCCCCCCCCCTCCTCTGCCCGCAGTGGGAGGAGATCAGCGGCGTGGACGAGAAGTACAAGCCCATCCGCACGTACCAGGTGTGTAACGTGATGGAGCCGGTGCAGCAGAACAACTGGCTGCAGACGGGCTGGGTGGCTCGGCGCGGCGGCCAGCGCATCTTCGTGGAGCTGCAGTTCACGCTGAGGGACTGCAACAGCATCCCGGGCGTGGCGGGCACCTGCAAGGAGACCTTCAACCTGCTGTACGTGGAGTCGGACCGCGACCTGGGCGGCGTCACCCGCGAGGACCGCTACACCAAGATCGACACCATCGCGGCCGACGAGAGCTTCACGCAGGGCGACCTGGGCGAGCGCAAGATGAAGCTCAACACCGAGGTGCGCGAGATCGGCCACCTCAACCGCAAGGGCTTCCACCTGGCGTTCCAGGACGTGGGCGCGTGCGTGGCCCTGGTGGCCGTGAGGGTGTACTACAAGCGCTGCCTGGCCACGGTGCAGAACCTGGCGGTGTTCCCGGACACGGTGGCCGAGGCGGCGTTCGCGACGCTGGTGGAGGTGCGCGGCGCCTGCGTCAACAACTCGGAGGTGGACGCGGACAGCCCTCCCAGGATGCACTGCAGCGCCGAGGGGGAGTGGCTCGTGCCCATCGGGAAGTGCAGCTGCAGCGCCGGGTACGAGGAGGGACACAGCAGCTGTGAAGGTAGGAACCAGGAGCCTTTCTCTTCCAGGGCTTTTCCACCAGGGGGCTGGTTCTGGGGCTGGTTCTGGTGCCGGGCTGGTTCTGGTGCCGGGCTGGTTCTGGTGCCGGGCTGTTTCTGGGCTGGTTCTGGTGCCGGGCTGGTTCTGGTGCCGGGCTGTTTCTGGGCTGGTTCTGGTGCCGGGCTGGTTCCGTACTGACTTGGTTTCCCACCAAAATTAGAGCTGGCATAGATACAGACGGCATCCCTGGATTCTCCCATATATGGTCATGTTTGAAAACAGTTAAGGGGGGAAACTATTTGGAGAAAAAAAACTTTCTCTAATTATTCAAAAACTACTTTAACAAACGCTGAATTCTGAATATAGTTTTCTACTAAATAAAGATGCAAAAACATAGAGAGGAGCAAAGAGGTTCAACAGCCCATAAATACATAAATAATGGAGAATGCTAATGCTAGTTCTAGCTATGACGTTTTTTTCACTTCCACTGAACAATCTGCTGTGAATAATCATCCATATGGACCCGATTTAGACTTGACTTTATTTGTATGTGATAAATAAGTTTATGTTTCGCCTGAAAATGACTAAAAAGTGTGAAAAACTGTGTTTCCCAAGAGATTGTTTCTTCCCCCTCGGTGAGGCCACGCCCCCTTCTATGACGCGATGCTGTCTGTATATATTGTGCCTCTTGCCATAGCAACGCTTTGGGAAGTCAACTGTCTCATAAAACATGGATAGTAGCATTTTACTACAGCCATTTCTAGTTATAAAATACACAATGATAAGTTAATGCTCCCGTCACAGCAGTCGTTAACATTTTGAATTCTTCTTTCTAACGGCTCCCTCTTCTAGAGCATAAAGTAAAACAACAGTTGGTTTCCTCCACAGAGACTGTTTTGGCTTCTCCGGGAAGTAATAAGCACTAACTAACTAATATAATAAAGAGAAAGCCACACCCCCAGCCGCTGACATCACTGGTGCTCGTTTCTCGGTCCGGCTTTTAACTGGTTCCCGACCGGCACCAGTTTTCGGAACCAAGAGCCGGCATTTTTTCAGTAGAAAACGAAAGAACTGGTTCTGAAACTGGAACCGGCCCAGAACCAGCTTGGTGGAAAAAGATTGAGGCTGGAGATGTTTGTGTTTCTGTTGTTTGTTGTTGGTTTGGAGCCGTCACGTGGTTTAAAAGTGCAGTAGGAATAACGTCTGGATGTGCTTGGGTTTATGCTAATGTTTCATGTTTCGTCAATGAGATTTTATTGAAACATTTGATCCTATTTTGCTGCAAGCGGTCGTCAAAAACCGAAGGCAAAGAGACGCTAAAAGAACCGGGTTATTATTGCATTGAGTCGCTGATATGGAACTTTTATTCTTGATAATTTTTTTTGGTTTGGAGGAAATTGTTTGTTTTTTGCTCAGTTTTTCAATTATGCAGTGGTTTTATTATTCATATTCATATTTATTCATCTGCTGGGCTCCTTTTGACTAGTTTGTTTGACTGCTAATGCTGGAGACGCAGACTGCATGAGCAAGTGGTTCCTAAAGTGGGGTGTGGGGCCTCCTGGGGGGCCTCGGAGACGCCACACTGGGGCTTCTACATTAGTTACAAAACCATTTTGAAATGTGCTGCTTTGAATCAGTGTGTGTTCCATTATACCTAAAATCATGACGTATTCTTCTCAGTAGCCGAGTGATTCATACTGTCAGAGGCTCCGGGGAGGCTCATTTACCCAGGATATACCTGTGGAGAGCTGAATATTACCCATAATGCACTGCAACCTTGTTTATTTAAAGGAAAGGCCTATGTTTCTTGAGAAATTCAGCTTATGGTTGTTAACCTGTTACTTGCCTGATCAGGGGTCAGGGGTTATGATTAAGTTTAGGAACGGCAAATGTGATGTAAGTTGTGTTTCACTCACATAGAACTTACACATAGTTTTAGAAAGTAGAAGGCCTTGACTTTCAAATGAGGTATCACACTGACATACAGGCAATAAAGTCTCAAGTCAATACGCTTTGAGATTTGGATATGCATCACTGCTAACCTTGAGCCTAACTCTAACCTGGCAGATCACAGGTCAAACATAGTTCATATTTGAATTGAATTCCTTATGATAACCAACCAAAACCAGTTTATAAAAAGCTTTCATTCATAAGACTGTTTTATATATCTATATCTATCTATACATAGATTTATATTTTATCATTTGATTGGACACGTGATGCAGCCGCTCACTCAGATGCTGTTCCAGCTGAGCTCAAGCAAACGAGAAACAGCCTTAAAGGAACAGGCCACTGTTTTTCCAATTATGTTCTTACCTGAGCTTAGACGAGTTGATGCGCAACTGTCTGGTCTTTGTGTGTGCGCTCAGTCACACAAAAAGACCAAAGATGTTGTGTTGATGTCTCCTCTATGGGGCCAAAACGGGGGCGAAGTTAGAAGCGACCGAGCTCTTCCACGTTTTCCCTTCGACGTCAGTGCAGAAAAGTAAAGATATCACTACGCGGACGACGAAGTAGGTATTATTACGCCTTACAATATAGTTCCCCTTCTTATCCGCTTAGAAAATCATGGGATGATTGGGGGGGTCTTTCATCTCCTCTGGTGTCTCTGGCCAGAAAGCCACAATTGCAACATTCTCTGCTCCGACCCGGAGGCCCCAATACACACGTATAGAGTCAGGAAGAAAAGCGTAGTATTTACACTCACGGACAATTAATGAGTAAAAACACAACTTGCTACGACAGCTGCAGTGGCGCTTATGGCCTCTAGGGACAAGAGTTACTTAGTACTGCTTTAAAGCAGTACTTATTAATTGTCTTGGAGAGTAAATACTACGCTGACAGAAAAGACAAAGGGACAGAGGGATATTGTTCATCCAATTACACAATGGAAATATTTTTTTTTCACTCAAACTTTGCTGTAAATACTGTTTAAAGTGACTTTAGCCTGCAGTTAGCTTTGCCCGTTAGCATGGTAGCTTCTTCTTCGTGATTCTATTAGTGTGCATTGCTTGCTCCGGTTCGGTGGCAGTCAAGTTGCAAATATGGTTTTCTGGCCACCAGGGGGAGATGAAAGACCCTCCAATCATCCCATAACACTTGTATTACCCCCAGAGGGACTACGGAAAGGATTTATTAAGGTAAACACATTACTTAGTACTGCTTTAAATAGGGAAACCGTGGAAGTTTAAGTTTAAGTTTAAGTTTAATGGTTTTGTATAGCCCAATATCACAACAGAAGTCGCCTCACCGGGCTGCACCAAACATTAAAGCAATAAAACAGAGCAATAAATATGACAATTAAAAGTTCAGGTGTATCCAGGCAAATATAATGTCCAATAGGAGGTAGCGGCGTGGGCGTCCCCCGTCCTTAGACTCTCCAGCACGGCAAGGAAACACTCAAAAACCCGGCAGGAGAAAAGAGAAACCTTGGGGAGAACCACAGAAGGAGAGATCCACTCCCATGGACGGACAGGTCATAAAGACCCAGGGCCGAAGGATCCCTTAGCAGACGGGCCAAGATCACAGACCGTCCAGTTCTCAGATTCCAAGAGGAATGAGCTTGGTCTCTTCTAGCTTCACCCCCGTTTGGCCCCATAGAGGAGCGGAGGAGAGGCTAAATGCTAACAACATCTTCGGTCTTTTTGCATGACTGAGACCAGACAGTTAAGCATCAACTCGTCTAAGCTCAGGTAAGAACATATCTCAGTCTGGAAAAACTGTTCCTCTTGAGATCGTCCACATTTGTCTCCTCTATTCTGGCTGATGCTTCGTCATATCCGGCTTTTCTCTGATTGGTGCAGACACTTCTCAATCACCGGGCATCGGAATTGGAAGAAATCCCCTCTGATCCCAGATATACTCTTTGTATATGTCTGGCTTTTCATTTACTTTCCAATAGTATTGACACAATTAGAATAAATAGCAATTAACGTGTTGTTCATATGAATGTGTTGTGTTGAAATGATTCAGTAAAATATCGTCACAGTGATTTTCATGAGAGTAATCGAACACTGCAGCTCGGCCGTGTTTTCATGGTCAAATCCTCCCGGTCTGCGGCGCTTTCACGGATGACTCTTATTTAATTTCGGACAGTAGCGGCTAATGCGAGAGCCGCTCTAATGCCGCGTGATTTTTATCTGGGATTCTCAACAATGAGACACGCTTCAGTTGTAAAAAGCCCCATCGAAATCTTATCGTGGAAATTGGCAAATGTTATTATCCGGCGCCGATCGCAATCTCGCTCTCGATTTCTTCTCAAGGCTGAAGACGAGGCTTTCTATGAAACGCTACACAAGCGCAATGAAAGCCCGTCCAATTACGGCCCGGCGAAAACAGAGCGGCCTGGAGTCGGAGTCTGATCGGAGATAAAGGGATTGAACCAGTTCTGTCCATTCTGCAGGTGATTTCTGTGGGTCCGCTTTATGTTAGATTCTTTAGATACTAATGCACATCGTTTGGAGGAGTCGCCACTCATTCTCCAAACATTTAGTAAAGAATAAATGTGGAATGAGTAGCTCTCGGGTCAAAAAAGGTGTTTTTTCCCCGTTGGTTTTCTCCCGGTGTTACAGTTTCCCCTTCCACTAAAAACATGTACAATAAGTTCCCTATGGCGTCTTGAAAGTGAGATTTTGCAACCTCAGAGGGACTTTTTATTTGATTTGGACAACATATTTTAATTCAGTTTTTGTCCTAATATTTGGACGAAGATTTAAATGAATAATCTTTATTACAATCATGTTTAATCGCGGCCCTTCATGTTTGTTCTCTCACATGAACAAAGCTCAGAGCTGCTTCTTTAAATGATATGAGGCTCTTTAGAACTGTCATGGGAAGTTTGGAAGTTTCTTTTTAGTCACAGTTTTAGTCTCATAAAGACGTTTAATTTAGTTTGTCTCATTTTATTCATCAAAAACATTACTTCTGACAAAATAGTTCATCAGAATCAGAATTGGTTTTATTGCCATGGTCATGAACAGGTTCACAACTGGGAATTTTCGATTATGGAACATGAAACGTAAAACATAGCATATCATTTTAGATAAATAATAAACTATAAAGACTTTAAACTATAAGACTATAAGGGCATGTGTATTAAGTAACTCTTGCCCCTAGAGGCCATAAGCGCCACTGCAGGTGTCGTAGCAAGTTGCGTTTTTTACTCATTAATCGTCCGTGAGAGTAAATACTACGCTGACAGAGAAGACAAAGGGACAGAGGGATATTGTTCATCCAATTACACAATGGAGATCATTTGTTTCACTCAAACTTGGCTGTAAATACTGTTTAAGTGGCGCTAGCCCGCAGTTAGCTTTGCCTGTTAGCCTGCTAGCTTCTTCTTCGTGATTCCATTAGTGTGTATTGGTGGCTCCGGTCACCAGGGGGAGATGAAAGACCCCCCAATCATCCCATTAACACTTGTATGACCCCCAGAGGGACGACGGGAAGGATTTATTAAGGGAAACAAGTTACAACAACAATTTGACATAGAACAACAGTGTGAGTGTCTTTGATTGACCTTTGTTTAACCAGGATAGTCCCACTGAGATTAAGAATCTCTTTTTCAGGGGAGTCCTGGACCCAGAGGGGAATCTATTGTACTTTTATTTATTTATTTTATTTACAGGTGCATTGAGTGTGGACAAACCACATAGAGCAATAACCACAGATTCTCTATGTCAGACCTCAGAAGCTAAGCAGGAAGGGACTGGTCAATACTTGGATGGAGACTGTTTGGGAAACACCAGGAAGCCAGTGTGAATGTAGTGAGTGAGTGAGTGGTGGTGGTCATAGGGGCCGATGGCACAGACTGGTTGCCTTGCTTCCATCACTCAAGCCCGGGACAGCTGTGGCTACAATAGAAGCTAACCACCACCGAGTGTGGCGCGAATGAATAATGACAGTGCAGCGCTTTGAGAAACTTGGTAATAAAGCGCAATACAAGTGCAAGCCATTATTATTCTCCGTGTAGATTTAGGATCTACTGCATACACTGATATCTTTTAGTCCCAGAGAAGCCGCTTCAGCCGCTCTGTAACTCGTCCTAACCGGCTGTTTGGATAATCCTCGGTGTCTCCGTGTCCCGTCCGCACTATCGCTGCCCGCGGAGTCGCTCCCACTCACCGCCGCTCGATAATATCGACCCGTTTTGAGGACGCCCCATCTGCATTCTCTCCAATTACACCCACCAGTAAATAAGACATTGTTTCCAAAGCCGGAGCAAATTGAACACTCATTTTCCCCGTGTTTTGTCGCCGTTGCATCAGTTTCAACGAGGCGGAACCAATTATATCATCGGTGTTGGTTTTAAAAGCCGGGAAATGCACACTCCAGACCAGCTGGAGGCGCTGTGCAGATGGACTCACACTGACTCGTAAGGAGGGAGTTTAATGCTTTTCAGTGCTGTTTTAATATATTTGTGTGGAATTTAATATATTACTTAACCTCTTAACCCCCACCTGAACAGAGCAGATTTTCTCCAGTTTGGCTTTACCCAAATCTAAAAGTTTCTTGAAAAAAATCTTCAAAATAGACACGAAAACAAGGATGAAAATACAATAGAAAGGTGACAAAAAATAGTCAAAAAAAGCAACAAAAACATGACAAAACGCGCCGACAATGCAACGAAAAGTTTCAGTTTTATGGTTCTTTCTATCGAGAAACTTTTAGATTTAGTTAAAGCCGAACTGGTGAAACACTTGGTTAAAGTGGGATGTTGAACAAAATACAGTAAAATATTAGACATACAATTAAAAGAACTCGAGCTACAAGAGCATTTAAATGGTTTGTGTTGGTGCAGGGATGAAACAAAGTTAAACTCCAACATGTAGTTAATGTCGTCATAACAAAACACAAAGGAAATCTTTGTCTGCACTTATTACTATTTTCACTTTATGTTTTGTCAAAAGTAACTAGTAATATGTAATACAAATATATTACAATTTTAAAGTAACTTTTTGATTTTTTTGATTCATGTTTCAGTCGTGACATAAATGAAACAAAATATAGACTATTAATATAAGAAAATTCCATAAAAACAAAAAAATAAATCATTATGAAGAAATAAGTAGCAATTTTACACGTCAAAATTAAAGCAGAACTAAGTAACTCCTGCCCCTAGAGGCCATAAGCGCCACTGCAGGTGTCGTAATGTTTTTTTTACTCTTTACTTTACTTTAATTGTCTGTGGGAGTAAATACTACAATGACAGAAAAGACAAAACTGTAAATACTGTAGCGCTAGCCCGCAGTTAGCTTTGCCCGTTAGCCTGTTAGCTTCTTGATTCCATTAGTGTGTATTGGGCGTCTGGGTTGGCGCATGGACAGTTCCAATTGTGTTTTTCTGGCCAGAGACACCAGGGGGCGATGAGAGACCCCCCCAATCATCCCATTAACACTTGTATTACCCCCACAGCCTTAATTTTGGTAAAATTTATGGTTCACAAAGTGAGGTTCGAGACCCTCTGGGGGGTCGCAATATGATTCTGAGACAATGTTTACATTTCTGACATTGAATCTGATGTATGTTTGATTGAAAACAACGTATTTTAGTGAAATTAAGCCAAACAGAACAAAAACCTGACCTTCTTATGATTAAAAATTAGGTTTTTCTTTGTATTTTTACTTATTTTATTTCCTCTATGTGAAAGTATGAATCCGACAAAAACGATTACAAGGAGTCTGACGCGTTGTTGTGTGTGTGAGTGAGTTTCTGAGCCCAGAATGATTTTGTTTCTAAAAGTGTTGAAATGCTCAGAGTTTCTGTATAAACAGGCCCCTGCCCTCCGTCTGAAAATATACATCATTATGTAGCTTCATCTCTTTGTTTAACCTGTCGAGGAGTTTTGTTCCGCATTTATGTCTCATCCTCGACATAAACAAACACCTCGACATCTCCTCCTCTCCCCAGACGCCTCCATCACCTGCTCTGCGTGGGCAGATTGCATAGGCGACGGGTTCGTCCTGATATAAGCGTGTGCAGAGCGGGTCCCGGAGCTGCGCCTCGGTTTAGTGGAGCATTACGGCTGATCAATAGCTCTGCTGCGCTGGGAGAACTCCGCTCGGCACATGCATATTCAAAACGCTCCGGCTCAAACGCTCCTCACAATGCGCCGTCTGAGGGGGAAACGGGGCAGAATCGGAGGCTAATGGAGTTGTCTGAAACTTGGTGTGAAATTTAGAGGAAGGACGGGAACAACTCTTTCTTGTGGATGAGAAGATGAGCTTTTACACCTCACTGGGCAGATACTGGTGGAGGGATGAGGCTTTAATGAGGCTTTAATGGGAGAAAATCTGTAGGAAACTCTCTCATACTCGGGGCCCATGGTTTGGAAATCCAACTTCATGTAGCAGAAAACGTGCAAAGGATCATGTCTCTTTAAAGCGAGCTGGTTTTCTATCAATCAATCAAGAATGTCCTGGGTTCCATTCCCACCAGGACAGGGCCTTTCTGTGTGGAGTTTGCATGTTCTCCCCGTGTCTGCATAGGTTTCCTCTGGGTACTCCGGATTCCCCTACCACTAAGAACCTGAATCCTCCACCCAGATGATTCTGACCACCAGCCTGGCTCCACATCATGGAGATGCGTCCCTGAGCGCGACACTGCCGTCGAACCACTGCTCCTTACGGGCCTCAGCTGCATCGAAGGGTGGGTTAAATGCGGAGAATACATTTCCCTACAGGGACAACAGAGTATACAAACAAACAAACAAACAAACAAACAAACAAACAAACAAACAAACAAACACATAAATCAGTTGCTTTATTTTCTCACAATATAACGGGAGTTTCCTCACAGGGCTGCACCAAACATTAAAGCAATGAAATAAAACAATAAACAGGACCCAGTGGGAGAAAAGAGAAACCTCTGGGAGAACCACAGGGAGATCCGCTCCCATGGACGGACAGGCTGTAGAGACCCAGGGCTGATGGGAGCAAATGACCCAAGATCACAGAATGTCCAGTCCTTGTTGGAGCTTCAGTTCTTCTTGTCCGGTCCCTGTAGACAGAGGTTCCTTTGTTCTTCCCTGGACAGGGCTGGAGACAGTGACACCAACGACCCACCATCTGAAACAGGGGGCGCAAGGGGGAGTGGGACAGGAGACACTGTGTGAATAGTGATGAACATAAATGGAATTGAATCTTATTTGTTTAACTCTTTTCACATGACACAAGTCTCCCGAACAAGGCCAAACTTTTTTTAATGAATTTATTTGAATGGGACAGTGCATATTAACCCCTTAACTCCCACCTGAACCGAGCACATTTTCTCCAGTTTGGCTTTACCCCAGTCCAAAAGCCTCTGGAAAAAAGCTGTGAAAATAGCAACAAAACTGAGACGAAAACAATGATGGAAATGTGACAAAAAAGTGATGAAAAATGGATGAAAAAGTGGCTAATATGTCACAAGAAATTGACAAAAATTGACGAAAAAAATGACAAAAAATGGACCAAAAAATGACAAAAAAATACAAAAATGTGATGAAAATGTGACAAAAAAATGACAAAAATGTGACAAAAAAATGACAAAAAAATGTGACAAAAAAATTACAAAAATGTGATAAAAAAATGACAAAAATCTGACAAAAAATGACAATAAATTGACGAAAAAGTTACAAAAATGAGTTGAATACCCAACAAAAAATGATGGAAAAAAAATCTGATGACGTGAAGAAAAAGATCCTCTCGGTTCAGGTGGGAGTTAAGAGGTTAATGAACAGAGACAACTAGTGCTGTAAATATGCCGGATTTAGCTCAAGGCTGATTTCCATCCGCAGTCCCATGAGGCACCTCTGATGGTAGAGCCTCAGTGTCTAAGTGAGCATGTGAACAGGAGAGTGGTTTCTTTGAGTGTCTAATGTAGGTGGTAAAGCGCTCTATAAATGGAGACCGTTTATATTTGCATTTCTTATTTTATGACGTTTTGTTTAGTCATGAGCCAGAGAACAGCGTCGTGCTCCATCGTCTTTCCCTTGTATAATCATTCACAAATATTAACATGTTTAATATCCATGTGTAACACGAATATAGCTTATTCAAAAACTTAAAAAGATATCCAAAACATTCCCTCTGAAAACAAATCTTTGTGACTTATATATCAACAAAATAAAGCCATACAGTCCATTATTTAGGTTTTATCACTGAAAATATGGGCAACTTTGGATGTGTTGAACTTCCTTTTATTACACGCAGCATCTCACGTTAAGTCCTCGTATAAGACATGTGGCAGATTTTAATGCTGGTCCAAATTTCAAACTTGAACATTTGCTTTCAGCTCGTGGAGTAAAAAATCCCTCCTGGTAGAAATGCGGCGCTCTGAAAGTTTGTGCTTCTCGCTTCCCGTGTTTCTTTGCGCGGCGCTTACCCTCCTCTCACCTCGGCCTTCTGTCCGGTCTCCGCCGGCGTCTGTCTCGCGCCGCTTTGATTTTATTGTAGGAGAGGCATTGTTGGTAATTACAAAAAGCCGGTCGAGCGTCGCGCGGTTTGTTTGCAGGGGGAGCGTCTGCCAATAACCCGCCGGCGTCTCTCCCAACTGTCCAAGCGCTCGCAATGTGCAACGCGGCAAATGTTACGCCTGGCTCCCAGAACGAGATGCATGTTTTAAAACTACCCCTCGCTGCACTCCGCTCAATACTTTATTCAAATGGAGCGTCACTTTTCCGCTGAAGAGACAAAAACAAGAAGAAGAGAAAAAAAGATGGCCTGCGTCGTTCAGGCTGAGCGGGGGTTTCGGGAGCGGCGAGGGTTCGCGAGAGCTAACGACGCAGGTGAGGTTTAACGCTGTCCCCAGAAAACCCCAGGAAGTAACGCGGTGAGTCATGAAGGTAATTAGCCTTTAGCCACGCTGACATTTAAACTTACTGCGGGAACATGTGTCCTCGGATTCACATCCAGGCTCAGCACAGAGCAGAAAATATGAGTTTTAGAGGATTTAATGCGAGAAACAGCAGGAGAAAACTTTGATTCCTCACACAATGGACAATGTTGATGTTTAGCTTCAGTTCATTTTTAAGTCAAAATGCTAAAATCAAGGCCTCAAATGTCATTGAAAAGCATTTAATTAGATTCAAACTAGCATTAAATCTAAATCTATTGGAAAATTGTGACGTCACTCAACAATTTTGACTGTATAAGTTCATTGGAAAATATCAAATGTAATGTGTAAGACATATTCAGTGCTTAAAGGGACTATACAGAGTTTAAAAATGTCAAAATTAAGTATTTTCCTCCCCCTACATGTTCTAACAATGTCCTAGTGTGTAGAATGAGCCCAGACCTGTTCACCACAACTGCCTCTAAAATCCTGCACTGTCACTCAAAAAGGTGTTAATTCAGGTCTGAAGTGCCGTCATGCTTAATATAGAAGCTGCAGTTACACCTATGACCTGAGATGGCAGTAGTGAGTATAAAATGGCTAACTTGCATCTAGCCCCTTTAAAGTTTCCCGTTTTGTCCAATTATCTTTCTCTGGACTTGTCCATACGAAGTCAAGCTGAGGACCAAACACATATTTTATCAGTCCAGTGTATCGTCCATACGAGTGCGGCGTTTTGGGCGTTTGTAAACCAACATTTTCCAAAACAGGTCCCAGAGGAAAGATCTCAAAACACTGTTTACGTGGCTCCGTTTTTACGACGTCTCGATGACATCACAGCTCCAGATTGGTGTCTGTGATCCATAATCTACTGACCTGATAATGAGTTTTCCTCATGGATCTATGATGGTTTGACTCTGCCCCTCTTTGCTCCACTGCCGTCCACAAGCCACAGGTGAAAAGTTGAAAAACACGAGTCAGTCTGTGTTTTTGGACTGACAGTAAAAGTCACTGACAGGTTTTTACGTCTGAAGAATAAACTCTCCTCCTCGTCTCTTCTGTAGATCCTAAATCCTTCAGTTTCATTTTCACTGTTCCACATAAGTTTACTGCACATGCGCCTCTACATCTATTATCTGTGTCAGCGTCACAGCGCCTCACACAGGCCTGGAGGATGAATTGTTTTCACAGACCTGAAAATATAAGTGTTTTGTCTTCGTGTGGATATAGCCTCTGTTTGATGAAATGTTTGCAAATCCTAAGAAATTAAAGTGATAGTCTGGAAGTCGAAATGTTTAACAGATTTCATAAAATGTGCAAAATCAACCGTCTTGTCTTGCATTTTGATGTAAAGTGAGTAATAATATACAGTATATATTATTTTTTGTAAAGTTCCTCCTTCCTGGATCTCAGCAACTAACCAGAGTCTAGAATCCTCTCACGTCGACCAATGAGACTAGCTTATCTGTGAACCAGCCTGTCAGGTCCAATCAGGAGGAGGGGGAGGAGCTTGATCGTCTCCTTTTGAAAATTCTGCTCCTGCCCTCCTCATTTTGCAAACTTTCTGGTTAAAGAGGGGGAGGAATTTCATTGCTTGCTTTAACGTTTCATTCTATCTCTCCTCACTTTGCAAACATACAGACTTACTTTAAAATATCATTTATTTGCATTAGAAATGGCATTAAAAAGCATTAGATTTCAGAGCAAACTGAGCCTTTGCGATGCTTATTTTATGGATTTTGTAAACACCAGCGAGCCAAGATTTCAGTAAATAATCAAAACATTGCGGCACACCAGCCAGTTTCTCCAGGCGTATTCATTCACAAATACTGACATGTTTGTTTTGACATGTATACATGTGTAGCACAAAAGGCGACCGAGATGACGCTGTCCAAATATGGTCAGTTTCTTGCAACAACATGTCCAGCTTATAGTCGCTCCTACTCCAAACATTCAGTCTTGAACTTAAACATAATTGTACGTTTTTAGAGGGATTTTTCCATATCTAATTCCTTTTCTGAATTATTGAGCTTTGAAGTAGGTGGAATTTGAATTTTTACAGGGTTTAAAATTTCAACATAATGCATTTAAACCTGGCTCATTTCATATTTGTGAATAGTGTCTGCAATTTTCTGCAACGCCTTCTTCTTCTTATTTTTATATGAAAGAACATGTTTTCCCCGTCATATTCATATCAGTCATCATCTTGGATCCGTTTGTTCCTTGATGTTTAAACTCTCTCTCGGAAAATAAACAATTACCTTTAGTTCACACAGTGTTCAGTTGTTGCACTGAGTTCCCCATAGACTCATGTCGTTAAAACACTAAGATGCATAAAGTGAAATCAGGAGCTTCGTATCTGCCCCGTCTGTCGTTCATCTGAGGCAGAGGAGTCGTGTGAGAATATCAGCGTAAGTGCCGTGTCAGCCACCTCTGGAGTAATGAAGGTGTAAAAAGCCTGGGAAAAAGAGCAGCTTTCAGATATGGCGGCAGAGAAATGGACTCTTTTTCATGTCGGTGACCGGGCGTGACTTACCGGGCGAGGAGCATTACTTTAATTGATTTAACGAGAGATACGGACACCTCTGCTTTCCCACTTTTCTTATTGGTCGTAAAGTGAAGCGAACATGTTGTATCATGCATGAATGTGGCTTAAAAACTCCCCTCCTGCAGTAGAAGAAGAGTAAATGGATAAAATACAACTCAAAGTATATTTGTGTGTTTATATGTTAAAACTTGGCGAAAAGCTTGAACCAAACGAACACAGGCAAAGAGTTCCGACAGCTTTGCTTTTGCTCTGTAATTACAATTGTTTCATTTATGGCTATTAAGTTTTATATCGATCCAATCACTGAGCCCATTGTCACGACAGGAACCAAATAATCACTAGGAAAATATTCCCTTAAATCTATTTCACAAGAATGTCCCTGCTTCATGTTCAAGAGGATTTTCTTGTTGTTGCGTCTATAAGCCTGGGAATCCCCACGTTTCTGTGTGCGCTCGAATCATTGGAAACTGTACAACAGCCTGGAAAAACACCGAAAACAGCGTCGCCTGTAACTTCATGTTTTGAGCACAATTCCCACTTAAGCAGCGATAAAAAGAGAGAAAGGACGTTATTACCTCCTGAGCTGCAGAGTCAGATCCACATCAGGACACGGTTTCTTTCAGCTAAACTTTTCTAAACTCACTGCACTTTAACGAAGCGAAAGCTCCACACGTCAAAGATCCTCACATGGTGTGAGCCTCACTCTGACACTGATCATTTACCAAAACTGTACCAACAACCAGCTGCTTGTAAAGTTGTAAACAAGAGCACGTAAGCTCCGCCCAACAGCACGTAAGCTCCGCCTCCGGGTCTGTCGCTAAAGGTAAAGACGTCTTTCTTGTTTTCACGGCTTGGTTTTGCTTTTCAATTTGCCTAAAAACTAAAGCTTCTTGTTCAGCCCTGGTTTATAACTGGTTTATAACTGGTTTAGTTTAGCTCTGGGTTTTATGACCAGAGTAAGTCCTGGTTTAGACCTGGCTCAGTCCTGACGCAGACCGCGGCTCTGCCATCTCTATTACAGAAGTTTAGTACGTTGTAGCTTCACCAATTCTTATTCCAGTTCTTGTGTCTTGTGAAGTCTGAAGAGGCCTGTAAGTTATAGCTATGAGGTGTAGCTTTTCTCTGCTCCCCCCCGACTGGAGCTTTTCTTTCGGTTCCAAGTAGGTACCGTTTATTTGTACCATTTAACCGTGCCCATCCCTAAGCATGTCATACATCATTGCATACAATTGATATGATTGGCTACGGCTACGTGCAGACACATATGATAGACATTCAGCCCAATTAACAGCTATGGACGATCATAAACCACACCTCTGAAAATGAACTGGTGGTCCCCAGACTAAATATAACTTGTGAAGTTTTGTCTCGCAATAGCCAGGCCAGCAGTAACAGTTCTGTGTGAAAAACGACATACCGTAAGTTCCAGACTTTTGAGTGCAACTGAATATAAGCTTCACCAACTAAATGTGTAAAAGAGAAAGTACATATATAGGCCTTAGATTGTCTCTAAGCCGCAGGTGTCTATCCTTGTTGTAACATGAGAGCGCTCACACTCTGCACCAGGGCCGGGAGATGACAGGGACCGGTGATATGAGCAGCTGCACCTCCTCTTTAATGTTTCATTCTCATCTCCTTTTCCGCAAACACCTCACAGCGTTTTCTATAGGCTACTTTAACGCACTAAATGGACACCAAACTCTTTCAGCCCATTGTGAGTTAAAACTACTGAGATGAAGAGCATAAAAGCTATCAAAGCGCTGGCCTCGCCGCTTTAGAAACGTGACCTACAGTAAGCACAGTCTTTTTTTTTTTTAGGTGCTGATGTTTTTTCTTGCTCACCTACTTACAAGACGTATTCCATCAACAAATAATTGAACTTGCCTGCTCAAATCAAGGCCAGACATTCCTATTTCCAGAGCTATTTTCACATCACTTCTTGCTTTAGACTCAATAACTCTTCACAAACGCTCAATGCTTTGTCATCTAACTCGAGTGTAAAGATTCAACAAAGCGATAAAGTTCCAAACACACTCTTTGTAATCTCCAGCTTAATTACAAGCAGCTGTGTAAACATATTATGGAAATGAAACTTCACATTTCTTCATCGTAACGCGAGGCTGTTTTGGTTTTGCATTTTCCTTCATCATCTCGAATCGTTTCCATCTCGCACAGCGTCACATGGCGTTGAGAAAGTCTCGGGCTCTTACGTAACGCCCGCACCGTCCTCCAGTAATTACCCCGTTTCCCCGGCTCGGTGTAATTACTGGAGCGCACGGCGATAGCAGATTCTCTTATTATCTGTGTTCGCTGTTGGCGCTCGAGGCTCAGGCGCCGCCATTGGTCCGGTTCCCACGTAATTTACTTCCCTCGCGCTTTCATATCTTTTATTAATTTGGGTTTTTTTCTCTCTTTCTCCACCACTTCCTCGCTCTAGTCTTCCTCTCCCTTTCCTCACTTTCTCTCTCCAGACATGTGAATGGTAAAGCCAGGCTCAATACTAAAGTATGGCGAGGTACGTTATGTCCATTTCATGGCATTTATATAATATCTGTGGTTTGTCTATCATTAATATCTTATAAGATGATGTTTAATGGCAGAAACTTAATTGAATATGATTTAGCATTTAGCTCAGAGGACACTTTTAAATGCTAACTTGTATCCAAAGTAAAATCTCCAAAGGTTTGTACACTCATTAATGATTTCTAACGAGGCTTTGTCATCACCTCAATGTGGTCGGTGGTTGACAACAGCTGGAAACATCTGGATCGTTCATAATTTGCAATGATTGATGGCTAATGCTAACAGCCATATGAAAAATACATTGGACTAGCCTAATTGCTAACAGTTTGCATACGTCTGCGATTATAAATACTTGTGTTCCCGCTATGCTAATGTTGCTAACATCTACCACAGGCTAACGACAACAATAGCTAACTGCGCTCTCTATCTTATCTGTATGACCACACTAAAATTCCCAGATATATGGCTTAAATTATTAAATTGTAGAGTCCACTGACCATCAACACAACGTCCCACAAGAGCTCCACTTACATTAAATCAAAGTTTAAACCCTGGGCTTCAAGTAAGTCTTGCTTCCTTTGTCATATCTTTGTATGTGAAATAGTTATTAACCGACAAAGACAGGAAAATCACCTGTGACAATGAGTTTTTTTCTATTAAATTAAGACATGGAGAGGAGCAAAGTGGTTCAGCATAGGCCTGTCACAATAACAAATTTTAAGTTCGATACATTGAGGCAGGAAAGTATCGCGATACACGATAATATTGACTCTAACGATACTAGATACTGTCAATTCTCCAGCCTAAAAAGTGCATAATCACATCCTAAAATACCACACAAGCTGCAAAAACATGAAATATGATGTAAATCTATTTGCTTAAGGTAGAAATGAAAGTTTTGCAGGAAAAAAATAGGGGGTAAATGCTAATAAATGTATACATGATAAATATCAAGCCCCAAAATATATCGTTTATCTGTTATTTATTGAACGATAAGTCGATATAGTAATTATCGTGACAGCCCAAGTTCAACATTCCATGAATACTTTAAAAACAGACAATGCTAAAGCGGAATCTACACTAGCTTCGTGCTACATATGCTAACATTAGCAACAAGGGCAGTTTTTTGCTTCTACTGACCCAGTTTTGGCTTGACTTTATTTGTGTGTGATGAATATGTTTACCCTGCCAGAAAACGGCTAAACAGAGTGAATCCCCATCGGCAAGGCCACGCCCCCTTGTTTGACCCTTTGCCGTCTGTTTCTACGTTACAGCAGGATAATCAGGATGTTAAACCGCGGTCACAGCGCCCCCTAGTGTGACAATCAGCCCCGCTCTCCCCTAGCCCTGCGACTGAAGCTGAGGCCTTCTCACTGTGGCGCAGGAGTGCCACCTCCTCCTCCTGTTGAGTCATTCCTCTCTGGCTCACGTCGTGTCTGCCCGGCCCAGTTTGGCTCAGAGCCCGCGGTGCCCATCTGCCTGGCACCACGTCAGCTGCTCCCGTTGGTCCTCACTCCCTCCCTCCCTCCCCCTCCTCCTCCCTCTGTCCCTCTCCGTGTAAATTATTCACCGTCCCAGGACAGTGAAGACCGATGTGTTCCAGCGTGTTCGCAGTCTGGCAGCTTGATGTATTTATTTAGCCGGACACTGGAGCTACAAGTGGCGGCAGAACGCAGCAGGCTCCGGCTTCGACAGTGACAAAACACAACGCCAATGGATAATGGATACTTTCCTCCTTAAAACCTAAAGCAAACATGTCTGGAATTCAGTTACACACATTTGCATTTTGTAGGGTACGTACTATGAGTAGAAAAGGACAGATTTAGTATAATTGTGGCTTATGAACTTGCTGTTGGGCACCTCCGCATTAACCTTTCAAGTGTTTAAAGACAAAGAAATGTCTGTGTTGGTCTCCATCTTTTTTTTTTTTGGTGATGTTGAGCTTCTTCTGCAGCATTGGGAATGACATTTTTAAAATTTAAAGATTACACAAGTTGTTCTTTGCAGCAAACCTAAAGTAAAACAAAATCTGAGCAGAGCACTTCTGCAGTAAAAGAAGCATAACTCGCCATTACAACAACATTATTGGTTAAAAGCTTTAAAAATGTATTAATTGTATTTATTTCCTTCATTAAACATCGAGAACAAATTCATATTTACAGTGATGGCCTTAACGTGCACTTAAAAGGACAGGGATACTAACGGCTTACACTTGTGTTGTGCTTTACAAGCCTGTATTACACACACACACTGTACTCATTATTCATTCATGCCGTACTCCAGGGTGGAAGCTACTATTGTGGCCACAGCTGCCCTTTGGGTAGATTGACGGAAGTGAACCTGCCAATATGTGCCATGGGCTCGTCCGACTAAATCACCAACCACTCTCTCACACACAATATTGTACTTGTATCTTAGTGAGGACATTCATAGACATCATTATTATCCAGACCCTAAGCCCCTAAACTTAAGCTTAACCATAATCTTAACCCAATTCTAACCCTAACCCTAAAGCCACATCTTGACCCTCAAACGGTCCTACAAAGACGTGAGGACCACCCAAAATGTCCTCACTCTGTTGGTTTAAAACTCACCCTGGTCCTCACGATGTCGTACAAGTACAAGAACACACACACGGGCAAGCACATTCTCATTCATTCTGGCTCATAGTGTACATGTTTCAGTGGAAACTGGAAAAACCTACACAGACACATGGAGAACATGCAAACTCCGGTCACACTTTATATTAAGGTGTGCACATTGAGTATTAATATGGTTTTAATAAGCATTAATAATATGCTTTTAAAGTAATGAGATGCTTATTTTACTTCTATCTGTAAACCTGTTACTTGCCGTCCCCCTGATCAGGGGTTAGAGTTATTTGTGTTAGGCAAATGTCATGTAAGTCGTGTTTCACTCACACACTTACAAATATTTCTATAAACTAGAAGGTCTTGGCTTTCAAATGAGGTGTCACACTGGTATAGAGGCTATAAGATCTCCTGTCAGTGCACTTTGAGATTTGGATATCAATAATTGCTAACCCTAACCCTAAGGTGGCAGGTAACAGGTCAACATTCTAGTAGGCCATGAATAATGTGAATATAATATGAATATAAAAAGATGAATTATGCTTATTAATGCTTAATGAGCACACCTTAATCTAAAGCGATAGACAAACTCCATAAAAAGGCCCCGTCCAGCTCTGCGATCGAACCGGGGACCTTCTAGCTGTGCCACTGCAACAATTACAACATACAGTCGATATTTATTCACAAAAATGCAGCTTTTGCATATTTCAAATGCTCATGGTTCACCTTAATTACGCTGGGATCATGGAGTATGATTTACTCTAATGTTCTGGCCTCACTGTTTGTGAAACTCTAAGCTAAAACTGGCTATACTTTATAAGCTTTTCCATGGTTAAGTTTGTCCTCTTCTTTTGGCGCCCCCTTTAGGATCGCAAGCATTTTCCGATTCAAAACGCTCAACGCTTAGTCTTTGATGCATGACAATCTGATTGTGTCTCAAACAGTTTCAGTGCTTTGTGTCACGCTTCAAAAGTAATAGAAATGATTGAGCCCAGCTGCTCTGAGCATAAGGCCGGGCCCCATGAACAACTGCCACAAACCAACCCCAACTCCTCACTGTGAGGCAGCAGCGCCGGCCAACTGTCAATTCCCCCTCGCTCTACTGATGCGTAATTCGGATTTGTCAAGAATTTATTCAGCCGGTGTTGGTTGTGGCGGCGCTCTTAGTTTTAGTCTTAGTATTTTGGGCAAAGTTTGAGTCACATTTTAGTCATTTCTACGGGTTAGTTTTAGTGCAGTTTTAGTCGACGGAAACTCAAAAGGCTTTTTCAAGTCAAGTTTTAGTCAGTTTCACACAAAAAAAGTATTAGCATTTCAACAAATTCATTTAGGTCGATAACTGAAAATAAGTATTAAACGGATTTCCATGGTAACAGTGAATATATAGCATTCCATCCCAAACTCTTTTGGGCTCAGGCTGGAGCGTGGTAGCCTGGTCTTACCCTCGTACTCACGGGTCTGGATCTTTACAATTCAGCTCCGTTTTCAGGTGGGAGGGATGAACTCTTTTTAAAGTTTGAAGCGATTGGATCTGATTTTGCCCAGTCGCCAAACCACAACCAGTAAATCCGGTGCAAATGCTTGAGGTCACCTACAACTCCCACTGAATGGTAGGGTGAAATTCAACCGCTGAAACGCGGCCACTGAGATCAGGCCCAGATATAACATGTAGGGAAATGATAATTGACCGGAGTTTATTGATGGCTAATGGCGGGTGTACACGGCACGATTTTGGTCATAGGTCGTACAGTGAGAGAGGGACAAAGATTTAAAATAGAACCGCCGTACGACCAAACACGAGCTACGACCGACATCAGGCGTCTGATATTTTGGAGCACTGGTCGTAGAGTGAGCCTCCTCTCGCTGCAACTCTATCTGTGTCCCGTCAACACATCAGCACATACTGCACCGCAGTCAGAGTCACAGCAACAGAGGCCGGACGTGAGCGCCTGAAACTGACAACAAAACTTTGATTGTAGCTATAATTGTCTCTTTGAACACTTGTGCAGTGGAGACGAGAGCAGCTCATGATTTTACCCTCCCCACGTCGTGCAGTGCGACATCTAAAAATCTTATGAGACAAAAGTAATCGCACAGTGTACACGTTGCAGTGACAGAGAGAATCTACAGGCCCAATGGAAGCATGTACAAGTTGAATAAGAGGGGTCCCAAGATTGACCCCTGGGGGACTCCACAGGTCATGGAAATTTTGTGGACAAGCATATTACAGTTTGACTCATTTCCCAAAGATATAACACGCTTGGCAGGGCAACAATTTAAAATTGTTTACCTATATCTATGTCACTTCCTGTCAGTGTCCAATAAGAAAGCATCACAAAAATGGTCAAACTAAAGAAAGCTGGGTACATGCTTTGGCAAGTTCTTAAATATAACTGTTTTAACAATGTTTTAGCAAAAATTGTGTCATATGCACTTCAAGGCATTTTCCAACATGTCAGCCTTTCAAACACTCGATGCATTATGAGTCTTTCTTTTCATTTTTAGTGACAGATTGCAGTTCCCACATTGTCTCCCTACAAACCAGACACCATTGTACTTGAGATCAGACGAGAGCGAGCGTTTTCAGGTTGGCTAATAGCTTGCAATAATCCTCTCCGTTGCCAGCCCGGAAACCCTTTAAACCGTCTCCAGTTCCTCTGTATTCCCTGCTTTGTACAGGCAGTGCTCGTGTGCTGCATGTTTACTTGCTTTCTTTCGGCGTAAAGGGTTGAATGAAGTAGGTAAAGCGCGGCAGTCGGCGGCGGGTCACGGGGGGTCTGTGCGCGTGGACTCGGATGAAGACTAAAGCAATGGTAACGCGGGGAGAGAGGGGCGGAAAAAGAGCTGTCAGCGCCTGTTTGTTAGTCCCTCCGCATGAACGCCCGATGCATAATGTATCAGCCGCGAGGGGCCGGCGCGATTTCAAACGCACTTACACCAGCGGAGGGTGTTTGTGGAGGAGAAATTCAAGAAGACAATCGAGGGAGGGATGGTGGGAGGCAGTGAGAGAGAGAGAGGGTTTAATGGGCAGAACCGGAATTTAAGCTCTGGAAAATAATGTCCGAAATCACAGCTAAGTTTCCTCACACATTGGTAACATTCTGATTCTTGATCTGCAGTCGAAACCCCCTCCCAACATTTCAAACATTCAAACAAACCTTCATGTTTCACAACGTTCAGGAACATCTTTCATTAATAATATTTATGTAATTATACACTTGAAAGAACGTTCAAAGAGAATAGATGTTTTTGATTGTGGGTGTGGCCGAAGTTTCTTCGTATTCCATGGACAGCAAAGAAAACAACTCCATGTGTCCTGAAAGAAGTGAAACATCCCTGATGCTTGATGCTTTTTTGTTTGTTTTTACATCTTGGCCAGGGGACTATGAAGAGTAGCCTTCTGGCTATTTCTGTTTTTGTTTTTTTCTTTTTACCATATTTGATCATGTGTTTAATGAAATTGCTCTGTCGCCTTTCAAATAAACTAATCTAATCTAACATAATAGAGAGGAACAGACGGTGTTTCTTTGGACATGTGATCAGAGCAGACGACAGTCGGGCTGTCTTTAATTAATCAATTAATCACTTTGAATTGATTTTCCTTTGAATAGCCTGATTCCAATTACAAAAAAACTTGAGTTGATTATTTTAATGCATTTCACATTGCATTTCAACAATGCCATGTGGTCCATTTTGGTCCAGTCATGTTAAATAAAAAGTACATGATTAATGCAACTGCACTGGGTTCAATTCTTAAAGCCCCAAAGTTATTTTCTATAATGTGCAGCACTAGTTCAACTGAAAATGTCATCAATATCTAAGTAAAATTGGCACTGTGTGATATCCTTATCTGAGTCAAAAATCAATCAAATTGAATCGAATAGAAGCTCCTGGAACCGCCACCTTAACGTGGTGGAGGGGTTTGAGCACCCGAGTGATCCTGGAGCTCTGTTGTCGGGGCTTCGTGCCCCTGTAGGGTCTCCCAGGGAAAACAGGTCCTAAGTGACAAGTCAGACAACGAGCGATTCAGAAGCCCCTTATGAGAGACCAACAGGCCAGTTAATCATGAGGCCGACCTTTTGTGGACCCACCACATGCAGGAGGAGCCATAGGGGCTGGTGGAATGTGATTTTGACAACTCCAACAGCTGCCCCCACGACCCGGAAACGGAAAAGCGGAAGAAGATGGATGGATGGATGGATGGATGGATGGATGGATGGATGGATGGATGATCGATCATGTGTTTAATGAACTCTGAAGAACTGTCTTGTTACGGCTGGAGACAGGACGAGATGGAGATGCCTCATCAATATGTTCACCAGGGTTGGGTGAACAGGTTTAAATCATAAACCCCCAAGTCCAAAACGCCCCTGATCTTGGGATATGTCCGTGCCATCAGGGAAGAACAAATCCATGGATGGAATCACCTGCTCACTCAGGATGTTCGACTGATTTCATTCTTTGGGCTCTTAGTGTTTTGACGAACCTAGACTCGACCAACTGCAGCAACTCCAGATCGGAACAGTTAGTCAGATCAGTGTATTTAGTTGCCATTTCCAGTTTAGTTTAGTCAGTAAAAACATTCCGTTGCTCAAAAACTGACTGACTTTATAATTGTAATTATTGTATCCACATTGGGTGCACATTTAGCTTTTTATTTCCACTCGCATCACGCTAGCAACATGCGGCTTGTCCAGGAAGCTGCGTTTAATATTTCCTCACCACCTTTTAAAGAAGTCTTGCATCTCTTCCTGGACGGCAAAGGCTCCGTTTCTTGAAGCGTCTCAGTTTCTTGAAGCGCGCGGTTTACTGCTGACAAAGGGAGCTCATCCGAGAAATGAATGGTTGAAAAGCAGCGAGCAGAACCGCGCCGGAGACTTGCTGATTCAGGGGATTCTGTCTCTCCGACTGGATGCTAAACGTCTCATTAAAAACATTGGTTAAAAACACGTGACATGGAGTAAAATGACTAATAAGCATCTGGTTTATGAAATGTGCTCATCTGCATCTCCCACCTTCATTTACTGAGTCCTTTATATCATTGGGTGACTTTTTCTCACTGCATAGGATCAATTCATTAGATCTTTGGAGGCATGCACAGTTCTTCAAGGCGAGACACAGCAGTGGTCAAAGTGGAGATTTGTAGCTAGTTTTCTCCCTTAGCATCTTAGTTTTCATCTCGGAGTATGAAAAAGACAAAGCTTACCCTGTGCAATGCTTATTTTATATCATGTTGTTGCAAGTGAGGGGGAGATGATCCAGGCAGACATATTTTACATCCATATGTCCTGCAAAGGGTCCCTGAGATGACACATTCCAAATATGGTCCTTTCCAGATTACAGAAAGCTTGCAATACATTTGCTGCTCATATTCATGTCCGTAATCTACAGCAGAAATGTCAAATTGATAAACTAAATAATAATAATAATACATCAAACTTCTTTGGACACCCAAAGACACTTTACATGGGGATAAAACAAAACAAAAAAGGGGTTTAAAGAAAAGCTAGTTTGAACAGGTGGGTTTTGATACTGATTTGAAGGTTGGTAGTGAGTCCGAGTTTCTAATGGGCTGTGGGAGTGAGTTCCAGAGGGTGGGGGCGGCGATGGCGAAGACTCGGTCCCCCGGCGGTTAGTGCGGGTGATGGGAGTGAGGCGGTTGGTGTTGTTGCAGGAGCTCAGTGAGGTGGGGCGGGGCCAGGTTATGGAGGGACTTGTAGGTGAGGAGGAGCTTGTATTGAATGAGGTATTGAACAGGGAGCCAGTGGAGCTGCTGGAGGACGAGGGTGATGTGTTCTCTGGACCGGATGTGGGTGAGGAGGCAGGCAGCAGAGCTCTGGATGTGTTTCAGTTTTTGGAGGTGAGTGGTGGGAAGTCCGTAGAGGAGGCTTTTGCAGTAGTCGAGTCTGGAAGTGATGAATGTGTGGATGAGGATTTCAGCTGTTGACTGGGTCAGGGAGGGGCAGAGGCGGGGAATGAAGGATGTTTTAGTGATGTGATAGTAAATTGTTGTTTTCTCCCCTATTCACCTGCAGTGTCTCATCTGAATCACAAATGTACAAAATGTTGGTCACAGCAAGATAAGAGTGGTATAAGGACTTGATTTTATAACAGATACTACAGGTCACATATACAATTACTCCAGTATGAGTAAAAGTTGCACATTTGCTTTAGAAAATACCCATGTTTTCAAAGAATTGACATGACAAATAACATTGTAGCAACATTTTTCCTGAATCCACCTTCTGCACAAAAATACAACGGGGACAAAAATGCTTCCTTGTGGTGAGTCAGCTGCATTTGACTCCACATCTTCACAGCACCACTTCCTGATAACAGATGGTGCATTATTAGGCTTTTTGAATTGAACACAACAGGCAGACGGGGCCTTTTATAGAAATGTAGTGGAAAGAAATAAGACTGTTCCGTCCCTCTGAGAGTGACATAACACTTACGGAGCAGTGCAATTCGCAGAAAGACGTGTGGAGGTGGCGCCCTGGAGATTATGTCACTCTGTCGCTGTCCCCGTGCGCCCGGCGCGTCCGCGGATTACAAACGCACACTTAATCATATCATGTAAACACGGCCCAATCTCTCCGGGATTTAGGCGCGTCTTAATATAGCAGCCTGTTCACAAGTGGGAAACCAATTCTGCTCCTCTCAGATTCTCTCTGGCTGACAGGAAGACGGAGGGGGAGTTCAGCGAATAAAAGATGCAAAGTGATAAACGCTACGCTATTGAATTAGGGCGAAATGTATGAAATCCCCACAGCAGATGCAATACATAACGTACAATTCTGCCAAAGGAGCTGCATAATGTCAGGGAGCGATGTGAATGTGTGGTGATAAAAGCCACGCGAACGCCGTCTAGAAGGGAGCAGCTTATGGGGTGTTCTATTCATTTTCTTTTGGCAACCGACAACACAAATTACAGTATTTGTATTGAGCTTTACAGTTCAAATCACATTGCTTTACACACACACCTTCTGCGTCCACCCACGCACTCATACTGCATGCACACTCGAGGTGAGCGGCGCCATCTAAATTCTACAACTCCAAGTTCACACTCCACACATTGGAAAAAATACCCAGACACTATAATATATCCATCCAGCCTGCACTGGCTCAGAATCAGCATACGCAAGCTGGAGGAGTGTTGCCCGGCATCAAGGGCTCCCAGGAAGCGAGCACTGGACCACTTCCTGAAATCTACATCCATCCATTTTCTTCCACTTGTCCGTTTCCTGGTCGTGGGAGCAGCTGTTGGAGCTGCACCAGCCCCTATGGCGCCTCCTGGTGACGGCCTCACGATTCTAAACCAAGCCTGTTGGTCTCTCATGAGGGACTATGGGAGACCCTACCAGGGGCACGAAGCCTCTACCACAGAGCTCCCAGGATCATCTGGGTGCTCGAACCCCTCAACCACGTTAAGATGGTGGTTACAGGAGGGGACTGCATGAAATTTCACATAGAAAATTATGCATTATGCAAATTATGCTGCACCTCCCTCACCTGTTTATTATAGTAGACCATGCCCTCACCTCACAGCACACCCCCCAACACACCCCTCACCCCCTCATGCCCCCCTCCACGTGAACAAGAGATGCAAATGTTCGAAGCAGAAGACACAGCAACAGTTAGCGGCTAACAGTTTAGCATCATGACAGAAGTTTAACAAAAAGATGGTGAACTGACAAACATGTGACCGACCTGCTCTGATGCAGCAGAAATCCTCAGGTTTATTATATATATTATTATTTATATTAATCCAGTATCTACAGGAGCCTCAGGTCTTTTTCCTCCTTTTTTTTCCTCACAAAGCAAAGCAGCACCGGAGGAGAAGCTGAGGCGTTCAAGAGTTGCGGGAAAAAAAGTACTGCGCTTGTAAACTTAGTTCTAAATGGAATTATTAGGTTGTAAATGTTCAAAAAAAAGTGACAGACTTTCATGAAAGTTGCAGTTTAGCAAATAAATGTGAATCTCCAAATATTTACTTAGAACATGTCTTTTTTATGCGGATGAATGTTTGTTTCACACAAGATTAATGAGGTTTCCATAGCTCATTGAATGCAATCAGAGCAGCGTGTGGTCTAAACAGTGGAGAGGCGTGAGGGGCGTAGGGGTGTGGGCGACGGGGCGGGGGAAGGGTTGGAGCAGAGCAGAGTTCACTTTTCCACCTACTGATGAAAACATTTCAAAAAGACATTGCTTAAGACAGCTTTAAAACAAACTTATTCACATAATTTATTTACCAAATTGACACAAATGCAATAATGCTTTATATTTTGTTTTATAATGCTGTTATATGAATTAAAGTGGACTTGGTTCCCACACACTGTGAATAGATTTTGATTTGATGTTTTTTTTTTAACAAATATCATTTTTGTGACAATTTTATTTGTTGGGGCCTTGGCTCAAAAAGGGAAACCCTGGAATGGAGCACTGGGTTACGCTTTACCCTGTAACAAGTGGGTATCTGGTTGAAATGGTCACTTCTCATACTAGGTGTAATCTTGGTTTTCGTTTTAGTCCTGTCCATTATGTTAGACTCAGTTTGTCGGGGATATGAGGTAGAGTACATTCAAATCAAATACAGTTTTAATGCTTTAAGTGGCCTAAAAAGACGCTGCTGATGCTCCAAACTTCCAGAAAAGTTTAAGAATCACAGGCTGTGCTGCTGTTGCATTGTCATCGCCGCATCTCAAGGCACCAATAACTTTTAAACCTAATCCGACCAGACACTTCCAATCTGCCCTGGCTGTCGGCCGTCACTCACGCTCATCGCCCTCTGCTAAAATAACGTCTTGTGGGTGAAACAGCCTCCGGTCCGGCATTGGCCCTGTACGTGCCACAGTCACCCCCGGGCGCTTCTATTCAACGCGCGCTAATAACTTTCCATCTGCCGTGGAATTGATGTGAGATCGCTGTATAGATCCTGCTGCCCCCACTTAACCCCGCGCAGGAGCAGCGATCCGCGGGAAACGGCCCGAAGACGGCGGCGGCCCGGCGCGCTAACAACTCCGCTATCAAAACGGTAATGATTTCCTAACGCGGGGTCGGGCGTGTCACGTGAATAAAGTAATATCTGTAATGCGTCTGAGAGGGCGGAGGAGGGGGGAGGACTGGGAGTTTGACAGTTCCTGAGGTGGATTACGTTTTCGAAGACAATGGCCACTTGACATCCTAAGGCTTTTATCAAACATGTGTCTCTTATTTAAAGGTAAAGGTTTAAGGAAAGTGCTTATTATTCACGTGGGCCACTCTTGTCCAGGATATAAAGGTTTATCTTATCTTATCTTTCCTCGGTAAAGGCACAGCACCTGATTACTTTTCAAGGTTTTTAGGTTTTTTGCAAATGATGAAAAGAGGAAGTGTGGACTATTGTTGCGATCCAAGCTTGGATCACCAAGATCTCCAGGAATCTGTTGGCCTGACTCTATATTTTTATTATTTTACTCTGTAGAAAGGGTTTGATGACTTCTCTGTTGGTTGTAGCCTTAGTTTGTTTTCCTTTTAAAGGAACAGGCCACCATTTTTCCATACTGAGATATGTTCTTGCCTGAGCTTAGACGAGTTGATGCGTACCTGTCTGGTCTTTGTGCCCATGGAAGAGTTTGGTCGCTTTTAACTTCTCCCTGTTTGGAGCTATAGGAAAATACTGGGAGTGGCCAAATGCTAACAACATCTTTGGTCTTTTTGCGTGACTGAGGGCACACAGTTGTTTCATACTCTGATATGTTCTTGCCTGAGCTTTGACGAGTTGATGTGTACCTGACTGGTCTTTGTGCTCATGAAAGCATGTGGTAGCTTCCGATTTCGCACCCATTTGGAGCTATAGGAATATGCTAAATGCTAACAACAGAGGCTAATTGCTAACAACATCTTTGGTCTTTGTGTGACTGAGCGCACGCACAATGACCAGACAGGTACGCATCAACTCCTCTAAGCTCAGGTAAGAACATATCTCAGTATGGAAGAACGGTGGCCTGTTCCTTTTAGGTGAATAAAGTTGCTAAAGAACGTTGCTTAATCTGATCTGAAATGCATCAACTTTGTGTTTTCTCTGCTCTGTGTTGTTTACTGTTTGAAAACTTATTTTCATGAACGTAAGGCAGATATTTAACTGTTAAAATGTGCCAAAAACTAGCTCAATACGAGCAATTGTTGTTATTGTTTACTTCTGCAATTTTCGCCGGATGTTTTGGTGAATAGTCGGCAACAGCTGATGCATCCAGGGCTCTGACTCAGTTTTATAAAATGATAGATCTGTTACAGCTCAAGAGAAGCAATGCCCTGTTCATGGACATTGTTTTTGCTGATCATAGGATTTTAATAAAATGTTTATCAAATATGAAAATGTAAAATGCCGACCACGGCCAACGAATGTGACGACATTGCGATCGCTCTTATAGCACGTTTGATAAAGTTTGTTGTTGTTGTGAGACCGTGAGGACATCTGGGAATGAGTAGATTGAATATTCCAGTGGATCAGGTCATCGTGCAGACTGGGCCATCACAGAACATACTCTGATCCTCATCCCGTTTCTTTAGGGCTGGGCAGATCAATCCCAATATCGATAGTATCGACACCAAAGTCAGTATCGATGGTATTGATACCATTTACCATTACCATTTCATTTAGCAGATTTCGTGTGTTTGGCAACAGCTTTCACTCGTCTGTTCAGCCGCTGCACATGTAGCGTGTGACTCCGCCCTCTTTTCCTTGGCTCAGAGCTGATTCCGCTGTCACTCAGCGAGTAGATGAGCGCTCGCACTAAACATGCTGCATGCTTAAAATGAATAATCTGAAGAGCCTTGTTTATTCCAGACATTACGAGCTTATGTGGCTTCTGACGCATGCGGCGAGCTCCCGAGGTGCACTCTGGGTAAACACACAGGGTCTTACAATATTTTTATTCTTATCTAATTGTTTTATGATTGAGCTGAATCCCCTCAAATTGTAAAATATTGTTAAAAATGACACAATCCAGTTGTGGTTTAGCGCATCTATTATTCATCATTTACACCGAAGTGCATGCAGAACTAAAGTCGGACTCGGCGATCCTCCCTGTGCAGAGAGAGCAGAGAGCGTTTATGTGACTAGTCTAAGTGTATAGGCAGAAAGAGCCGGCTGTGAACAGCTGACAGTGACAGACGCCTGACAGGAGGTGGAAGGAGAAAGTAACCGTCTTCATCAGCTGAATAAAGTTGTCTTTTTTATTCTTCTTGCTATAACCACCTCCACACGCCCCCGACCTGTCATAAAGTCCATGATCGCCATCTGTTTCTGCTCTCCCCTCCTACCTATTGTTTGCACATCGCTCCGCTCTCCTCCGAACACCTGTACCCCCTCCTCCGCGCCGCTATTATCCGCTTGATGGACAGACTCATTACCGCGAGCCCCTCACGTCGCCGCGGTAACGACGTAAACATCTCGGGATTAGCCGCGTTTGTTTACTTAGTGCCAGTCAGTCTCACAAAGCCCCGTAATCCGGGCGTCTCTGCGCGATACACCGCTCGCGTCGACGATTTACACAGGATTTCTTTGTGGGGGAAAAACATGTTTTGGTAAATTTGCAAATATTAGTATTGTAGCATCATTGAGTTGAAGTAATCCCAGTACTTAAACTACTTAGGTTTGCAGATTAGATGGCGCTCGTAGGAAGATGCCGACCGCGCTCTGTGCTCTGAATATAAAGCATCCATGAAATAAACGGCAAATTATTCCCTTTTCTTTGAGACATTTTGCGGCAGGGCGACTCAAATCCCAACAACAAGTTTATTCCTCGATACTAAATCAATACTAAAAGTAGAATCGAGGCTAAATATTAATTTGAGCAAGTATCAATACTTTCTGATCGATACAGAGCAGCCCCTCCCCTTCAGCTCCACCTCCACAGCAGATGGATCCCAAAACGTTTACTTGAGCTAAATCGATTTACTGAAGTTTACTGAGCTAACCGGCAAAGCTAGCTGCGGGCTAGCACCTCTTAAACAGTATTTACAGCCAAGTTTGAGTGAAAACAATGATCTCCATTGTGTAACTGGATGTACAATATCCCTCTATCCCTTTGTCTTTTCTGTCAGTGTAGTATTTACTCCCATGGACAAGTAATACATTAAAAACATGCTGCGACACCTGCAGTTGCGCTTATGGCCTCTAGGGGCAAGAGTTACTTAGTACTACTTTAATTAGAGAGAATAAAGTATAGTGTTGAGCGTTCTGTAATGTAGATAATACAGTGCAGATGGAAAAAGAGACAAAAGTTTGATAGCAAATATAGTGTATAGTAGTTGAAAGGGGGGATTTTTTTTTTTTTGCTTCGATATCAAAATCTGTGTTTTTTTCAGTAACGAAATCAGTTTGAATTGTTAGTATTGGGACAACAGTAGTATCTGTATAGAGTCTTATGTATAAAAGCTTAAAGGGGGGTATTATGCAAAATCGACTTTTTCAAGCTTTACCTCATGTTATTATGTCATTCCCTCATTAAAAACATGCCTGAAGTGTTGCCTTGGCACATTCACGTATTTTTGAGTAATCTGTAAAAACTCTGATGGCAGCCATTTTAGGGATAGGTTTGCCTGAGTCCTCCCAGGAACGCCCCCACCTCCTGGAGACGCCTCCGACCTTTCGTCACCAGTCGAGTAACCAACGAACCAACAACCAGAGGTTCTTAAAGAGACAGAGGCCTATTTCGAGACATTTGCTGTAGCCATTTTGAGAGAGCAATTTTATACAAGGCAGTTGTTCTAATTTACTGCATTTACAGACCAACAGAAGGTTTGGTCATCATTGTAGTGTGATATAGACTGGTGCTATGTGACTGAAAAAAAGCATAATTCCCCCTCTTTAAACCTCTGCAAACAGCACCTCCAGAGAATGACAAGCCGTGGCCCATTATTGTTGAATAAAGCCTGAGTAACTCAGGTTGTGCATTCATTCTTTTTCAGTCGATTGAAAGAAACATTGAAAGAAACATGACGCGCTTTTGAAAACCACAGGTCTGAACTGAACTGACTCACACAAAGTTCATCGTTCAGTCTTGATCTTGCAACGCGACTCGGAAATCTAATCAGAAAAGTGTCACAAAGCAGAGATATTGTTTTCTAACTGTTCAAGAGACGATGTGGATTCACAGTTTCCCCAAAGCTTTGAAAATGTTCCTGGAAAAAGAACCAAAACCCTGAATAAAACTGCGGTTCAGACAGATTAGTCACTTGTGCATTTCCTGAGTCTAAAAACAGTCGGTCTGGTTGTGAGTGAATTGATTCAGATCCTGATTTATTCTGTTTTGCCGTTCGCCAGCCCGCGGTCCGCCCGCCGCGAGAGCCGTGGGGGGCCGTGGGGGGAACAGCGAGGGGCGGAGGGCAGCGATCGGCTCCTGCAGCGAGTGTTACGGGTGACATTTCCAGAGAGTGCAGACACACAGCGGACCCACTGAGAGGCTACAGTCCACTGTCCAGAGGAGAGGAGGCGTCTGGGGAGAGCGAGGCCGGACTGGTTTATAGCTAACCCACTGAGAGGCTGCTTCTATTTGTGTCCGGGGGAGGGAAGGGGGACGGGGAGGTCTGGAGGTCCTTGTTTCGTAATCCTTACAAACACGTGTCATCTAGAGCCAGAAAACTGAACAATAATGTGCGTCAGATCTGCAAATTTACAATGTTGGGTTTGTCTCTAATGTCAGGAAATGGGGGAATAATTTGGGGGAAAGTGGGGAGAAACTGTAGCAAAAATAAATTGATAGAAATAGGGAAAATATTAGTGATCAAAAATGAAGGAAAAAGATTGGGAAAATGAGAAAAAAATGGTGGCAAAAATAAGTAAAAGTAATTTTGAAAAAATCAGGGGGGAAAAAATGGGAAAACAACAAAATAAAGGAGCAAACATTGGACAAAATAAATTGGAAATAAAACACAAAAAATGGGGGAACAAAAAAAAAAGGTCCATCCTTATTTAAATAAATGAAAAAAAGAAAGGTAAAATCGAGAGCTTTTGCCTTTTTCCTCACAAAATCTGATACTGGGGGCAGGGCAATGTTTTTTTTTTATAACAAACTCGATTTACAATTCGATTCTATTTAAAGCAAAATAACTGTGATCAGTAAATTTAACGTTATTAAACATCCAAATTATTTCTACTGTGTTTGGATTAGTTTAGTTTAGTTTAGTTTATTGGTTCATTTGGTGGGGACGGTGCAAGTTAATGAACAAGCCACACCGGATTGTAATTTCCATCCGTCATCCCCCATGCGCACTCTCAAACACACTCTCATTCATCCTGGCCTATTGTACATGTTTTTAGTGGTAGGGGAAACCGGAGTACCCGGAGGAAACCTACGCAGACACGGGGAGAATATGCAAACTCCACACAGAAAGGCCCCGTCCTTGGTGGGAATCGAACCCAGACCTTCTAGCTGTGAAGCACGAGCGCTAACTGCTGTGCTACCGAGCCATAAAACAACACAAATCCGTAGGTGGGCTCTGTTCTTCTTGACACTTTTGCGGCGGAGGACCCTCTTCCTCTGAGCAGAGGGCAGAGAGCTAAAAAAAAAAAAGTTTTTTGGAAAATATGAATGGATTTGACCAACTCGATTTTTAAATCACGTTGATTTTTCCCCCCGCCCTAACTGCAGATCATCACTGCCACAGGAAGTGTATTCATATTTTTATTCTTTACTTCCCCCAGAATGTTAAGCCTTTGTTTATTGAAGGTGCATCAGTGAGTCGTTCCTGTTCCTTCTACATCACAATATCAAACAGAACCTCCGCGGTGGATAAGAAGCTGCTTCAAACAACACTCGAATATATTTGTTTATGGAAATATCTCTCCCGTCATGTTATATCACAAGGCTCATCGGCCGCAGCAGCGCTTCTGTAGTGTTTAAAGCCGCTCTCTCCCCGTCAGCCGTCAGACTGGAGCAGGTTTGTGAGGAGCGGCTCCGAGCGGCGAACACAGCTCCTCATGTGGAGACATTTTCACCACTGTCAGAGGTCGCTCATGCATCAAACATATCACAAAGTGTAATTATGAGGCTTTAACCTTTGATATTTCTTGTACTTCTTGTGAGATGATGCTGACGAGGACAGAGAATCTCCAAATGCCTTCAAACAGCGGTGCAGTGTTGGATAGATCCGGGTTCAAAGGTTTAAAAGGATCACAGAGAAAACGGCCGAAGGACGGTGTGTTTACATACATGACTATTGAAATTATTTCCCAACTAAAATACTGCTCAATCAAAAACGCACAGATCCTCAAATCTTGTACTTAAAGTGAATATGACAGGTTTTAATCCTTTAATCCTGTAATTATGACTCGTTTAGATGGCTAACGTCTGTTGTAATGAATAATTCTAGTTTTTTTTCAGTAAAGCAGGAATGTAATGAAGAAAAGTTATTTTTATTTCAATCTTTAAATTAATGACATACAGGTGAAACTTGGAAAAATAGGTTGCAAAAGTGCATTTGCTAATATATGAAATAGAAACTAATATATGATATAGACTCATTACATGCAAGGTGACATATGTCAAGCCTTTGTTATAATGTTGATGATTATGACTTACAGTCCATTTTCAAAATATTCAAATTTTTAATTTGTTTTTTTCAAGTTGTGAGCCGACAAATAAAGGCTATGTCACTTTGCATGTACTGAGTCTATCATTTATCAGCTTCACAGTTTAAGTTGATTAACAGAAATGAACGCACATTTTAACAATATTGTAATTTCTGAGTTTCACCTGTAGACAGAGGGAAAGTTCCATAGAATTGTGACAAACTCATTTCTATTTATTGAATTAACACATTTAAGTACATTAACAAGAAATAGCTAGAGTACCATGGTTGGCATGGCAACACACGGAAAATGTTTACGTCCTGTCAGTGTCCAGTGAGGAAGTGACAAAAAAATGCCATCTTAATTGTTTGTCTTGTCTTTTATTTCATTTTTTTAATGGGCTACGAGTCCGGAATAAAGTTGAATTGGAATTGAAAATGTCAAAACAAAAACTGGGCACAATTTTTTTTAGTCTAAATTGTGTCTAATGTGTCTTATGCACTTGAAGCACTTGAGTAAATTGACTTTTTTTTCTTTCCACCTCTGAATATAGCCATGACTTTCCCACACAAACAACTTCACAATTGACTTTCAAAGACAAAGCGCCCAAAAGAACTCTGTAACTTGAACACCCAGGATTTCACATTTATCCCGTCTCTCCTCACCGTGTACAGTAACGCCGCGCCGTGATTATGCAGTTTTCCTTCCGCGCCTGTACTTCATGATGGAGTAGCCTCGTATTAGACTCGACGGGTGAAACTTTTGGCCTGGACTCGGATGTGTTTAGTGCTTTGAGGCTGTGAATGCATAAATCATACCTCTGTATTCTTTTATATACCTGCATTAAAATTCATTGGGCTTCCTCGCCGCTGCACTGTACGCGATGCCTGTCTCGCGGCCTTATCCCGCGCTCTTGTCCCAAAGATGGATGTGGTGTTTATGAAGCGCAGTGGCTGGAGCGGCGCGAGCGCGGGTGGATCACGGAGATGACACGGCGGAGGAGACGGGCTGAGGGAGGGAGGGGGGGGCAAGATGGATGGAGGAGTCCAGGGGGAGGAAGGGGATGAGCCGGACGGAGATGGAGGGTGAAGGATTGGGGCGGGTGTTGTGCGAAGGCGAGTCGGCGGCGGTAACTTCAGAGGGATCGCCGACGGAACAAAGGCGGGAGATTAAGCGGTTTACATTGTGGCGCAGAAGCAACACGGTCAATCAGGGAATAATGCGGTTTGAGCCCTGTTTCCATATTCCTGCCGGTAGGTTTGAAACAGCCTGTAATCTAATACGGAGTTGGTGCAGCTCTTTTGGTAACTATGGAAACTGAATTTTGGACTCATGGTTAAGATCTCTGTAATGGCTGGACTGATCCACATGAAACAAAAACTGTCACAAAGTTTTCCCAGCGTCTTCTCTCTCGGCACATTTGGACTAAGGTCACGTGACTCGTAAAGGTCCAAAAGTGGAGACGATCTTCAAATTGATTAAGGCGAGACACCACTGATTTTTAGGTAGTTTCCTCCCTTAAAGGAGAAGGCCATTCTTTTTTTGCATACTGAGATATGTTCCTACCTTAGCTTAGGCACTTGGACTTTACTGTGCAGACGTCGAAGTGCTCCTAAGGTGTTATTACGCCTTACAATAGTTCCCCTTTTTATCCGCTTAGAAAATGAACAAGTTTAATTTTGTGTAACTATACTTGGATTGTGTAGCTTCTCACGTAACTGTATTTAAACAGGGGAAACATGGAGGAGCTTGGTCGCTGTGAACTTTACCTCTGTTTAGGTCCATGAGGAGAGGAGGAGAGGGTAAATGCTAACATGTTCGGTGTTATATTCTATGTTATAGCTATGGACATAAATAGCTCGTTTGAAAGGTGAGACTCTGAGCTCTCTGTAGGTGAAAACAGTTTAATTCTACGTGCCTCAGTTCCTTAGAAATCTAAGCTAAACAGAGGCTAGTTTGGATCAAAATCACAGATTTTTTTCTAGAAATGAAGATAATGCGTGTTTTATGAAACACTCTCCTTTCTGATTGACTCCTCTCTCCTCTGGCATAAACGTTAAGTGAAAAGGCAAATGCCTAAATATCTCAGTTTCAAGTCAATTTTCAAGACAGCATTGTTGACACGTTTTGAAACACCGCGTGCTGCTGCAGATCAAAACAGCCTGGTTCTCTGATTGAAGACTTTAACAGGATGTTTCTCAGTCGTCTTTGGACCGATTTTAACCATTTAAAAACTCAGAGAAATGTTAAAATCTCAACTGTTTTGATCTTTCCATATGAAGCTGCTCTGCTTTGTCAAAGAAATCTCAAAGAGAAGAGTCGGCTTTACAGCTGTTCACTGCACAACACCACGCCCCCTCAGAAGTTTTTGATCATCATTTATTTCACTTCTGTTCATCACAGAGCTACCAAAATCACACATATGGTGTATTGGAGCGTCTGGTTTCGTAAAAGAAAAAATAGTTTTTCCGTGTGTTAACAGATTATTTCACATTTTTTGATTAGCTTCTTCAAACAAGATCCAAAATCCCCTCAGAAAAAAAATGTTTGTACTAATGTGTCACAAAATCAAACCAATTTATATCTGGGTTCCATTATTCAGATTTCATTGCTAAAAATATAGGCAATTTGGCCATTTTGTATGAACGAAATGCCTTTATTTATATGTTTTTCTGATATGGACAGAACAAGAAGCATTGTTACGAAAAACCGATGCCCTGTTCATACATAAAAGCTCATCCTCAGACCTGGTCCCTCAGACTTTCCAATGATAAACTTTACAATTTTCCTTTTTCATGAACCTTCCATGTGGCATTTTTGGAACAACACCACCACTGTCTGAAAACTAAAGCTTTGTAGGCAGATGTTTCTTTCTTACGGACATAGATCCTTCTCGCACCAAAAAAAAAAAGCGCAAATGTTGCACTTTATCGCCAATTCCAGAAAAGAACGAAAACACTGACAAACGAGCGTCCGAGGAACACGAGCGGAAAAATCGCCAAATCCTCAAAACCGTAATCGTATCGCATCACTTAAATCCCGGATCTGCCGTTTGGAAAGCGCACTAATGGGGATGTTGACAGAGTTGTGGAGGCAAACATATTTCCTCTTAATGTAAAATGTGGAAGCGTGCAGAATAAAGCCGAGCACGCGTGGAGTCAGCTTGTTAGAAATGCACTGATGGATTTTTACTGTCAAGCCCAGACTTTGGTTATTCTATCTTCACGTAATCCTTCGCCGCCGCATCGCGCTTAAATTAGGCTCAAAGTAGTGTTGATATTTCTCTTTTTGAAATGTGGAATAATGTCTATGTGAAGAAAAAGAAACGAGCGCGAAACCTGGATCTGTCTTGCGGATATGACAAAGTGATGAATCTCTTGTTAGTTTTTATTTTGTGATGAAGCAGCAGCGGCGGTGGTGGTGGGGAGTCGTCCGGCGGTCCCTGAACGCCACACCGGAGATGGATGAGAGGGAGCGAGCCGGACAGTGTTACTGTGAGCGCTGGGGAGTTCCCGTGCTCCGGCAGCCGGGGGTTTCTCAGCCGGAGGAGCGTTCGGCCGAGCAGTAAAACTAACTGGTTTTTACTGCGGACGCTTTTACCAGCGATGGGAAAATAATAGAGTTCTTTTTTTGGAGGAGGAAGTGAAGGAAGGGCAGCGGCAGAACATGTTTAAAGGCGAGACATTTAGACATTTATTCATAAAGACAGTCAAATTTGAAAGTTTGCAAATAATGGATAGACCTAGGTTTAAATGTATGGCTTTATTTGTTGATAAATTTGTTAAAGATTTTTCAGAGGACGTTTTGGATCCAGTTTTTGAAAAAGCAAGTTCAGTGCTCATTAAATCAGGCTGGGAATTAGATATTAAAATGAAATAAAACCCTCAATTTTAACCAGACTCTATCCATTTTTCTGAAATCGGGACATTTTTTGGCTTATTTTTATAAGAAAACATCAAATTACACAAAACTTGTGTAGTATACCGAGAGGGCAAAATTACCAGATCACAAGGTAACACAAGGTAAGTTTCTGATAAAAAGGACAGAGACGTTGACTTCCAATTCGAAGCAGTTTATTTAAAAAAAGTGATCTAAAGTAGAATCTTCATAATTGGCTGAAACAAGTTAAGGCAGGACACTAAATTAGGAAAAATAGGAATTTATTTATCTACAACAAACAAGTTTAATTACAAATTCATTTTATTTAAGATGAAAATTTGAAGATTCCTATAGTTTAAAAACACTAAAAGCGAACCCAGTTGGCTAACCAAAAATAGCAAAGATTACTAGGACAAGTAAACAAAAAAAATACTCATAACAAAGTAACCAAAAACCCGAACAAATTGCTCTATAACCACAACTGTCAAAACCAATTTCAAAGAAAGAGGAAAAACAAAACCATAAGCTACATCAAAAGGAACAAATGTAAACAGCAGCAGGTTAGCCTGTAAAAAGGAGATTAGTTGTTAGAAAGGCTCAGCAGACCAAAGTATGTTCATGGCACCCTAACTTACTACCCTTGACGGTTCACAGGACCCTGAGGGTAAACCAAAACCCATTTAATTTAGTTTAAGGGGAGACACTACAGGCAGAACTCAATTTTTTCAATTTTCAGTTTTTGGGCCAAATTGGTCTCTGAACATATAAGCTTTCACCCGGAAACAGAAAAAATGCCTAATCTTCACAATAACATGTTTAAATATTGCGCTGATTCAATGTTCCCCCATAGACTTATATGGGAGAATGCAATTTCAAGGGCCTTTTTCTCAAAATACATTTTTCTGTCATTGTGGCGACACTATGTCCACGTCAGTCGGACCTAAAGACTTCAAATGTTCCAGCCTTGGACTGAACAATGCTTGGAAGATTTTTTCAGAGGGATTTTTTATTATTTAATCCCTAAGCCCCATTTATTGAGTTTTGAATGTCAAAAAATAAGGCGAAAATTAAATTTTTACAATTTTTTCCACTAAAAAACAGCTTATTTTAAAACTAAACAAGAAATCCAAAATCCCCTCTGAAAAAGTCTTGGCAACTCATTCATCAATAAAATGAAACCATAAATTTCAATGTAGCTCTATCCATTCAGATTTCGTCGCCGAAAAGAAATTTGGGGCATTTTTAGGCATAAAACACCTTGTTCTTATATGAAAAGATAAAATGACAGAAAACTTGCAATGGATTTTTTTCTCACATTTATGCCAGTGATCGACAGCAAAGGTTTCAAATTGATATCTGTAAATATACATTTTTTCCCTATTCACCTGCAGTATCTCGCCTTAAGTTTTTAACATACAGATTAAACAGGGACTTTTCAATACCTCATCATTAGGAACTCATGGCCACCACTCGAAACCACGTTGCAAACGGGGCACTATTGTAAGCTAGAGCCAGCACCAAGGAGAAATAGTTTTAGTATAACATTAGCATCTTACTTTTAAAGAAAACAGGGGCTTTGATGGGGCTCAATGCCAGGAGTGGGGACAACCAGAGAACACCCAGCTAGTCTCAGCGAAAGAGGGCACCATATTGGAACCAGGTGCCTTAAATAACCTTCCTAACTAGGGGGTGGGAGAGACTAGAGGAAAAAGAAACCACCCCACTACATTCGCAATACATTTTTTTCTCATATTCATGTCAGTAATCTACAGCAAAAGTTTCAATTCACATCTCTAAATTGGAAGAAAAAATCCCTATTGACCTGCTGCATCAATAAAGCTGTTCTTCTTCTGCTGTAGGGGAATAACATTAGCTTTGTGCTTCAGTATATCATAAAAACAGACATTTGTGTAAAAGTAACTCAGTCTCTTTACCGAAACGATCCCTGGGAAGACTTTTACAATCCCTGAGACGTATTTTTAGATGATCCACATCCATGGGGCACATTTCTGTTTGGAGCCTGGGCCGGTGAAAAGGCCCTTGTGCATCTCATTACAAAACCGTTATTAACTGTTGTAAAAAACGTGCTCCTGAATCATCCCCGTGAAGAACTGGGATGTTGGAAAGGCGCGAGCAAACCTTTATTGTTTGTAAATCTGCGGGGCCTTCGACAATATCGGAAACTGTGCGTCGACTTGAAGCAAATTAAAGCCAACTTTTCACACGGCGTTAAAAGCAGAAGCAGCACAATGGGGAGAAATATCCCTTCGCAAAAAAGCACAGTGGAGTCTTTTATGCGATGGATTCACTCACTCCATTGGTTTCTAAGTGAAAATGGTCCATAGGAGTTTCCACGCGGTCTGTCTTTTCATAAAACTGTCCACGGATTCAGTTAAGTGCTTTCAAATGGTAATGCTGTTTACCCCCGGGCTCTTGTAATTCTCACAACAAAGCGAATAGCATTTGATTCCGCCGCATTAGCCGACAATAACAGCTCTCAGCTCGCCCAGCGCCGGTATTTACTCCCTAATTGATTGGCGTTATTACGGTAAATTGCCGCGTACAGTGCGTTTTGGGGGGAGTTTATCGCATTAGTGCCGTTAAGGAAAATGCACTTGAACGGTCCAGTTGTGTTTGTGGTAAACAGTGGGTCAGGGTTTGGGCCGGTGGAAGATGCGGAAGTTTTGGTGAAGAACTTTGTGCTTTGTCAATAACGGCAGAACGTCGATAAAGCGGGTTTTATAAAGGAGAATCAATATCATTTATTTTGATAAGCTGCTTTAAGGCTGGGGTTGGATGATTCACTCAGTGGCGTTTGTTTAGGTCGGTGGTTCTCAACTGGTGGGACCTTTAAATCGGTCGTGGAATTTCATTGGGTCACAAGTCTGAGATTATTTTGTCCAATCTTTAACTCGGAAAAGTAAAACTATCGATCGATGGACGGATCGGTGCGGCGTCAGCAGTGATGCGGTCGCTGTATCGGACTGTTGTGGTGAAGAGGGAGCTGAGTCGGGGCAAAGCTCGATCTACGTTCCCGCCCTCACCTATGGTCATGAGATTTGGGTAATGACCGAAAGGAGGAGATCGCGGATACAAGCGGCTGAAATGAGTTTCCTTCCCAGGGTGGCTGGGCGCACCCTTCGAGATCGGGTGAGGAGCTCAGTTACCCGGGAGGAGCTCGGAGTAGAGTCGCTGCTCCTTCACGATGCAGTTATAAGGAGTTGACATTTGCAACACAACTTTGTAAATGGCTAGCACACACACAAGCTAACACGCTAACACACAAGCTAACAACACACAAGCTAACATGCTAATACACAAGCTAGCACGCTAACACACAAGCTAACACACAAGCTAGCATGCTAACACACAAGCTAACACGCGTTTTGATTGACTCACCGCTCTGTCCTGGTCGCTCCATCACATTATGGGACTCGCATTGGTTATAAAAGTTAATCCACTTTGATTCTGGCGACGGTTCACCAAACATCCATCAGTGACAGTCACAGAAAAACACTATTTCGGTGATAGTAGTAGGAAATAGCATAACCACATGGCTAAAAGCTACAAAAAGTCAATTTTGCATGATATAGGACCTTTAAAGAGGGGGTATTATGCTTTTTTCAATCACATAGCACCAGTCTATGTCACACTACAATGATGACCAAACCTCCTGTTGGTCTGTAAATGCAGTAAATTAGAATAACTGCCTTGTATAAAATTGCTCTCTCAAAATGGCTGTAGCGAATGTCTTGAAATTGGCCTCTGTCTCTTTAAGAACCTCTGACCCTTTCAGACACGCCCCCTCCACACGCTGTCTGTGGCATCAGTGGGGAGGGGGTTCTGCTGAGGAGCAGTGGTTGGTTACTCGGCTGGTGACGAAAGCTCGGAGGCGTCTCCAGGAGGAGGGGGCGTTCCTAGGAGGACTCAGGCAAACCTATCCCTAAAATGGCCGCCATCAGAGTTTTTACAGATTACTCAAACATACGTGAATGTGCCAAGGCAACACTTCAGGCATGTTTTTAATGAGGGAATGACATAATAACACGATGCAAAGCTTGAAAAAGTCGATTTTGCATAATACCCCCCTTTAAATGCTGATTATTTACACTCATTTTATTTATTTACAGTCTGTCAGTCAGCAGCATGTATCCACCTTAAGTTATTCATGCTTTAAAGTGGGTGCATTGCTAATGCTAAGCCGCTGCTGCCCCAGTGCAGTGTCAGGAGGGTAACCGTAAACCTGACTCTCCAATTAGCAGCGAGAGCCTGAAACTTAAAGCGACGACAGGAAATGTAAACAGCGGCGTCTCCTCGGTGGCTCGGTGCCGTTGTTGGTCAGGTTCGGTGTGGAGGAGTTTTCCCGCAGTGCGCTGACGTCTCGCAGAAGGAGCTGTCAGGAAAAAGTGAAGTGTCACATTGGGACAAATTGCCCTGGCCCCGGGTGAGTCCTGAGGGGCAGAGCTGTACCTGTCACCGCAGCAAAACGCTCGCCGTACGTCTCACTCCAGCAGCAAAACACGCTTTTCAACACTCATAATCTCATCTCTGCGGAGAATGTGCTGGGAGACAAACAACTAACCATTTTCAGGCATTCAATCGACATTTCCATGCTAAAAAATGTCACTGATGGACTCATTTGCTTTATAAGTTCAGTGACAATAGAAAATGTGTCTCTGCAGGTTTTGCTCAAATTTGTTCTGAAAAAAAAACTTTGACGGGTACTGTAAGCATCCAGATTGTTCACAAATCTCGAGAATAATATGTGCATTGATCTCCACTCCAAAAAGACGATAGAGTGTCTATGTTAGTTTGTCTCAAATTGTCTCAGAACCAGTGAGAAATGTGTATAACGTCTGTGCATTTTAAGTATTGGGGCATGAAAATCACATGAAAAGCTTTAAATTCGACTTCCGCCTGAATCTGAGAGCTGTTCAGTTAAAGGCTCTGTAGCGCTCGTTAAGTTTTGCTAAGGTACTAATAAGCTTTAATAATTTGCTTGTAAAGTCTTAACACACTGCTTATTATGCTTTTACCTGTTAAACAGCCAACCTCAAAGGGATATTTCAGGATTTTTGACATGGGGCCTCATTTCCTAGTTATTTCTGAGGACAGCTTGCTGATTTCTGGAGATTTTTTTTTGTAATTCATGCAGTTCTTATGTTTGAAGAGTTTTGTGGCGCTACGCTAGTGCAAGACTAGCGCATTTCTATGGTATCAGCTAGCCTGAATTAAAAACAGTGTGACCCGCTCCACAGAGCAGCTGAGGCAAATCACTTATAACACCAGACTAACCATATACATGTCTGTGTCCATAGAGTAAAGGTGCGTACACACCAAACGCTTTTCAGGCGTCAAAAACGCGCCTAAAGCCCGTAGTTAGACGCTTGTGCTTACCTGAAGTCAGACACTTGTCACAGCGATCCTCTGGCCGCACGTCAGCGTGTGTTCGTAGCTACAACAGGCGTCCTCGAGGCCCAAACACATTCCCAGCGCAGATTCAGCCACTGAAATAAGTTTTCTTGTCGCTGCTTTTAATCCTGGGTGTTTAGGTAAAGAAACACTGAAGTGTGTTGTTATAAAAGTCCCAGAGCTGCTGTAGCTCCGGTTCACAATGAAGCTAAACCTCCGTATTTTTTTTTATTTTTTTTGGCCGGCATAGCCTCTCCCCCGGTGGCTCAGCTACAACGTACGTCACTGTTGGAGAAAGCTCCTGATTGGTCGACGCTCGCAAATTTCTCCAAAAAGTTCAACATTTCCCATCTCTAGCGTCGGCTGCGCTGACGCCCTGGAGGCGCGTCAAAAGTTTACCACACGTGGAAAGCTTCAAAACCCGCCGCACAGGAGGCGAGTGACTCGCTGCAGGACATTTTGACGCTCCCTGAGGCGCGTCCTCCATGTTTTTTCAATGTAAACCTGACGCTTTGCTGCGTTTGGTGTGAACGCACCTTAATTTTTGGAATATAACTGACCTTGCATCACATGAATGATCGCATTTTGAGGGACTATTTTCTAGCAGATGCTGCTCAAAGATAAGTTCTTTAAAAGGCAAAATGGTTAAAAGTCTGGTGTTATAAGTGATTTGCCTCAGGTGCACAGTGGAGCGGGTCAGACTGTTTTTAATGCAGGCTAGCTGATACCATAGAAATGTGCTAGCCTAGCACAAGCCTAGCGCCACGAAACTCTCAAATATAAGAACTGCATGAATTACAAAAAGAAAATCTCCAGAAATAAGCAACACTCTGGATAACTGGGAAATGAGGCCCTATGTCACAAATCCTGAAATATCCCTTTAACCCTTACCCTAACCCTAAAAGGATTACTAATACTTATTAATACTTAATGAAAACACCTTAATCTAAAGCGATACCAAAGTCTCCTCTTTAAAGCCACAGTGTGACATTTCACCCAATAAATACAATACAATAACTTTCCTCAAACCTGACTTTAACTTTACGAGGAGTTGGACGTCTCCTGCTCGTCTGCATGGAGGTGTCAGCTCAGTCTGAGATTTAAATAAGTTTAGTTCAAAGCCACTCGTAATTCCAGGGCCTTGAATGTTTGTATTTAAAGTTAATCATTAGCAGTATTTTTTTTCATGTGAAGTTTGACAGGAAAAAGATAATGCATTGAGTTATTTGAATGATGAGTTTACTGAACCTTATAAGTTGTACTTGTTCGGGTTTACAGTGACTGCAAAACTAGCTAACTAACTAGTGTGGAGCTGCTCATTAGAAGCTTGTTTGGTTTGGCTGGCAACAATGTGTCCCTTTAAGAGAAAACAGACAAAAAAGTGATAAAAACAGGACTCATCTGAAGCGACGCCGGTGTTTGATCTGTTTTCCCTGGTGTGATCCTTTTGCACGGCGTCCAGACTGGGCTCGTCCCGATGACCTCTCTCCCCATCCCTCCCCCCACACTGTCATCTCTCCACTTCCCCGCGGCGTTTAAAGCCGCTCTCTCCGTCTCCGCCGTGTTTAGTGTTCCTCCGCTGTTTTTATGTGTAATCGCGGAGGCTCTTCTGGGAGCTCCGTCCGCCATCTGTGAGCTCGCCGTGATGGTTCCCCTGAGTGTGTTTCCCCCTCTCTCCAGCCTCGCTCTTCTGCCCCATAAACCTGCTCACAGACGTCCCACCAAGCCCCGGCCAAACGAGGTCTTCATTTCAGCGCCCTGAGCTCATTGGAACAATCCCAGCTTCCGCTTTACTTCCGCGTTTGTTCAGAGTCAAAAAAGTGACAACAAAGATACAAAAGTGCAACACAAATGTGACAAATATAACAAAAAAGTGCCGACATATGGAGACATCCGAGCATTACCCAAATCTATGAGCTTCCTGAAAAAAGCAGCAAAATAGCGAGAAAAACGAGACATAAACAAGGATGAAAAGGCGCCAAAAAAAGCAAAAAAAAAGCAATAAAGTGACCACAAAGTGCAAAAAAAGAGGAAAAGTGATGAAAAAGTAACAAAAAAGTGACTACAAAGAGGCAACAGCGCGTGGAAACATCCACGCATTGGCCCAATCTCTAAAAGCTTCAAAATAGCGGCAAAAATGCAACAAAAATGTGACAAAAAAGTGCTGACAAAGCGGCAACAAAGCATGGAAACATGAGGAAAAGTAACGCTTTATTTTACAGTACCCTTGATGCATTGTACCAAACTAAATTTAGGGTGTATTCAGAACAGAAAAGTCCTAACCTCAGGTTCTCCGGAGCAGCTGGAGGAAGAGGAGTTTTGTGCAGATGAAGGGTCGTCTGCTGAGCTGTTTGTTTCTATTATTATTATTTTTATTCTAAACTGTTCGTCTCGTTCCGTCTCGGTCTCGTTCCTCCTCTCTTTAAAGCAGTACTAAGTAACTCTTCCCCCTAGAGGCCTTAAGCGCAACTGCAGGTGTAGTAGCAAGTTACGATTTTTTAACTTATTAATTGTCTTGGAAAGTAAATACTACGCTGACAGGAAAGGCAAAGGGAGAGAGGGTTACTGTGCATCCAATTTTACAATGGAAATATTTTTTTTTCACTCAAACTTTGCTGTAAATACTGTTTAAAGTGACGTTAGCCCCCAGTTAGCTTTGCCCATTAGCATGTTAGCTTCTTCTTTGTGATTCCATTAGTGTGTATTGGTGACTCCGGCCCGGTGGCAGTCAAGTTGCAAACTTGGTTTTCTGGCCAGAGACACCAGGGGGAGATGAAATCATCCAATCATCCCATAAACACTTGTATTACCCCCACAGGGACTACGAAAAGGATTTATTAAGGTAAACACGTTACTTAGTACTGCTTTAATGTGTCTCGTACTTTCATTTAAGTTTGGTGAAGTTTTTTCCATTTTGACGCGGCTGTTCAGGAGACGCTCGGAGCCTCTCCTTCATTTTCTCGCTCAACATGCTGAACACGAACACATTTTCATCTTTTCTAGCAGTTGTGTTAGTGCATCTGCCCAACTTTTCCAGGAGGCTCAGTGTCTCCTCGTTGCTCCAAGTCTGTCCACGGCTCATTGTTTCCATCTATCCAGTATTAGCGTTAGCGGCAGCGAAGGCCTTGCTACGGTGGCTTGCTAGGCCCAAAAGGCACATGTATCCCACAGTTGTTTCGGATCAACAGTGGTTTATATTCACACCTGCAGCGAACTAGACCAGAGTCCGTTTGGAACCAGACCACCTGAACAAGTGTGTCTCGGTTCTTTGATCCGCACCAGGATTCGTTTGTTGTTTTCGCACCTGCATAAAAAATCCGGACCAGCGTTCAAAATGAACCTCGGTCTGTTTAAAGTGCAGGTCTGAACACACCCTAACTACAATGTGCTCTGTAACAATGTGTAATGACTTGTACCTATGGGTTAGATACACCATGAAATATGTATTTGTAGTTTGTAGGTACATAATGTAATAAGACATAACTCTATCCCTAACCTTAAGGGTCTCATGTCCTATTACATTATGTACCTTCAAAGCACTAATACAAGTTATTCCATTGTGTATTTAGCCCATTGTACTAAATGTAGTTAAATACAGTATATGAAGATACTGAGAAATAAAGTGGTACCAAACCGAAGATCAGTTTCGTAGGCCTTAGCATTCAAGTGAGGCTGTAAGAAGTTTTTAGTTTTGGATAAAGCTGAACTGGAGATTATGCACTCAGATGTTTCCCACCTCTCTCCCTCCCTCTCCCTTCTCTCCCCCATAAACCAGCCCGTGCCCCCCCCCCCTTCTCCTGACAGTTGTTTATGCTGCTGTAAGATTCAGTTAGTCTTCGAGGGAGCGAGGCCCTGTGTTACTGCCTGCCAGGGTGACATTTCATTTGCAATGAATCATGGTCCGGCGCGGCAGCTGAGAGGCCCGGGCGGAGCAAATTACGCCACTACACCGGTGTCCTGCCTGCCCCGGGGCTTTTTATCCTCGCCCCGCGCAACTCACCTCCGCTAACCCCCCGGATCCGAACACGGAGGCGAGGAGGGCGCGGAGGGCGGAGGGCGGAGGGCGTTAGCAAAGGACATCGCGGCGGCACGAGGCGTCGAGTCAAGCTGTCCTCTTTTTATATCTGATCTTTGAATCGCAACACGTTCTTACACCATCTCTAATATTTGGTTGTTTCGGTACAACTGGTAGTATCAGAAACAGGTAAAAATATAGAGTCCAAGTTTTGAGTTTGTTGTTGTTGGGTCATTAAAGGAAGTGACTCAAATAAATGATACAAATTTAAAAGAATTAGTCTTTTACGTTATTGTTCTGTTTCGGAAACCAAGTATCGGTGTCAAACATTGTCTTTTAATTGAACTTGAATAGTAAAGCAACAAAATCAGCGGCTTTTTACCATCTGAAAAACTTTGCCAAGATCAGAGGAATAGTGTCTAAACTATAAAGACAGGTTAGACTCCTGTAACGGCTGCAGAACATCCAGAACCAGGAAATACGACCATATTAGTCCAGTGCTCCGGTCGCTGCACTGGCTTCCTGTCACTCAGAGAATAGACTTTAAAACAGCTCCATACCAAAGTCCATCTGACATGTTAGAGCCGAACCATCTCAGGGAGGGTCTCCTGGTTTCCAGAGTCAGGACTAAATACACTGAGGCTAAAGCTAGAATCTGGAACAGTCTTCATGAGGACGTGAGACAGGCCTCAACTCTGACAATGTTCAAATCCAGGCCGAAAACAGTTCTTGTTACCCGTGAATATGACACTGAAAGTAGTTTATTCGCGCTTTTTGCATTTTACAAAAGTCCCGGGTTCGATTCCCACCTGGACGGGGCCTTTCTGTGTGGAGTTTGCATGTTCTCTGTAGGTTTCCTCTACCACTAAAACATGTGCAATAGGCCAGGATGAATGAGAGTGTGTTTGAGAGACTGCATGGACGACGGATAAAAATGAACCCAAGGCTACAATCTGCTGCAAACTAACATTCCAGGCGTTTCATCCATTGTTCACCAAGATCTGGTATCGATGATGGGAGAGTAGCATCAGACCTAGACCAAGATCAAATCAGCACCAAACTGGGTCCAAAAGGGTTACAATGAGACCAAATTTAGAATACAATGGGTTTAACTATGTCTAAACCAGAAAAAATATCACATTTAGTTGGTATCACCCACTCCCTGCAGAGTTTATTAGTTGTGTCTGAGGAGAGGTGAGCCAATTCAGTACTTTTCACCAATAAAACACTTGAAATACCCTAGCCATATTAATAAAGTACGTAGATTCGAGACTGAACCGTCTTTCACAGAGCCTGGTGATGTTCCTCCAAAGCCGGCGCTACTTATTTGCCAGTACTCCATTGTTTCCTTATTACTGACTGGTGTTGACAGCAGCCGCACTCTCTCGCTCTCGTACTGATTCTTATTGTGATTGAGGGCAGGACCTTTTCCGTCCCCGGCCACCTGATCCTTCTCTGCAACGCCACATGAAAACAATCCGCTGCCTTGGTCGAGAAATATCACCAGGAAGAGAATCTCTGTCCGTCTAAGAATGTCATTTCAACAGGCTGTTCGAAAACAGGCTTTGTTTTTGAGGTAGAGTCAGGAAAAACCGCAGCAGCTTTTGAAGTTGTAGAAGCTCGAGTGTTTACTCTCAGTTTTCAAAGCCATTTACCACAATTAGCTGAATTCCCTGAGTCAAATGTGATGCCAGTTCGTCTCCAAATGTCGCATAAACGATGGAAAAGTTGGCGAAGGATTTTTCTGAAGAACTTAAATGACATTAAGAGCTTGGACTTGAGCCACATTCCTTCCACTACATTCAGACTGAGAGATGCTGCAGACCTTTGATTGGCAGTTTTATCTTGGTATGAAATATTTTTCTGCGAAATACTAGAATACGCCACATAACTTTCTCTGCTAAATAGCGATTACTGTATGTAGTGTTTGAAGATGTGGAAAACGTCCTTGCTTCACCCGGTTTGTAGAGACTTAAAAAGTTGCATATTCAGATGTTTGCAAAAGTTTCCGTGGAGGCCTGATGCAGGAGACTAAAGGGCCTGTCTCACCGGCCTGGAGACTATAGTTGGAGACTCGAGTTGCCGCTTGTCATGAAGATGTTTCCGAGACGTCCTCTGGAGATAAGGCGGGGCTCCAGGTGGACGTGGTGAAACAAAGAACAGGTTGGATTTCAGCGATGCGTGTGGTCTCAAGCGGTTGTGTTGCGAATACTATTCTTTGTTGGTACCATGTTATTTTCCCCCACGCTTTGAACCCTGTGGCTAATATGACGGTGCGGCCAACAGGCACTAGAGGCAAAAGTGAGATGGGCTTGGAGAAAGATTATGGCTGGACTTCTAATCCACGCTGCTCTTGGCTGAGGAAAGGTGGACGAGTAACTTTTAAAATGATGAAGGCTCACTTTAGCCTAAATGTGGAAGGGCTTTGCTCGCCTGGGGAGCGTCTGAGCCGGAGATGTGGCCACAACGTCGACGGGTCAAACATCACAGCCCTACACTTCCTACTGATGTCGGCTACACTGGCCATTTCTGCCTTTTTTCCGCGTTTCTCACTGCCCGTCCCTGCCGCCCTCCCTCTGCCACAACTGCACCTTTCTCCAGGATCAGGCGTCTCTTCTTCCTCATCCTCGACATGGGCCGCTCCGAGCTGTTGCGCCGCACTATGAAAACCTCAGGCTTATATTTGTGTGTGGCCTGTATGTGCACGAGGCACATTTGGCTGATGTGGTCAATAGTAAGATGTGCTTAATTGGCCAAAATTTACGGCAATTGTTCTCCCAGACCTGTCGGATACCAAGGATATCACAAAGAGACGAGCTCCATACGACTCTTTGAGGAACACAAATAGTATTTGCAACGTTGCCACAGCTACTTGAGCCCACAAAGACCTGAAGACTACCTGGAGACTCGCTTTATGTCCAGGGGATGTCTCGGAGACATCTCCATGACGGCGACTCGAGTCTCCACTACTCTCCAGGTCGGTGACACAGGCCCTTTAAAGACGATAAGGACTATGTCAGTGTGTGGGAAAACCTGCGATGTTCAGCGGCTGACTTGAAAATGACATATTATAAAACTTTTAAACACAATATCCGTTAAATTCAACAGAAAGTGGAAGCCATTTGGTGTTTCTTGTGTTATTTTTCAGTGAATTGTGTCAAAACAAGACTTAAAACTCCGGAATCAGGCTCAAATTGAACTTTTGCACTGATCTTCCCATATATCGTGGGCTCATGGACATTGAGTCAAGCCTATATTGCTTCAGAACAAGTAAAAAAAAAACAGCTCTTTCTTCCTTTAAATCGGCTACAGGTCCCAAAACATCTCTAAAAGAGAAAAGCTCAAAGTCCCTCACAGCGATATGCTGAAGACGCCGTATCCGATGAATCCTTTGCCCTTTTTCTAATCTGTAAAATCGCTGCTGCAGTTCCTCTCCGCGGCTTGTTTTATCTCGATGACCGCGCCCGCCTCCCTCGTATGTCCCTTCAAGCCGCTTTACAGACCCATAAACCTGTCCTATATTGGGGTTTTACCATCTCCGGGACGTCCCGCCTTCTCCCCGCGGCCTTTTCCCCCCGTGAGCCGCGACCGGCAAATTTACATTGATGCCTTGGAATAGCAAAAGATCCGCAGGGGTGAGCGCGTGTGTCAACCTGCGATAAGACCCCCCCGAGCCGTAAACGCTACCTGTATTACACCACGGTGGACGGAAACTGACCTTCACGCGCCGGAATTTGCATGTTATCGAGTCAAATGTGCGAGAAAAATCCAATTTCCTATTCACGGGGAGATGTTTAAGATTGCTTTTGCGCGCACTTATCTTGTTGACACATGCGTACATGGTCTAAAATAGGCCTCAGATCGCACCGAGTGGCTGCAATCCTTTTTAAAGATTCAATTCTGGACCGAGAGGAGGCCCGATCTTTAGCGGAAAATCCATGGGAGGTCTTTATCTAGTGGCCTACAAAGGGGAGATATGGGCTCGCTGCTGTAAGTCCCACCAAAGGGAGAGACATGTATATAAGAAGAAGAAGATATGGAGAAATGGGTGATAGTGTGTTGTTTAAATGTCCTGGTGAAACAGACTGCGGTAAGTGTAGAGATATAATGTCCAATGTCTAAATAGGAAGTGTGTAAGACATGAACACATTACAAAACAACACCCACAGTGGCCGGGCTTAACACAATTGCTGTCTTCATCTTGTATCTGAACTCTGAGCACTAGGGAAGCACCGATACAGACACCAGTATCGGGTATCGGTAGGGCTGCAACTAACGATTATTTTGGTAATCGATTAATCTACCTATTATTTTTATGATTAATCGCTTGGCTGTGAAAGGTGCATGGAAACTGTATTTCTTAATTTTTTTTTATCACATTAGCTAAAGTGGCGCCGCTTGAGGACATGTTGATGGAGTAAACTAAAAGTAGACGTTTGTAGGAGGCTCTTTGTTCTAATCTGCTTCCTGATTGGACGAGACAAACACAGATATTAATGAAATTTATAATGTACAAAACACTACAGACCCTCACTTTAAAAACAAAGTAGGTTTTCATCCAAAATACATAATTGTCATGTCTTTTTTGCTCTATTTTAGTCTGTGTTTGCTAGAAAACGATTAATCGATAACTGAAATAGTTGACAACTTTTTTAGTAATCCATTAGTTGTCGATTAATCGATTAGTTGTTTCAGCCCTAGGTATCGGGTCGATACCACATACACAGACACACATATGAGGTCCCTAGACCAGAAACCGATACCACTTGACGTGTGTCCGGCGCTCCTACAGGACGCAGCTCCACTGAGGAGAGAAAATAGCAACAAACTGGAGAATTGTTCAGTGTAAATCCAATATTCCACATAGAGCTGGCTTTATTACATACAACACTCCCTAAATCAGAGTCTGTGCTGGATTTAACCAGAGCTAAATGTTGTTGGTGCTGCAGCGTCTGCAGTGTTTACAATATGTAAGGCTAATGTTGCTAAACTAGCCGGTAACTCATGGCTAACAGTTTTGGCGATTCTTACGCCATTTTATGCCCATTGGCTGATTCATCTGAAAAACTAACCCAGCAACTAAAACGTCCTCAGAGAATCCAAAATAAAGAGATACAGTAGGTTTATGTTGAGCCAAAATGAGCTACAGCAAAACAATCAAATTGCTGAAGCTACTGGATAAGTTACTATTAACACACAAGAAAATCTACACGGAGCTGAAGTAAAAGTGAAAAGAGACCATTTATCTGCAGTAATAAGTAACATCTCAATACTATTGTTAAATAAACACACATAAATGAATAAAGCACAGGCATTGAGGAGCTTTTGGACATGAGCTGCTCTGTCTGTGATCTGTTCAATTCTGATATAACTTCTCTTAAAAAGTCAGTCTATAAAGCGTCTATTCACTTCAAAAGGTATGTCGAAGAAAATGCCTTTAACCCGTATCAGTATTCGGTATTGGCAGGCACTTAAACAGATGCCCGAGCCACCCGCTTGTATCCGCGATCTCGTCCTTTCGGTCATTACCCAAAGCTCATGACCACAGGTGAGGGCGGGGACGGAGATCGATCGGTAAAAAGCACAGATTGGGAGAGAGCGCTGAACACCATAGCGAGAACTGGTGAAAGATTTGCACATTTTTAAGAATCTCTATCATCATCGGTAAAAGGACTTGTTTATATGAAGTGTTTTCTCATTTAGTTTTGACTCAAAGTTCGTCGAAATTGGAGCTGGCACTGAAACAGGGTCAAGAACGTGAAAACAGGAAAATCCTAAATGGTGATCTCGGTGATGTCTTTTCAAACAACAAATGTTGCTTTGTACTCGAGGAGGGTTCAAATGTTCGTAAAGTGAAAACATCTACACCACCAACCACTTCATAGTTGCTTAGGAACTGACGTCCGCAGGCAACAAAGGGGCACTTGAGTTGAATGTGTGTCAAGTAATTAATGCATGTGAAGAGGTCTCCGGTTCGCGGTTGGCAATGGAGAAGGTGATGTTTAAATCGAGGATCACAGCTCTCTCTCCCTCTCTGTTCAAGTCTCCTTAAAACTTCTGCCTCAAAAACTTTCCCCCTTCACCCTTCGCTTCCTCTTCCTCAAAGACACAAACTCCCCCGTGTGAGGGATTGGATCGATCCATCTCTCGCCGGGTCCAACCATCCCGCTGCGCGTTGGGGGCCGACAGATCAGGCCTGGCTCCTGTCGCTTTTCCCCTTGACTTGTCTCCTGTCCCGGGGCACGCTCCTGATCGATATCTCCCCCCCCCCCCCCGTCCTCTCTCCTCTCTCTCGTCTTGTCGGGGGCGGGGCGCTCGCAGAGGTGAGCCGAGCCGCTGTGGTGGTCTGACACAGAGGGGAGATGGCAATTATAGCTAGAGGTCATGGGAAGATTCCTCATCTCGCTCTTGGGAGAGGGCAATAAAGCGGAGACGTTTGGAAGTGCAGGGCTTTCGGCGGACAGACATGGACCAGGTTTGTGCCAATGATCTTTAATATATATATATTTTTGCACCGTATTACAAGGCAAGGCGAGTTTGGCCCTGACTTGGCACTTGGCACATCCTGGGTGAATTAGCAGATGGTTACAAGAAACTCATAATCATAGGGCTGTGCAATTAATCGAAATTCGATTACAATTTCGATTACTACACTAAACAATTACAAAATTAGCATAATCGCAACAAAAAAAAACGAATATAATTTTCTTCTATTTGTTTTCCACATTTTTTTTTCTATTTTTTATTTTTTTCAATATATTTTTTTTTCTTTTCACATTTTTTTCTTCTCAATTTTTTTCTATTTTTTTTTTTTTTCAAGGCAGACTTGCTTTTCAGGCCGCTGGGATTATTTTCCCTTCTCATTTCAGGGGCCATGGCTCATGCTTTTGCCTGACAGATAAACAAACTACGCTGTGTGATGATGTCATCAGGCCGCACTGCTCAGTTTACTTGCGCAGGTGTGAGGCCTGGACAGCAGGGGGCAGGTGTGAAGCAGGGACCTGTCTTTAACCAAGGCGTGCTTGAAATCATTTGTACTTTCATGACTGTTCAGAAAACAGAAAATATCAGCATAGTTTTTTTGATTAATAAATAGATGAATAAAATAAAGATAGAATAAAAAAAAAATGATTGTTTGAATAATCGTGAATTCAAGTATGACTGAAATAATCGTGATAATAATTTTTTCAATAATCGAGCAGCCCTACATTATCACACCTTGTGCATTTGTTTCACCCTGTTGTTTTCAAATATCCTTCAAACCTTTTCCCTGTCCTTTCAATAAACCGGACTTTCATTTCATCAAACTCATCAGAGATTCTGTCGAGCAGTTATTTTTTCCGCAAAACGTCAACATAAACGTTAATTGATTACAGTACAAGAGTGCAGACAAAATACTTTCAGTCGTCACATTCAAGGGTAAAGAAAACTGTTTTCAGCCTGGATTTGAACATTGTCAGAGTTGAGGCCTGACTCACATCCTCATGAAGACTGTTTCATATATTTAATTTTAGCCTCCGTGTGTTTAGTGCTGACTCTGGAACCACCAGCAGACCCCTCCCTGAGATGGTTCATACGGCTCTAACATGTCAGAGATGGACTTTGGTGCTAAACCACTGAAGTAAAGTGACTGAAGCCAGAGCACTGGACTAATATGGTCGTATTTCCTGGTTCTGCAGCTCTGACAGTGAGCAGGCCGTTACAGTCGTCTAACCTGCTGGAGACAAATGCATGGAAGTCACTCTAAGTCTGGTGGACGACACTTTCCCTCTGATCTTGTCAATGTTTTCCAAATGGTGAAAAGCTGCTGATGTTGTTGCTTTGATGTGGCTGTTTCAGTTCAGGTCTGAGTCCATGATCACTCCTAGATTTCTTTGAAGGTCCTAAATGTCATTAAAAGGCAATCAACTCAACCTTTTCTCAATGTGAGCCCTATGGATCCTGGCGTTGTCATCTTGGAAGGAAAGATGATGGAATAACCTGGTCATTCAGGATGTTCAGGTTGTCTTCTTTCAGCTCATTCTTTGGGTGTTGCTGGACCGAGACCTAAACAACTGCAGCCACCCCAGATAAGAACAGTTGCTTCAGATCCGTTGAACACTTTTTTTTAGTTGACTTGCAGTTTTGGCCAAAATTGTGCTGTATATATTTTTCTCTTTGCTTAAAAGTTTCTCTTTGTATCCGACTTGCGGCTGCTGCAGCTGGTCAGGTCTAAATTCAGCAACACTATGATTATTCCGTCAATGGATTCAATCTTCTAAACAACATCTTGGTGAAAAATAAACGCAACACTGGCTGTTTTTGACGTCGGAGAAGCTCATTGAAACAAAGCCACGAAGCTACAGGCCCGACGGCGGCTTTTTCTCTCTCCACATAACACTTTGCGTCCTGCTGCTTGTCCTGATTATCACCAATACATAAATATGACCAAAATCGATGTGCTGCATTACGTCGCCCGGTCTCTTCTCCACAGTTCTCCAACGATAGAGTCGATGGCGCCGTGTGAAAGAGGCAGTCCCCCCCCCCCTAGAAGTAACTTATAGCTCTCCCCCCACCTCCCGATCCCGCCCGTCTGTGTCGGACACATGTGGACACAGAAACCACGGCGAAAAACAACAGAAAAACAGCCTGTGACGATCGATAATGGAGGGCAGGGGGGAGGTTGACGTGTCCAGCCTCTCGGGGGGAAATGTGGATATAAAAAAAAGATACGGCAAACATGTTTCTGCCTAATATGAAACTGACAGTCGACGGGTGACGACCAGCGGAGACGGAGGGACCGCTAATAGAACGGATATGACTGGAGATGACAGTCAATAACGTGTCGCTATTGTTTCGCGGTGAATCACGGCACGTCTGCAGATGCGTGGGAAGAATGTGACTCAAATTGGCGTTGGCAAATTATTAGTGTTTTTGTATTACTGCGCGACCTTGAAGGTATAGACGGGATGCAAGACGACATGGCTGCGGTCTGTCGGTCAAATGCTCGGGAAAGCATGTACGATCGGGCAACTCCAGTGGGTCTCAGACTGCGAGCGTGGGGCGGATTCTTCAGGTGGTGCTCAAGGTCATGCGTTTTCATTAATGGAGAGAATTTCATGTTTTTTTTTTCTGGTTAAGCCATTAGCCATGGTACAGATCCGTTTTAGACTTCATTTTGTCTGATTTTGCTTGCTGAGAAGTCTTATTTCACAGCTTTCTTTCTAGAGACCTAAATAAGGCTGGGTGTAAATGGTTTCAGTGCTAGAACTTTAACCTCCAGATTCCACATGTTCACTAAGCTCCGCTCCAACGCCAACGCCTACTACATTCTTTTCTAGTGATGGGATTTACGGCTCTTTACTGGGAGCTGAGTCTTCATTTCAAAGAGCCGTTCAAAAGACTGGCTCTATTTGATATACTTTTTTAATAACGGCAGACCGAAAGCTCACAATATCTGGCGTGGGGTTTCATCTCCCCTGGTGTCTCTGCTTCCGAGTTGGAAGTGCAATACACACTAATGGGAAGACTTATTAGAAGCTAATGGGCTAAGCTTACTGTGGGCTAGCGCCGCTTTAAACAGTATTTACAGCCAAGTTTGAGTGAAATAAATGATCTCCATTGTGTAATTGGATGAACAATATCACTCTCTCCCTTTGTCTTTTCTGTCAGCGTAGGATTTACTCTCACAGACAATTAATGAGTAAAAAACACAACATGCTACGGCACCTGCAGTGGTGCTTATGGCCTATTTTTAGCTCAGCATCAATTATTATATAGTTATAGTGTTGTCATAGTTATCATTGTTGCACATGAGTTACTTGAATTACTTGAAACTAGAAACTTGCCTCCGTCTGATGTACATGTTTCATGTGTTGAGGTGATTACATGACAATTGCACTTGTTTCCAGACCAAACCTCCAGGCAATTTAAAAAAAAAGCCAACGTGGCCCTTCTGGAACCTAAACGTGGTGGAGGGGTTTGAGCGCCTGAATGATCCTGGAGCTCTGTTGTCGGGGTTTTGTGCCCTGGTAGGGTCTCCCAGGGCAAACAGGTCCTCGGTGACGGGTCAGACAAAGAGCAGTTCATGTGAGACCAACAGGCCTGGTTAGAACCATGAGGCCGTCCTTCTGTGGACCCACCACCTGCAGGAGGAGCGATAGGGGCGGGTGCAGTGTGATTTGGGCAGCTCCAACGGCTACCCCCACGACCCGGCAACGGAAGTGGAAGAAAATGGATGGATGGGCCCTTGTATCAAAAAGTTTGTCCATATCTGATCTAGAGCAAAAAGACAGGTTTGAGGAACCACCAGGGATCACTCGGTATAAGAAGTAAAATTCATTTTGGTGGTAGTTTTTGGTACGTTTTCCCCTTAGATACCAGTCGTACCTTAACTCAAAGGTATCCATGCCTGTAGCTGATGTTTAACTTTCAACCTTTTAAGCGGAAACATCTTTATGAATCTCCTCCTGACCTAATGCCTTTTATAACTAAAGCCAGACTCCCCCGTCATTGTTTCTCGGCTCATTGTTTCTCGGCTCATTGTCCCGTCAGGCTGATTGTTGCATCTGACGTGACACAGTAAACTGCTGCGTCTGCTCCTCTTCTCCGTGACAGCCTCTGATTGTTGTGTTGTCACTTCCTCCCGTTCCCGCTGCGCTCATTCATCACTCCCGTCACCTGCCACTCTCTCACCGCCTCATCTCTTTCTCCTCTCTCAAAATGACACCTGCTCTTCTCCTGCTTGTGGACACGACCCTTCTGGACCCTCGTCGTTTCATCTTAACCTTCTTAATGTATTGTGACGAGCTGCGACAGGGGCCGGACTGGCCACATGTCCATTCTGGAAGTGCACAGAAGGGCCACTGGCTCAAGGGCCACCCATCTTGGCCCCTCAATTTTCTCCTTAATCTCTTACCCCCCGCCTTAAAGTGATTGTCTGTAAGTTTGCAAAGTGAGGAGAGTGAAATTTGAAAGTAAATTCCTCCCTTCTTGGACCAGAAAGCCCTTCTCAGTTTGCAAAATGAGGAGAGCAGGAACAGAATTTTCAAAAGTAAATCATCAAGCCCCTCCCCCTTCCTCCTGATTGGACCTGCCAGGCTGGCTCACAGGAAAAAGCTTGTCTCATTGGTCAACATGGGAGGATACTTGACTCTGATTAGCTGCAGAAATCTGGGAAGTGCAACCTGTGAAAACTTTACAAAACCAGGCGATTAAAAAAAACAGCAAAACATTTAGACTATCACTTTAACTGAGCTTTACCCAAATCTAAAAGCTTAAAAGAAAAGCATCAAATTAGCAACAAAAACTATGATGAGAACGGACCAAAAAATGTGCCGGAAGAGCAACAAAAAACACAAGAAAGTAAAAAAAAAAAACATGACAAAAATACAACAAAAAAGTGACAAAAACGTGATGAAAACATGGCGAAAAGCCAGAAAAAAAAGTTATGAAAAAGCAACAAAAAAGAGTGACAAAAATGCGGTGACACTTGCTCTCAGTTGCTCTCCAGTCGAGAAGCTTTTAGTTTTGGGTAAAGCCGAACTGGAGAAAATGCGGGTGGTATGAGGTTAAAATATGTCTTTGGGAAAGTGTGCATTTACTCTAATTTGGGCCAGAGTCCAGGGCCGTTTTTCAGTCCCGGTCCGCCCCTGAGCTGCGACCTTCCCTCCCCCGACACCTGGACACCTTTCAGCTTCAAATCCTGCATCCTGTCCGTCTTTTAGCAACAAAACTCCCCGCTTTCCTCCACTGTGACTTTAAAGTCCAAGTATGTTCTCAATATCGACATTCCCCCCTAATTGGACTATTTCAAGCTGTTAAGGATTCTCCGGGATTTGCAGAAGCAGCACAGAAACTTAACCCAAATTGAATGAAGTCGAAATACTACGAACACGTTTATAAATCAGCGTTTAAGCCAGATATGACCTTGCCCTTTACTTTTATGCTGCACGTTCTTGTTTATACAATTTTGGTGTGTTCTATACAGAAGGTCAACACTAACATGACTAATTATATGCTTTCGGCGCCGTTTTTCATGTTTCGCACGGCTATAACAGCTTTGGCATTATCTATGTTATTTAGTGTTAGAAGAGGCCTCATTTACAATCCACTTATTCATATACGGCACCAAATTGCAAGGAAATTGTAGCTCATTAGTACTGTTGTGCTACAGTTGCAGTGCAGATGATATTAAGTAAAAGAAAATAAATGAATGAATGAATATTGTAAAATCCAACAGAATAAAACCACATAAAGCTGATAGAAATGGAATAAAATGCAATAAAGTCCATCAAATACGAGTTTATTACTTCACTCTGCATGGATTATGAACACAATCCTCATTCCCTCTCTCTCTCTCTGTCTCTCTCGGGACATTAGGCTCGAGGAACTCTTCCCGGCCCTAAGCCCTGTTTGCCCCGGACCAGAGCGGGCCCATATTTAATTCATCAGCGAACGTGTCGTGTCAGAGATGGTGCGATGTTCACTTTGTGCTCATGCGGACTCGGAAACAGACTCGGAAACAGAGTGGAGACAAACACGGGGAATAAATATTGCAGTGAGCCTTCATATGTATGTGTGTATTCATTTATTTATCTACTGTTGCCTCAAAAGAAAACGTACAATCACTTTAAATGTTCTGAAAGTCATAAACATCTTGTCGTATTTCAATTAAGCAGCAGTTTTAATGATGAAATGCTGGGATTTTATTTTAAAGCTACTGACAGGAAGTGAGATAGATAAAGTTAAAGTTCATAGCAGTTTGACTCATTTCCCATTGACATAACGTGGTCGGCACGACAACAGTTTAAGGCCCTGTCCACACGAAGTCAAGAAGTCGAAGATATTTTATCAGTCCAGTGTATCGTCCATACAAGTCCAGCGTTTTGGGGGGTTTGTAAATGAACATTTTCCAAACCAGGTCCCAGAGTGGAAAGATCTCAAAACGCCGTTTACGTGGCTCCGTTGTTACGACGTCTCGATTACATCGCAGCTCCAGAGTCTGTGATCCATAATCTACTGACCTTACGATGAGTTTTCCTCATGGATCTGTGATGGTTTGACTCCGCCCCTCTTTGCTCCACTGCCGTCCACAAGCCACAGGTGACAAGGAGAAAAACACGAGTCAGTCTGTGTTTTTGGACTGACAGTAAAAGTCACTGACAGGTTTTTACGTCTGAAGAATAAACTCTCCTCCTCGTCTCTTCTGTAGATCCTAAATCCTTCAATCATTTTCACTGTTTACATTCCACATAAGTTTACTGCACATTCGCCTCTACATCTATTATCTGTGTTAGCGTCACAGCGCCTCACACAGGCCTGGAGGATGAATTGTTTTCCCAGACCTGAGTCGACCCATGTGGACGCTCACATTTACTGAGCTGCTTCAGGCTTACAAAGACATTTTCTGAAAACATAAGCGTTTTGTCTTCGCGTGGATATAGCGTAAACTGTTTGCCTCCATCTATGTCACTTCCTGTCAGTGTCCAATGAGGAGGTGAAACTATAAACCCACAAAAAATGGTCAAACTATAGAAAATGGCAAATATTGAATATAATTTTGTCTTTTTTGGCATTAAATCGACATTTCTTAGAAAAATCATGACATTATTTGATGATTATTACTGCAAAAAAGTTTGTTAAAAACACACAAAAATGATAAAACAGTGGTTCCTAATCTGGGTGCGGGCCCAGAGCTTTGTCTGAACGGAGGGTTGGGCCATAAATTATATTTCAATTTTAAATATGATGGTTAAAAGTCATCATCAATGACTGAACACTCATATTTCTGTTTTTTCTTATGTGAAATAAACGCTTATTGATTATTATTGATACATTTAAAGGCCCACTGTTTTGGATTGAGGACCTGCAGCCCAAAAAAACACTGATCTAGAACACATTCAGGGGCAGTTTGGGCTGAAATTTCACACATTCTGCTTATATTACTCTTAAATTGTGATGCAGTGATTCCTCTGATTGTTTGCTAATCTTAAGCAGTGTAAGTATGAACCGATCTCATTAAAAAGCATTACATTTGACTTGATTTGCGACATCACCACCCACTTCTGCTACGTTTTATTTAGTAAACAAGAATTCCTTATTGTCATACCCCAAAGAGCCAAGCACGCTAATACAGCAACACGCTAACGCACTACACGCTAACATCTGCCATCTCCACATGTCTGCCCGAGGCGAAGAGTCGGGCTAAATTACATCCAAACGACAGACAAATGAACAAGAACAAAGACACGTCTCCGGCAGAGCGTGAGTGAATGCTAAACACGCTAACGACACGAACATGCTAACGGCTAGCACGCCAAGCTCCTCCTCATTAGCATTCCCAGTGCATTCCCAGTGCATTCCCAGTTCATTCCCAGTACATTCATGAGCGTCAGAGATCGAAGGGACACATTTGACTCCAGGCAAAGGCACTTCCCGCAAACTCCCTGACGACGTTAATATTTGATGATTTGCACAGAATGGTTTTAAAGCTCAATGAACAGCAAGAAAATTGAATCTAACCAGAGGGAAACGACTGTACTCTTAATTGGATGTTGTTATGGGCGTAATAATGGCCAGCAGTGGTTCACAAATGGGGTTTCTCCGGAGGTTTGTAGATTGGCTGAATGTCCATCTTTGAAATAAAATACAGTACTTTGTGAATAAAGATGTAAAGACTCCACATGTTATTGAGCTGTTTTAATGACAGTTCCACATTTTATTGTTTAGAGCATCCCTTTAAGACTCCACCGGCTTATGGGTGACCAGACGTCCCAGTTTTAAACTCTCTGTCCCATGTGGATTTCTCTAAAACCATAGCTCTGTCCCAGTTTTTCACCAGTGTCTCGACCCAAGCAGCGTTTTTTTTTTTTTTTTTTACTTCAAATGAGTGACTTTTGGCCTTGTGTGCAAACAGGAAGTTTCCATAACGGATGAACCATAAAAAAAAGTCAAAAGTCTGTAGTCCATTTAATTAACATTAGACTTGTGGTTAATCAGAAGCACTTTAAGCACTTTGATTTAACTGAAGCCTAAACTCTTGTAGTCTTTGGGGGAAACGGTGGAGTAGAGAGTAGAGCGGGTCGTCTTGTGCTCAGAGGATTGGCAGTTCGAATCCCGTAGGTGCACACCGTCGTCGTGTCCTTGGGCAAGACATTTCACCCTCCTGGCCTCCAGCGTCCGTGTACACTGGTGTGTGAATGAGAGTGTGAATGGGTGACTTGTCCCTAGATGTAAAGCGCTTTGGGCCTAAAGCAGGTAGAAAGTGCTGAATAAATGTGACCATTTGACCATTTGTATGGCAGTGGTTCCCAAAGTGGGGTCCGGGGCCCCCCTGAGGAGGCGCTACATTTGGGCCACCAACGCTTTTACAAATTAAAGGGGCTAGATGTAAGTTCATATTTTGATGCTCACCACTGCCACCTCAGGTCTAATGTGTAACTGCAGCTTCTATATTAAGCTCGTGCATGACGGCACTTTGAACTAACAACTTTTTGAGTGACAGGATTTTAGAGGCAGCTGTGGGGAAAACATCTGGGCTCATTCTACACATTAGGACATTGCTGGAACATGTAGGGCAGGGGTAGGCAAGTTTTCTTGGCGGAGGGACGATTTTCTTTATTGTATATAGACCGAAGCTGCTGATTATTAGCCCAAAGTAAAGCACAACACTGAAAAAATGAGCATCTCAAATGAGATAAATGACTTAAAATTGCTTGAATTAAAATTCCTCTGTCGAATTTGAATCAGTTTGAACTAATCCAAGATACAAATGCTAGCGCCAATGGAACAAGAGTAAAAAAGAGAGTAACTACTACTAGTGTTATCTCGTCTAAGACCAGACCAAATCTGCAAGTAATTCAAGTAGATTCATGTCTTCCCTAAAATGATTTTTGCTTTTTCCAGTGCATTCCTTTCAAATGTCAATGTTGTACGTCATATATGACCTAATGGGTGTATTGACAGTATTTCTACCTTTTTTTCTCCCATTTAACTCTAATAATGTTAAAAGTACTCGCGGATTTGTGTAATAATGTTCATCTTGAGGGCCAGAGGTTCTGTGCTGGAGGGCCGGATTTGGCCCCCGGGCCTGACGTTGCCAACCCCTGATGTAGGGGGAGGAAAATACATAATTCAAACTAGCTCCGTCTAGTCCCTTTAAGTGCTTTAAAAAGACAGATTTTGAAAGGAAAAACACATTTATTTGCTAAAATGTGCTGCTTTAAACAAGTAATTAGCCTCTAGCAATTGCTGAAATATATAAACAAATATTTTGAATGGAGTGAATTATTATATATTATATTATATAAATTTATTTTGGATAAGGGAAACTCGATGTCCCAGACTTGGAGTAGCTGCTCTATGGGAAGACAGAGCAGATCCAAGACCTATTCAAAGACATTGCACCACGTTTTGAAGCACCTCATTTTTTGTCACATCCATTGAAACGCTCACTCTGTCACTGTAAAGGATGGCATCAGGTCTTGGCCAGGAGTTCACCTCGCTGCAGGAGGAGCCCACTGTCCATATTTTGGGTTAATGATGGAGAAAACCCTCTCAGACACAAGGGAAACTCCAAGAAACTGCTCACAGAAAGGCCTCACCTGCTTTAGGAATCAAACCCGGGACCTTCTGACTGTGTGGGAAGAATTGTAGCCGTCAGTGAATTCTTGTGAAATTGTTTAGCTTGACAGAGACTCCTTAGAAAACAGGGGATAAAGTGAAAATGGCCGAGTTCCTACATTTATGCCGTTTTCTCATTCTCTTCTAAATCCTACAAAATCCCCGCTCGCCTTCGCCATAACCTTCTTCAGCGCTGTTCATTTCCCCGGCGCGACACCGTAATATCAGCTCAGCGCGTGGGACTCCACTGTTCAGGGAAATAACATGATTTATATGTGATATTTTCCATATACTCTGCTGTTTATGAAGCGGAATTCCTCACAATGAAGAATGAATCGACCGCACGCAGGCTCATAACCGGCTTTAGGCGCCTCCGCTCTTCCCAGATCTGAACCCTGTTGATTAAAGAGGCGCTTTTAGCACCGTTTTCTCCTGTCTTTTCCCATTTCGACTGATAAGAGGAGGAGAGAAACGAAACGCCTTTGTCTTTGTAATTCATGCGAGAGCGAGGATCGTCCAGGCACTTTATGAGAAGGCGAGGCTGCGTTTGAGCGATGTTTTCAGGCTGATCTTTTGTGCTTCGTCTGTTTCTTTAAGTACGGTGTATCAGCTGATTGTGGATTGCAAAATGACAGGGTTTGACAAGTGTGAATGTGTTCTTTCTTAGACAAAGTACTTGTGAGCGTCTGGACTAATCTGACTCGGGTTTGTCGCGTTTGAAAAAGCATCGCAAGAAATAATATGAGGAAGAAAGTAAAAGAAATCGGTAAAAAATCTGCCAAAAGGGTCATTTCTTATCACACGAGATATGATTTTATTTTAGGTGCAAAAAGATGTTTTATTTTCCTTTTTTAAAGCCACACCACGTAACATTTGACCCAATAAATAATATTTCCATCATTGAAAAATACCCACAGACTGTAGAATTAATGGACAGC